>NC_143026.1:60364772-60672954 GCF_057628025.1 Oncorhynchus mykiss
GAGTACCTGTGGATGACTTTCCCATGATGTCAAGCAAAGAGGCACTGAGTTTGAAGGTAAGCCTTGAAATACAACAGAAATCAGCCAAAACCCCAGATTTTTTTTTTGTAGACCTCCACAAGTCTGGTTCATCCTTGGAAGCCATTTCCAAACACCTGATGGTACCACATTCATCGGTACAAACAATAGTACGCAAGTATAAAAACCATGGGACCACAGAGCCGTCATATCGCTCAGGAAGGAGACTCATTCTGTCTCCTAGAGATTAATGTACTTTGGTGTGAAAAGTGCAAATCGATCCCAGAACAACAGCAAAGGACCTTGTGAAGATGCTCGAGGAAACGGGTACAAAAGTATCTACGTCCAAAGCAAAACAAGTCTTATATCGACAACCTGAAAGGCCGCTCAGCAAGGAAGAAGCCACTGCTCCAAAACCGCCATTAAAAAAGCCAGACTACAGTTTGCAACTGCGCATGGGGACAAAGATCGTACATTTTGGAGAACTGTCCTCTGGTCTGATGAAACCAAAATAGAACTGTTTGGCCATAATGACCATTGTTATGTTTGGAGGATAAACGGGGAGGTTTGCAAGCCGAAGATCACCATACCAACCGTGAAGCACGGGGTGTCCGCATCATGTTGTGGGGGTGCTTTGCTGCAGGAGGGACTGGTGCACTTCACAAAATGGATGGCATCATGAGGAGGACAATTATGTGGATATATTAAAGCAACATCTCAAGACATCAGTCAGGAAGTTAAAGCTTGGTTGCAAATGTGTCTTCCAAATGGACAGTGACCCCAAGCGTACTTCCAAAGTTGTGGAAAATGGCTTAAGGACAAAAAAGTCAAGGTATTGGAGTGGCCATCTCAAAGTCCTGACCTCAGTCTTATAGAACATTTGTGGACAGAACTGAAAACTTATGCAAGCAAAGAGGCCTACAAACCTGACTCAATTACACCAGCTCTGTCAGGAGGAATGGGCCAAAATTCACCCAACTTATTGTGGGAAGCTTGTGGAAGGCTACCCAAAACACATTAAACCCAAGTTAAACAATTTAAAGGCAATGCTACCAAATACTAATTGAGTGTATGTAAACTTCTGACCCACTGGGAATGTGATGAAAGAAATAAAAGCTGAAATTAATCATTCTCTCTTCTATTATTCTGACATCTCACATTCTTAAAATAACGTGGTGATCCTAATTTACCTAAAACAGGGCATTTTTACTTGGTTTAAATGTATTTGTATTTGGCTAAGGTGTATGTAAACTTCAGACTTAAAATGTATATACTATATTTTATACCATCTATTGCATCTTGCCAATGTCGCTATGTCATTGCTCATTCGTATATTTATATGTATATATTCCTTTACTTAGATTTGTGTGTATTGCGTGGTTGTGGAACGGTTTGGTTATTCTAACATGTAATCTATCAAATTTATTTATAAAGCCCTTTTTACATCAGCCGATGTCAGTGCTATACAGAAACCTAGCCTAAAAACCCAAACAGCAAGCAATGCAGATGTAGAAGCACGGTGGCGAGGGGGGGGGGGACGGGACTAGGAACCTAGGAACAAACTTAGAGAGGAACCAGGCGGTGGCCAGTCCTCTTCTGGCTGAGCGGGATGGAGATTATAACATTACATGGCCGAGATGTTCAAACGTTCATAGATGACCAGCAGGGTTAAATAATAATAATCACAGTGGTTGTAGAGGGTGCAACCAGTCAGCACCCCAGGAGTAAATGTCAGTTGGCTTTTCATAGCCGATCATTCAGATGTCGAGACAGCAGGTGCGGTAGAGGGAGTTGGAAAACAGCAGGTCCGGTGAACAGGTCAGGGTTCCATAGCCGCAGGCAGAACAGTTGAAACTGGAGCAGCAGGTGGACTGGGGACAGCAAGGAATCATCAGGCCAGGTAGTCCAGAGAATCAGAGGTAGCATATTTAAATTCACACAGGACACTGAATAAGACAGGAGAAATACTCCAGATATAACAAGACTGACCCTAGCCCCCCGACACAAACTATTTCAGCAAAATTACTGGAGGGTCTGGAGACACACTGGCCCCGTCCGACTATACACCCGGACAGGGCCAACCAGGTAGGATAACCCCGCCCACTTTGCCAAAGCACAGCCCCCACATCACTAGAGGGATATCTTCAACCACCAACTCGGACACGAAGATCACGTCAGAGATTCAATCCACTCAGGTGACGTACCTCTCCTAGGGACGGCATGGAAGAGCACCAGTAATCCAGTGACTCAGACGCAGATATTGCTGCACTGTCGGAACTAGAAGCACAAGCATTTCGCTACACTTGCAATAACATCTGCTAACCATGTGTATGTGACCAATAACATTTTATTTAATTTTATTGATTTTGTTAGTCACTCTCACTCAGATATTACGGTAACATGGCATAAGTCATGGCAAAATGTGTAGAATTGCAGGAAATTAGCTTTGAAACAACTTGCATTTTTTAAATTCTCTGCCATTGAGAGGGAGGGCCACTAAAATGTTTTGCCCAAGAGGTGGGGGCCAGCCATATCTCACTTTTATTTTCACCCGAGATGAATAAGGGAAAGCATTGACTGACTCAGTGATCTTTGTTCAGATTGGACTGATAAGTCTACAAAGCAATCTGTCTTTGTGTTTCTACGTTAGAGCTCCTTATGGCCCATGACGTTTGGACTGGCGTGCTGTGCGGTGGAGATGATGCACATGGCGGCTCCTCGTTATGACATGGACCGGTTCGGAGTGGTGTTCAGAGCCAGCCCCAGACAGGCCGACGTCATGATTGTGGCAGGCACCCTGACCAACAAGATGGCCCCCGCTTTGCGCAAGGTATTTGACTGAAGGACATGTTTCTTCGGAGAAAGGAGTTCTGTATTTGCTTTTATTGAGTGTATGAATTCACCATGATGTTCATTATTTCCCCTAGGTTTATGACCAGATGCCTGAGCCAAGATATGTCATTTCCATGGGAAGGTAAAGTATTGTCGTAATATGATTAGATTTAAACAAACATTTTAGTGGTTATCTAGTTTGAAATGGATCTCATGATCGCCTGAACTTTTTCCATTTAATAACACCTGATTGTTTAACACAACCTCCCTAAAGTTATCTGCTTCCCACACCAAGATTTACCATTACACAGTGCTTTTACAGTGTTGGTTGACATATTAATCTTGCATTTCACATTTAACTGTTAGTTGAGCCACTTATCTTATTACTCTGTCCTTCAGCTGCGCCAATGGGGGTGGCTACTACCACTACTCTTACGCAGTGGTCAGAGGGTGTGACCGCATCGTACCAGTGGACATATACGTTCCAGGTATCTCATTGTTTTTTTAATTATGAAATAAATAATACGTTTTGTCCCGGATATATGTACAGCAATGTGGAAAATAAACAAATCACAACAATAGGTCTTTTGAATATTTTATTTGCTTTTTATAGAAAACATTTGACTCAAATTGATTGTTTACTTGTCCTCTTGTAGGCTGCCCTCCCACAGCAGAGGCCCTTCTCTACGGGACGCTCCAGTTGCAGAAGAAAATAAAGAGAGAGAAGAAAATGAGGATTTGGTATCGCAAGTGAAATTCTCTGTCTCTGGCTGTTTGTAAATGTTGTATTCATGGGTGGTCTGGCCACCCAGTAAACCGGTAGGCAATATCCTCAGGAGTCACTCTGGGTATTCTCTGGCTCCTCTTCTCTGTATAAACAATTAAATTCATTTCTTGTCCCTAGTTTAACTGTTGTTGTTCTTGGCCCTGCACAGATTTTGATACTGGCAGGTATGACATTCATCAATTTCTAATTTTCTCTCAGCAATATAATAATTTTAACTGAACATTTTAAACAATATTTCTATGGTCATCACTATTTAGATAAAGTCACATCAGGTATTTTGCTTTCTTTTGTGTTGTCTATTCTTACCTTTCTGTAATGTGTTGGTGTACTTTATCTGAAGACTATTTGTACTTCAGTCAGTAGATGGTGCACTTGGTACACACAGTAGTTCTACAGAGTTTAGATATTTTCTTCCTTTGTCTCTGGTTCAACCAAATAGTTCCTATTTGAATACTCAATGTTTCCTTTCTTCCTTGTAGTAATCACTGATCTGACATTGAATTGGCGTAAGCAAGCTTTCCTTGGTATTGCTTTCACCAATTGTCATGTCAGATCAGTGTTTACTTCAAGGAAATGAGGTTGGATACAACCTCAAAGTATTGTCACAGGGCCCGTCTTTGGTTCTACTCAGCAACACCCAATCCCAAATTAACCCTGTATGCACATCTTAGACGATTGGTAGGTAGCAATAGGGATACAATTCCACCTAGCCTATCAGGAAGCAGGGTGGAGCTATTAATATTTTATGGGAAAGTTGATAGGTCTAAACCATTTAACATGTTGGCACAAAAAAGCTCCCCTTGTGTGATTTGGCATGATAAATTACATCCAATCTACATAAAATGTTGAATTTTTGCCCTCTTGTGCTTATTCTGCAAGAAATGCATGCTCCATAAATATAAGTTGATATTTGACAAATCTCATTTTCAGTAACTCATCTCATTTACCAGGCTCAAGGATAAATATGTATTAATTCAGTTGAATTCTTGTGAGATCTGAAGGTTGTCTAATATCCCGAGGACCTCTATTTAAAAAACACTTCATGATTGGGGTGTAAGCTACAAATAACACTTATCTATAACCAGGGCTAATAAGTGAGGCAATGTGCCACGACAACTTATCCATTAATGATTAACAACTTCTCTAGATGGAAAAAGTAACTCTCTTTACTTAAGGGACTTATTCTGAAGCCAGCCCCTCGGGAAATAATTGTTTTCTTGTCAAAAGAGAATGCAATTTTGATTTATATTCATTCAAATGGCAAATCGAAAGCTGTTTAAACAGGCAGCCCAATTCTGATCTTTTGCCCAATTATTTGGCAAAGGAACTGATCTGATTGGTCAAAATACCAATAATTGCTTTTTGAGGCCTGTTCGATTATAAAAGAAATCAAGGTTTGTTGATTTTCATAAATTTTTCTGAATGCTGTAAAAAAAATGGAACCTTTTATTTAACTAGGCAAGTCGGTTAAGAACAAATTCTTATTTACAATGACGGCCAAACCCGGATGACGCTGGGCCAATTGTGTGCCGCCTTATGGGACTCCCAATCACGGCCATATGTGATACAGCCTGGATTCGAACCAGGGACTGTAGTGACGCCTCTTGCACTGAGATGCAGTGCCTTAAACCGCTGCGACACTTGTAACACAGAATAAAACAATTAAGATAAGCAGTAATGGGCAGTCACTACCATCATAGGACTTATCATTTAACTATCCTTTAAAATATTTAACTTGTGTATATTACATTAGTTTTATTTGATTATTTCGTTCCAAGTCATCTCATCTCTGTAGAGCTGCTGTCTGACAAAATCACAATTTTAGTAGTTCAAAGTAAACAAGGCATACTTTTATGACTGCTAATCACCAACTATCAATCACTTAGATCATGTATTTTCAGGGTGAGATACTGTGCCTTGAGCAGCAATTGTGTTCTCTCCGTGTCTGCTCAACACAGACCAGACAAGCAGGCGTTCGGGCAACCGAAGCAACTCAGTCTTGGTCCCATGTTTCATGAGCTGAAATAAAAGATCCCAGAAATGTTCCATACGTACAAAAAGCTTCTCTTAAATGTTGTGCACAAATTTGTTTACACCCCAGTTAATGAGCATTCTTCCTTTTCCAAAATAATCCATCCACCTGACAGGTGTGGAATATCAAGAAACTGATTAAACAGCATGATCATTACACAGGTGCGCCTTCTGCTCGGGATAATAAAAGGGACACTTTAACATGTGCAGTCTTGACACAACACAATGCCACAGATGTCCCAAGTTTTGAGGGAGCGTGCAATTGGCATGCTGACTGCAGGAATATCCAACAGTGCTGTTGGCAGAAAATGTTGTGTTAATTTCTCTGCCAGTAACCGCCTTCAATGTTTTAGAGAATTTGGCAGTAAATCCAACTGGCCTCACAATCGCAGACCATGTGTAACCACACCAGTCCAGGACCTCCACATCTGGCTTCTTCACATGCGGGATCGTCGGGGTGGGGTATATTGAGTATTTGTCCATAAGTAACCCCTTTTGTGGGAAAAAAACAAACTAAATACAACTCCCAGCTACATCGCACAGTTCATGTTTGATCTGATTTAGCTCTAGAGAAACTGCACATCGAGCTCACAGGAAAACCCCAAAACTAAATGGAATTCAAATGATCGGTCTATTAGTTGGTTAATCTCTCAGCACTAATAATTGGACAAAAGATCAGAATTGGGCTGCCTGTGTGGTATATAAAATGCTTGTTGACGTTGCAATGCAGTTAAATGTAATGCATTCTGTGACAAATTGCAAGAGATGCACAATTGTTAGAGGCAATACCCAAACAAATTCATTTTGACAGAAGAAAATAGAGTTGACGTGATTTAAATTGGTTTATTGAAAGATGAACATCCCTGAGTGCTTGTGGATTTGACAGTAAACTAATGTGGCTTTTTAAAATACAGGCACTTGAGAAGGCATGACATTGCAGTGGCACCAAGCCATTTCACTCTTTCAGAATGGTGGGAGTAATCATCTTGCGGAAGGCATAGTATTTGCATTCGCTTGGGGGGACAATATCCATGGTTGTGGTGCTAATCATCTCCTTCTTGAAGCCAGCCTCAAGCAGTTGAGGCATCTGGGTCTCCTGAAAATCATTAACACAAAGATCTGGTCTGTATTGTGGACCTGCATCACACATTATGTGGCCATTTAACCCTTTACACTTGTGGAAATTGGCCTATGTGAATAGTGCCAAATTGAAATGTTTCTATCAGAAGAAACATAAAAAGCATATGCATGACCATGGTAGCAATTAAAAGAGAACACTTGAGATTATGGGGAAATGATCAGACAACAGTTCACCTGACACGACTGAATCCAAACAAACTGTTGATTTTATATGCATTTTACATTTACTGTACTTTTCGCAGCGTTTGTCAACGAAATCTGAAAACACTGGATACAATCAGTAACATAAGAATATTCATGAAATTTTTGGGGTAGCTGCAACATAACAAAAAAAATCTTACAAGCGTTTGAGTGAGAGGTCTAACTGGTGTCTCCAAGTGGACACTTATCCAAACTGCCCAGTTCCTAAGTAATCAATGCACTTTTATGACTCATGGAAAGAGCCTTCAACGATAAGATGCTTGTTTGAGCTCTCCTAGCTTTGCCATTGAGGAACTGAAGCTAGAATACTTGTAGTTGTTTTGAACACAACCCTGCGTCCCCAAAAATCACACAATTACTGTTTACACTATCCAGGAACTTTTCATTATAAATCGCAATCTGGGTCAGGTGAGCATCATTTGAAAGCTTATTCAATTGCCAACATGACTAGCGAAGTTATAAAATATGATCTTACAGTGTTAGGCTTTCACAAGGCACTTAAGACAAACAGAAAATACATTTGGTGCGCGCAGAATGGAGTCATGAGTGCATGTTCTCGGCACATTTTCTTCACAATACGACACAGGTTCATTCTGTTCAGGACAACCCAGGGTATGACACATCTTTGTAACATTACATCAAACGTATCGATCATAACTGTTTCTACTTTAAAATGACATGAGTTTTCAAACATGGAAACGTGAAGTGCACATTTGGACTTAATGTAGGTGTGTGGTTTGCTTGTATGACATCAAAGCGGTATTTATTATAGTCCTCAACGTCTCATCTTTCAGATCTTTCGATTTACAGCATTCCCCTCACTCAGACAACAACAAATGTGGGCATCTTTTTTTGTGTGTGGTACACACACTTAGAACAGCTGTCAGTTGAATCCCATAGGGCGCTGTAAATTGAAGAGCCTGAACTCTGACGTCATATATGGTACAGTAGGTTACTGTACAGCCACTAAGTTACAATTGAGGCACTTATCAGTGACCAAATCTGCAATTTTCAACCAGTATACAGGATGATAGGGTCTGTGAGTTTAAAGAGTTACGCAGTTGCAGTTCAGATACAATTTATCATTAACCTTTGTTTAGCCAAGAAAGGTAATTTGAGGACTGATTTTCTAACAGTGCCAGGACCAAGTGCAATAAAAATGGTATTAGTAGATATACAGTAATTGGTTTAGTTTGTCTAAGTAATCACTTCACCCCACACAGGAGTGGAATCAATCGAGTTGTGAATTGGATTTTCATAGTTTTGAAATAAAACTATAGAACATTTGTGATCAAGTGTCGACTTTGAAGTACTGTTAAAAAAAAAAAGTGAAAACATGCAGCAGGAAAATGAGTTAGTACTGTAGCTACAGACATACCAAATAAGCAGAGTGCAACAGAGACATAGTCACTGTACATTAAACTAATGGGTTAATGGTTGAATGAACATCAAACCAAACAATATTGAGGGCCACACGTGAAATGACATGTAATACCACAGTAACTATCCGTGATATACCTGTAAGTACCATCTGGCAGAAGTGCAGAAAGCGTGCAAAGAAATTAAATGTGTCGAGCCCGAGAAGGAACATGTGTAGCCTACCCATGCACCTCAGAGAGAGATTAGGTGTTGATCATTGACTGGCTGAAAGGCGGCTCACCTGGAACATGTTGTCGATGTTGTCATATTTGGTCTTGAGAAGTTCACCCCAGGAGGTCAGGTTACAGTAGGTGAGAACGCCACCTGGCTTCAGCAGCCTGTGGGCATGGCCCTATTGAGACACAATTCAACAATTGCACTATTAATGGAAACGTTAGCACGTCATTGTGGAACGATAGGCAATGTTTGTTTCAAGTGATAGGGATCAGATTCCATTAAAAAATATCTTATTCTATTTGGATTCATGTCTGTAAACGTCTGCCATATGTTTGTGTTGGATACAGCTATGATATCATATATGATACCAAACATTTGTGTGTTTTGTAGTCTTTATTACAGGGGGAAATCCCACTCCTCTGTTGGTTCCTGTGCTTTTGCTGATATGTTCATAATGTGCAGCCTTGGTCATCGAAGTGTTACTTACCTTGATGAAGTCAAACTGGTGAGTGTGCCATGTGTCTTCAGACAGAGGGTATGTGTCGTACAGAATGCCTTTGATAGAAGAGGCATAATTACAATTACAATTTACTCACTGAAGAATATCAAATATTCAATATTGGATATGCCAATAGAATGCATTTTGAAACTTACCATCAAAGTGGTTGTCAGGCAGGCCGCCCACTACCTCCTCCCACAGTCCTTTGAGGGGCACAATCTGTGAGTGGAGAAGAATTTAGGTTAATTTCATTCACGTTAAAAAGGAGGAAAAAGTCTGAATAGAACCTAATGTGAAGTTGAAGATTTGTCTCACTTTATGTGGCTGAGCCTTGGCCCACTCCTGCAATCTTGCGAACACTCCATCATTGCACTCAATGATCCAGTGCTCCTCGATGGGGAAGGACTCGACTTTAGTTGCCGCGATGGCCATGCCAAACCCAATCTCCAGAACCCGTCCACCTGTGGGACAAAGCAGAACAAGCATCTCAATTTGTGTTTAAGTATCTACCTTTATTGAAGTGTTTTCAACTTTTCTACCTTTATCCCAGTGCTGTGGCACCTTTCACGAAAAGCAAAACTAATAATGCACAATTTTTGTTTGTTATTTAAGGGTTCTCAAATGAATGTTTGGGGGAAACTGCACGTGATAGATGGCCTGTGGCCACTTGAAGGAGTTCCACAGAGTAGTCTTTCAGTAATGTGTAAAAATAGATTAGAAAAATACCATGTTGTTTTGCCATCACCCTTTAGGCTACTACGCTGTTATAAACTGGCAAATTTCCACCAAAGATGTGTATTTTCCAACAGACATTGCCAAAGCAATATAAAGACAAACATACACTATTTACTAGAACTGGTCATATTGTATTTGGAACCAAACAACTGTTCTCATTGGACCACATTCCTCCATGCAGCAACATGGGCGCTATGGTGACGTGAGTGCGCAAACAACTCTAAACGTTTACGCAACTTTAACGTAGCCTAATGTATATATATTTGTATCAGTGATAATCATGAAACTTCTTGAATGGTATGCGGTAATAAATTATTGACACTCCCCAGCAAGTGCGCATTTGGCACGGTTCAATTGGTAGAGTAACACCTGCTGCAACCACAAGCCATTATATCCAACTCCGCCATGCTTTTAAACATAACGTGCATTGAGAGGAACGTCGCATATAAACTGTAAACGCATTGGTTTCATGAACGTTTCCTAAAGTCTGCTGATTGATTGTAATCGTCTGTATTGATTAACCTGCAGCGCTGAATGAATTGTAGCCATTGATTAGGTTATAGGCAAATAGGCTGTCCCTTACGGTCTATTTGTTTTACACATTTGTAAGGAAAATGAATTACAGTCAGGTAAAATGTTATTATGGAACTACATCACAGAGTACCAAAATCCACACCGTCTTGTCGTCGCTATGCGTTCATATGGCCCACTAGCTTGCACATTGTGTGTTGTACCTTTTGAGGAGGCTACAATTGCCAGCGAGTGCATGTACGGAGTCTCCCAACGTTCCATAACGGGCTTGCCCAAAATCTCGAGATGAGTGTCGGTCTCATTGTAACCAGCACCAGCGTCGTGCCAGCCAGCTTTGCAGTCTTCTCCCTTGGAAAATATGGGTTGTGCCGTAGTCATTTTGGTGGTTGGCTTTCTTTATTAGATGGGGGATGGACGGAGTTGCTGTCTCCACGTCGTGGCAGAGGAAGGACAGATTTTGTTGCGGTGGGGATTTATATGGGTCAGAAGTGCTGACTGTGCAAGACGTCAACGAGGCGTAGGCATAGACATTAGGCTTACCACTGTTGGTCAATAAGTGGCATTTCAAGGGGTTGCCGGGTCAATGAAGTCCTAAGTGTCGAAAGCTGAGAGTAAACATGATACACTGATTGCATTTTAATAATCATGGCATATTGTAGTCTGTTTTACAACATTGCAGTGTGTCCTATTAGTCTACTTTATAAAACGGGAGGCTTGAATCCTGGATGCTGATTGGTTGATAGCCATGAGTTATTCACGGCAATGTAAGGCAAAACGCCATGATGCCATAATTATATTTGAAGTTTCAATGTGCTTCCACTGTCCTGCAGCTGAGCCAGGCATTCATAAACTTAATCTCCCCTGGAAAAAGCGCCTAGATATTATTTCCCCATGCTTCTTGCCTAGCATTTGGTTTAATACAGCTGGGGTTCAAGTGGCACTCCAGTCTATTTTTCACCTCATTTAACACCTGATTAACTCAACAAAAGGCACATCTCAATTGGTGGTCCAGGTAAGTCATGACATAGTACAAGTGGGAGTGGTTTCCTTTTTGTTTTTTATTGCTCCTCGAGCAAGGGAGGAGGCCGATGACATCACGACTTCCCATCAAACCAACTCCTTGAATGACCAACTCCTTGAAGTTTGTAGTTGTCTAAAAAATCACTATTTTGCTCAGAACATATTTTATTACCCTTTATTGTGTGTACTTTACTGTATTTATACTTGGGATATCACTTTCAACAGGAAAATGTAAAAAATCCCTGACTTTTTTTTGTTGCTCAGGTTAATATATGCCTTGTGTGCCTATCCGACTCGTGCAACATTTAGCATTTTTTTGTATTGTTTTGCGATCTCCATCATGCCATGCGAACGTGGCAAGATTGACAGCTTCTCTGATCCAGGAAAATTCATTCATCAGGGTCATTATAAAGGCTATATCCAAAGAATTGGCAATAGAAATGAAGGTTAAAAAAATGAAAATGTAAATAGTTTGCTGTCATTTCAGCTGCTTGATGTGAATGTGTGTTAGCTAGCTAGCAAAGGAGAAGTAACGTTAGCCTTGCATCATCATTGATGATGTTCTTTCCCCCCCCCCCCCCCCAGTCTGATTGAACGCCTTTTCTAATGAGTCCTGCGCAGCTCGTGGGCATTGTCGAGGGAAACATACATGTTCCTGAGAGGCTTCTCTTTCAGTGATGGGGTCATAATATGTTGTAGCTTAAACATTCAAAAGATAGAGCCAGATCTGTAGGAAGAAAACATAAACCACTCTGTTTATTACAACTGCATCTAGCGGCTACCAGATGTTACTAACATAACAAGCGCAATTTTGGTTTTTGTTTGTTTCTCTTGCAACCCAATTTTAAAATCAGGCAACACCACATGTGGTCCCTCCCAACCCCTGGTTTGGGAAACGCTGCTCTAGGTCATGTGCTTATTAGGACAGTATATTTAGGCCCTGTCCAGAAGAAACCCTAGGTGCTTAATGGTGCATCTGTAGACGTTTGTGAGGATATCAGGGGCCAAGCCAAATTTATTCAGCCTCCTAAGGTTGAAAAAAGGTTGAAGTTCTTATCGTCCTAGATCTATCTGCTGCTTTCGACACAGTGAACCATCAGATCCTCCTCTCCACCCTCTCAGGGCTGGACGTCTCAGCCTCTGCACACTCTTGGATTGCATCCAACCTGGCAGGCCGCTCCTACCAGGTGACATGGAGAAGATCTGTGTGCACCACATACTCTTCACTACTGGTGTCCCCCAGGGCACAGATCTAGGCTCTCTCCACTTCTCTCTATATACCAAGTCACTCGGCTCCGTCATATCCTCACATGGTCTCTCCTATCATTGCTATGAGGATGACAGTCAACTACTTTTCTCTTTCCCCACTTCTGACACCCAGGTGGTGACACGCATCTCTGCGTGCCTAGCAGATAGCTCAGCTTGGATGACGGCTCACCACCTCAAGCAGTTGAGGCTGCTTAAGGGGAGGATGGCTCATAAGAATTTGAAAATAAGAAAATAAGAATTTGTTCTTAACTGACTTGCCTAGTTAAATAAAGGTTAAATGTTTATATATGTTTTTATAATAATAATAATGTCCGGAATAGAGTGAATCACTCCATTCCATCCATTACACTCCATTCCAGCCATTATAATGAGCCATCCCCCCCTCAGCAGCCTCCACTGACGTCAAGCTCAACCTCAACAAGACGGAGCTGCCCTTCCTCCCGGGGAAGGCCTGCCTACTCCAAGACATCTCCATCACAGGTTGAAACTCCATGGTGTCCCCCTCCTAGAGTGCAAAGAACCTCAGCATAACCCTGGACAACACTCAGTCGTTCTCTGCAAATATCAAAGCAGTGACTCGCTCCTGCAGGTTCATGCTCTACAACATCCATAGAGTAGGACTCTACCTCACCTTGAAGCAGCGCAGGTCCTATTCCAGGTCATCTCCCGTCTGGACTACTGCGACTCGCTGTTGGCTGGGCTTCCCGCTTGTGCCATTAAACCCCTGCAACTTATGCAGAACGCTGCTGCCTGCTTGGTATTCAACCTTCCCAAGTCTTCCCATGTCATCCCGCTCCTCCGCACACTCCACTGACTCCCAGTTGAAGCTCGCATCCACTACAAAACCATGGTACTTCCCTACGGAGCAGAAAGATGAACTGCCCTTCTCTACCTTCAGGCTATACTCAAACCCTACACCCCAACCAGAGCACTCCGTTCTGCCACCTCTGGTCTCTTGGCCCTTCCGCTCAGCGCAGGCCAAACTCTTCTCTGTCCTGGCACCCCAATGGTGGAACCAGCTTCCCCCTTAAACTAGGACAGCAGGGGTCCCTTCCCTTCTCCAGAAAACATCTGAAACCCTACCTCCTCAAAGAGTATATTAAATAATCCCACAGCTCCCCCCTCGCGCAACCTCCTAACCCCAACCCCCCCCCCCCCAATAGAAAATGATAAAAAATAGCCTTTTGTGAACTAACAATCACACTTGACTACTCCCCACCCTTAACAGCTCTGACTTTACTGATAGCTAATTTATTGAGGAAAAATGTATTTACTATGACTGTGATATGTGGTTGTCCCACCTAGCTATCTTAAGATGAAAGCACTAACTGTAAGTAGCTCTGGATAAGAGCATCTACTAAATGACTAAAATGTAAATGTCAAATGTTGCACCTTTTTCACCACACTGACTGTGCGGATGGACCATTTTAGGTTGTCAGTGATGTGCATACTGAGAATCTTGAAGCTTTTCACCCTCTCCACAGCGACCCCATCGATGTGGATGGGGGCGTTCTCCCTCTGCTGTCTCCTGAAGTCCATGACCAGCTCCTTTGTTTTGTTGAGGGAGAGGTTATTTTCCTGGCACCACTCCATCAGGGCCCTCACCTCTTCCCTGTAGGCTGTCTCATCATTGTTGGTATTCAGACCTACCACTGTTATGTCGTCTCCAAATTTGATGATTTCGTTGGAGACTTGTGTGTGGCCACACGGTCATGGGTGAACAGGGAGTACAGGAGGGGGATGAGCACGCACCCTTGTGGGGCCCCCATGTTAAGAATCAGCGTAGCAGAGGTTTTGTTGCCCACCTTCCCCACCTGGGGATGGTCAGGAAATCCAGGACCCAGTTGCACAGGGTGGGGTTGTCGTAGCAGAATCAGAATTAGTTAGGTAACATTGATAAATAAGACATTTTATCAACTTTCATAAATATGCTTATGTGGGAAAAGTCACTTGGGGCCCAGAGAGGGGAGAGGTCAGGACTGTCTTCATATGTGAGGGTATCTGTTAAACCATGTGAAGGGCTCCACAATGTCTGTACACCAGTCACTCCCTACTTTTCCCTTTGGGGGGAGGAGTATGGCAGTGTCTGGAACCATTGAATGTCCCCTCTGATGTCAAAATGTGTCTTTCATAGTATATGACCTAGAGGCTCACTCCTCTCAGGGAGCTTGTCTAGGGGTGGGTTGTAATTTGAGATGGGAGTATATAGAATTGACAATTGATATATGCAATTGGATGAGGTAATTGTTTTGGTAATATGAAGTACCAAGAACGAGAAGTAGAACCTTGTCTTAGAGAGCAAACTGAACGATGATTTATACAGTGCCTTGCGAAAGTATTCAGCCCCCTTGAACTTTGCGACCTTTTGCCACATTTCAGGCTTCAAACATAAAGATATAAAACTGTATTTTTTTGTGAAGAATCAACAACAAGTGGGACACAATCATGAAGTGGAACGACATTTATTGGATATTTCAAACTTTTTTAACAAATCAAAAACTGAAAAATTGGGCGTGCAAAATTATTCAGCTCCTTTACTTTCAGTGCAGCAAACTCTCCAGAAGTTCAGTGAGGATCTCTGAATGATCCAATGTTGACCTAAATGACTAATGATGATAAATACAATCCACCTGTGTGTAATCAAGTCTCCGTATAAATGCACCTGCACTGTGATAGTCTCAGAGGTCCGTTAAAAGCGCAGAGAGCATCATGAAGAACAAGGAACACACCAGGCAGGTCCGAGATACTGTTGTGAAGAAGTTTAAAGCCGGATTTGGATACAAAAATATTTCCCAAGCTTTAAACATCCCAAGGAGCACTGTGCAAGCGATAATATTGAAATGGAAGGAGTATCAGACCACTGCAAATCTACCAAGACCTGGCCGTCCCTCTAAACTTTCAGCTCATACAAGGAGAAGACTGATCAGAGATGCAGCCAAGAGGCCCATGATCACTCTGGATGAACTGCAGAGATCTACAGCTGAGGTGGGAGACTCTGTCCATAGGACAACAATTAGTCGTATATTGCACAAATCTGGCCTTTATGGAAGAGTGGCAAGAAGAAAGCCATTTCTTAAAGATATCCATAAAAAGTGTCGTTTAAAGTTTGCCACAAGCCACCTGGGAGACACACCAAACATGTGGAAGAAGGTGCTCTGGTCAGATGAAACCAAAATTGAACTTTTTGGCAACAATGCAAAACGTTATGTTTGGCGTAAAAGCAACACAGCTGAACACACCATCCCCACTGTCAAACATGGTGGTGGCAGCATCATGGTTTGGGCCTGCTTTTCTTCAGCAGGGACAGGGAAGATGGTTAAAATTGATGGGAAGATGGATGGAGCCAAATACAGGACCATTCTG
The DNA here is from genome assembly GCF_057628025.1 of Oncorhynchus mykiss. NCBI lineage: Eukaryota > Metazoa > Chordata > Actinopteri > Salmoniformes > Salmonidae > Oncorhynchus > Oncorhynchus mykiss. The sequence continues at coordinate 60,380,795 of NC_143026.1, forward strand.
GAAGAAAACCTGATAGAGTCTGCAAAAGACCTGAGACTGGGACGGAGATTTGTCTTCCAACAAGACAATGATCCAAAACACAAAGCAAAATCTACAATGGAATGGTTCAAAAATAAACATATCCAGGTGTTAGAATGGCCAAGTCAAAGTCCAGACCTGAATCCAATCGAGAATCTTTGGAAAGAACTGAAAACTCCTGTTCACAAATGCTCTCCATCCAACCTCACTGAGCTCGAGCTGTTTTGCAAGGAGGAATGGGAAAAAATGTCAGTCTCTCGATGTGCAAAACTGATAGAGACATACCCCAAGCGACTTACAGCTGTAATCGCAGCAAAAGGTGGCGCTACAAAGTATTAACTTAAGGGGGCTGAATAATTTTGCACGCCCAATTTTTCAGTTTTTGATTTGTTAAAAAAGTTTGAAATATCCAATAAATGTCGTTCCACTTCATGATTGTGTCCCACTTGTTGTTGATTCTTCACAAAAAAATACAGTTTTATATCTTTATGTTTGAAGCCTGAAATGTGGCAAAAGGTTGCAAAGTTCAAGGGGGCCGAATACTTTCGCAAGGCACTGTAGCTAATGCTGTCTGGCTATGGGATACTCCTCTCTCAAGTAAAAGTCTTCCTTTGTGCAGTTTTCCTAAGACCTGTGGTTCGTCATTGTGAATTGAGAGGGGTGGATCTTTGCTATGAAAGATCTCAGTTGCCATTATGTTGACACTCAGAATTAATTTATAGACACTGAATTGATCTGAGAATCAAAGGGCTATGGTGAAGCTCATATTATTAAAAGATTAAGTTTAAAGTATAACTCTGACTTGTGTGTGGTTTGTAAACTCTCCTTACACTTATAAATACAGGAAATTACCACGACAGTACCCCGAGCTTAGTGATGAGCTTGGAGGGCACTATGGTATTGAAGGCTGAGCTGTAGTCGATGAACAGCAGCGGTCTTACATACAGTTGAAGTTGGAAGTTTACATACACTTACGTTGGAGTCCTTAAAACTCATTTTTCAACCACTCCACAATTTTTTTGTTAACAAGCTATAGTTTTGGCAAATTGGTTAGGACATCTACTTTGTACATGACACAAGTAATTTTTCCAACAATTGTTTACAGACAGATTATTTCACTTATAATTCTCTGCAATGCAATTCCAGTGGGTCAGAAGTTTACAAACACTAAGTTGACTGTGCCTTTAAACAGCTTGGAAAATTCCCGAAAAATATGTCATGGCTTTAGATTCTGATAGGCTAATTGACATCAGTTGAGCCAATTGGTGGTGTACCTGTGGATGTATTTCAAGGCCTACCTTTAAACTCAGTGCCTCTTTGCTTGACATCATGAGAAAATCAAAAGAAATCAGCCAAGACCCCATAATCTTTTTTTGTAGACCTCCACAAGTCTGGTTCATCCTTGGGAGCAATTTCCAAACGCCTGAAGGTACCACGTTCATCTGTACAAATAATAGTACGCAAGTATAAACACCATGGAACCACGCAGCCGGCTTACCTATCAGGAAGGAGACGCGTTCTGTTTCCTAGAGATGAACGTACTTTGGTGTGAAAAGTTCAAATCAATCCCAGAACAACAGCAAAGGACCTTGTGAAGATGCTGGAGGAAACCGGTACAAAAGTATCTACATCCACAGTAAAACCAGTCCTACATCGACATAACCTGAAAGTCCTCTCAGCAAGGACGAGGCCACTGCTCCAAAACCGCCATAAAAAAAAAGCCAGACTACAGTTTGCAACTGCACATGGGGACAAAGATCGTACTTTTTGGAGAAATGTCATCTGGTCTAATGAAACAAAAATAGAACTGTTTGGTCATAATAATCATTGTTATGTTTGGAGGAAAAAGGGGGATGCACGGGGGTGGCAGCATCATGTTGTGGGGGTGCTTTGCTGCAGGAAGGACTGGTGCACTTCACAAAATAGATGTCATCATGAGGAGGACAATTATGTGGATATATTGAAGCAACATCAGTCAGGAAGTTAAAGCTTGGTCGCAAATGGGTCTTCCAAATGGACAATGACCCCAAGCATACTTCCAAAGTTGTGGAAAAATGTCTTAAGGACAACAAAGTCAAGGTATTGGAGTGGCCATCACAAAGCCCTGACTTCAATCCTATAGAAAATGTGTGGCCAGAACCGTGTGCGAGCAAGGCCTACAAACCTGACTCAGTTACACCAGCTCTGTCAGGAGGAATGGGCCAAAATTCACCCAACTTATTGTGGGATACTTGTGGAAGGCTACCCAAAACATTTGACCCAGGTTAAACAATTTAAAGGCAATGCTACCAAATACTATTTGAGTGTAAGTAAACTTCTGACCCACTGGGAATGTGATGGGGGGAAAATGAAATAAATCATTCTCTCTACTATAATTCTGACATTTCACATTCTTAAAATAAAGTGGTGATCCTAACTGACCTAAGATAGGGAATTTTTACAAGGATCAAATGTCAGGAATTGTGAAAAACTGAGTTTAAATGTATTTGGCTAAGGTCTATGTAAACTTCCAACTTCAACTGTGGGTATTCCTCTTGCCCAGATGGGATAGGGCAGTGTACAGTGCGATTTCGATTGCGTCATCCGTGGATGTGTTGGGGCGGTATGCAAATTGTCGTGGATCTAGGGTGTCGGGTAAGGTGGAGATGATATGATTCTTAACTATGACCCTTAACTAGCCTGTCTGTACATTTAGTGCTGAGCGATTGACTGAAATGCCTGCTGTTTTTAATTGACGGACGTTTGTTAACTTATTTGAATTATATTTCGTTCGTTTTTTTTCTTTGAGGTCAATGCACAGTTTCTGTAGCTATAAATCAGATCAAGCGATGTATTACGGAGTTGTAGTTTCCAACAGGCCAATATTAGCGTAGAAAACTTGGTTCGTGACTACAATGGCCATAATCCATTACGTGTCTGCCTACATGTCTGGTCTGTGTGGTGCGCTGAACTATAATGTGAACATTTGATGCAGACATGGAGACTGAGGGTGCGTTTGTAAATTCACTCTGGCTATCTACTATGATTTCAGGGCACTCTCGTTTTAGTGTGCCAGAGCGCAGAATAACTGATGCAGTTCAATTGTTGCCAGCAGCCCAGTTACGGTCATTGACGCTCTAGATGAAAACATCCTAACCAACTCTGAGCTAGTAGGGCTAGTAAATTGGCGAGAGTGAGGTGTACCCTCAATTGTGTTTGAAAGTAGCTAGCCAACTTTATTTAGCCAGTTAGTTTAGGTGCTTGACTGCCGTTGTGAGGTCAGAACGCTAGGATCGACCCTACTCATCAGCCAGAGCGTTCAGTGTGCGCTCTGAATGCTCCAAGAGCAAAACGCTCTGAATTTATAACAGACTCTGTCAACGCTCTGACATCACATATTGGAGGCAATTTATGAATGCACCCTGAGAGAAGCGAGAACGCACGGTCGACAGGGATAGAAAGCAGATGTTTCACGAGGTATCTCTACCAGAAAATATATGATCTAAGTGATTGATAGTTGTAATTCAGTAATAAAAATATGCCTTATTTACTTTGAACAACTACTAAAATATTGATTTCGTCAAACAGCATAGGCAGCAGCTCTATAGAGATGAGATGATGACTTGGAATTAAATAATAAAGTAATCTTTATAAAACGAATATTTTATTAAAGTAAAGTAATGATAATAAATGGTGGTAAGTGATAAGTAGTAATGTTCAGTCACTACCGTAAATTTTATTTTATTTTAAATGTATACATTTAATGTCTACATTTTCTTTTGTAATAATCGAACCGAAACCAAACCAACCTCAAAGCACTAATCACTCAGCACTATATAGTACATCCACAAGCAATGCCGTGTGGCAGTATTATTTTATTTTCTGATCTAATTTGTAAATGAAGAGACTACATCTTGAATTTCAACTACATATCCCACAACTGTCTGTATATTATTACATTTTTTTCACCCCCTGGCTGGTGACCCCATGTGGCAAACGTCGTCATTGCGCAGATTCAGTTTGAACCAAAAGCGGAGTGACCTTCCTCGAGAAGAGCAGTACTGAAGCAATAAACTAGTGACAGCATACCCGTTCCCTGCACTAGCCTTAGAAATGAACAGCAATTTAGCCGGAGATGAAGTTGGGTAAGATGTGATCGCCACCTAATTAATGAGAATTAGTTATATAAGTATATACTCCTTTGCATTTTAACTTCAATCAATGAATTACTGTGATAGATATTACCTGCATCACCACTTTTACTCAGCTAGCTAGCTAACGTTAGCTAGCTAGTTGGCGTTTTTATATTTATAACTACTGGTAACTAACGTTAACTAGCTAGTTTGCGAACGTTAGTTGACTTTAGCCTAGCTAGTTAGGAATAATTTGGAAACATCCATGACATTGGTTTAGGTAACTAGATAGCTAGTCAAAAGTTATGTTTACATGGTGTCATTGAATAATTAATTGAAATACTCAACTATTCAGCTAGTTAGTTAACTAACAACACAATAAATATAAACCGAAACAAGTTGGCTCTCTAGCGTTAGCAGCTAACGTTAACTAGCTAGCAAAGTGGTGAAGTACCAATACGGCACGGTAACGTTAGCCAAGTGTCGACTCCTGGTGATATCTTCGTTTTGTGGTGTAGCCAATTTCAAGTTTGATTGAAGTTGACAGAATATAACGTTAGTTAACACTACATGCTTAAAAAATATACCAGAAGCTAGTTAACTTTCAATTGTGGCTAGTTGCTGGAGCTAATATTGCGCTGTTACTCTTGAACTTGATAGAGAACTGACTTCAGGGCATAAGATTGAGAGCATCGTAATAATATTGGTTTGATCCGTCAACATTATCCATATCAAATTATAATTGAAGCAATGGTATTTTACCTATTTTATTTTTTACTTGCGGCATATAACTAACGTTGGTTTATAAGATTAACTAAAGTCAAATTTGTAACGTTAGCTAACGCTCTTTCAAGTTTAATGGATAATTCATGTTTTAGTTAGCTAATTTAGCTAGTTTAAGTTAATATCTTCGCTTGCCTGGTTTATGTTAGCTTGTATACGTGGCATAAGGTTTCAAAACAAGACCAGAGGTGTTGTCGGTGCTAAACAAGTCACCTTTATTCCAGTATTTGAGTAGAAAGCAAGGTTTGTTGATATGTATCATCAGCAGCTTAAAGAAATATACCCGCAGTAAAATAAGTCTATCTATTGTGAGGTTACATTACAATTATGTGGCACAGTCAGTTTTCACATGTTAACCTATCAGAACCATTTGAGAATGTGTTCCTGTGTCCCAGGAATGATGGACCATCTCAGGTTTTGCTTAAATTCAAAGGAATGCTTTTTTTTCTCGCGTTTTATAGGAAACTGTTTGTGGGTGGCTTGGACTGGAGTACAACACAGGGTGAGTCAGCTGTCTACTTACCAACCAGTCAATATTAGGCGTATTGTAGTGCACATACTGTTGTGCTTGAAGGAGTACCAAAGGGTGGCATGTTAGTATGTATTGTAATTAAAGTACACATGCAGGATTTTCTCATAGTTGCTCATATCTAGTCTTAAGTGAGTTTGTCTGTAGCTATGGTCCAGAGCCCTTCTCTGTATCATGCTTGATTGGGCAGTGTGTCTTTACACCACGCTCTTCACTCTGACAGTGTTTCTGAAGTTATGAGCAATAGCCACAGTACTATGTATTTTTGTGCATCCTTCCTTGGTACTTCCTTGGGGCTTTCAATGACAAGAAAAGCAATTATACGAATTCGATGTGATTGTTATGACAATTATTTGTTGAAACCTCCATGCCCTGCCTCCAAAGATACATGTGTGTCATGCTTTTGAATGCACAATGTTTTGTTTGATGTAATGTTTTGTCTGTTTGGACCCCAGGGAGAGAAGCTGCTGCCTTGGCAACAGCTAATGGGGATCTTAATGAAATACTAAATACTTTGCATTCAGTTAACTTTGAAAAGCATTACCCATAATGTCAGGACACTAGGCTATGTATGTATCCCTAAAGGATCCTGTAACGGATCGTCCCACTCATGTCAATGTCCTCTTTTCTATCAGAAACTTTGAGAAACTATTTCTCGCAGTATGGGGAAGTAGTTGATTGTGTCATCATGAAGGACAAAACCACAAATCAGTCACGGGGCTTTGGTTTTGTCAAATTCAAAGACCCCAACTGTGTCCGGACTGTACTGGAGACCAAACCCCATAATCTTGATGGCAGAAATGTGAGTATGCACTTTGCAGCTTGAATAAGGAAAGTAAAATATGTGTCTTATCAATTATGCCTTTTTTAAAGTATTAGAATAATTAAGCACTGCATGGGAATGTCAACATTTTATCTGAAGTATTACATGTAGATGATACTCTGTGCAAGAGCAAGTAGTAGGGAATTCATAACTGGCATTGGTATCTTCAGTAAATGTAAGGCTGGCTCTGAAGGACATTCATGGACATGAAAGCAGGCTGTTTGCCAAACAAGTGTTGCCTCTTCAGATGCCTATTAGTTGAACTAACATGTAACTGCAGTGGGCTGGACATGACATGCTTTGTTTGCTACAAGTTGCTTTATGCACTAATATGAACAGGTCAATTTTGTCATAGTGAAGGGCATTCTCTTGAAGATAAACTTTGACTTATCATAATTTGAATTGTATAACACATAATTTATTTAATTTGTATGTGGCTATATTGAGTGGGCTATTTCACCAGATAAATTGGAGGGACCATTTGAAGGTGATTTTTCACTGAAGGGTGAGATGTACAATTTCATTCCTTGTCTTCAGATTGATCCCAAGCCATGTACTCCCAGAGGAATGCAACCTGAAAAAGTGCGAACGAAGGATGGCTGGGTAAGGGGCGTATTTTAATTAGTTGGGGCTACATGTGTCCTCTATAGAAATAGGGCACCAAGCCTTGGTAGAATGGATTAAATTGTATCCTTTTGGTCCTTTTATAAACTGGGGTCCTATCTGCCTCTAGAAATCTCATCTGTCACACTGAAGCATATTGCTGTGAACATGACTTCTACTAATGAGCCTAAAATGTAATTGTTAGACTTAAATTTTTTTTTTTTACTAAATCACTTACAGAGATCCTGAAATGGCTTGTCTCAGTAACTCTGAAGTGAAGGCACTAGTGTGCCCTGATCTTTTGGGACTGGTGTTTGCATTGATGTGACGTGAAGAATTATACCCCAGGGCAGAATGAGAGAACCTAATTTCTTCTCCGCTGTCTGACTAGATGGTGAATTGTCTTCAGTGTGATTCAAATGCAAGTTTATTGGCTGCGTACACAGTTAAGCAGGTGTTGTAGCGGGTGCAGTATAATGCTTGTTACTAGCGCCTAAAATGCAGGAAAAAAATTCTTAACAAGTACACAAATAATAATGAAAAACTAAAAAACAAATGTTAGAACTAATCCAAATAACAACCCAAATAACACTCAGTAATCCATATGCCACCTAAAATATATACTGAGGATGATATGTAAAGCAGAAGATATTAGTGAGCCGTGTCAAGATTTGAGTATATAAACAGTTTAACAAAAATCGAACATACAGTAGTAGATATTTTAGAATGAGCTATGTGAATAATACACTATGAATACTTGGTGTGAAAGAAACAGTCCAGTGTTTGTCTTCATATACATGGGACAGCAGCCTTGGCTGTGAGTGTGGGTGCGAGCGAGTCTATCTTTGTCTTTCACTTACTACATGAGTACTACTCTCTTAATACAGGGGATGGTGTGATGGCTGTTCAACAGTCTGATGGCCTGGAGATAGAAGCTGTTTTTCAGTCTTTCGGTCCTGGATTTGATGCACCTGTACATATTCTTGATCTGGCTTTGAGATCCCATTCTTTGTTTCAGAAGGGTAGCAAAGCTGACAGCAATAAATCAAAGAAGATATTTGTCGGCGGAATCCCCCATAACTGCGGTGAACCTGAACTCCGGGACTATTTCAATAGATTTGGAGTGGTGAGTCCTGTTAAAATGCTCTATACGGTATTGTATAGCTTTTATATAAAAAATAATACCTAAAACCGTTTTAAATGTGTTGCACAGGATCCAATATAGGAACTGCTTAATGGAAGACTACAGGAAAAGTAGTATTTTCTGTTAAAATGAATATGAGGAGAGGATATTGATAGAATGTGTTAGTTTTCCAACTGAGAGATGCATGCAATGGCAATACTAGCATTTTTCCCCCCTGTATCCTAATGCAGCCCATGTTCTCCTTTGTTGAATCCAAGGTCACAGAGGTGGTAATGATCTATGACGCGGAAAAACAGAGGCCCCGAGGTAAAAGCTGATCCCTTTTTTTCTTTCTTCCGTACCTCCCATCTCTAAATCTCATGACAAACTATTCTGACCCAAAGAGAGTAAGCTGCATTCAATCCACCATGCTCAATTATAGCTAGACCCACCTGTGTCTTCTGGTGGAACATCTTGTTCGTCATTCATTCATTCACAGGCGTTGTAATGGATGCCACCCTTAAATACGGAAAGCTTTCCCCGTGCAGTCCTATTTACATAGGGAGGAAGTTTAGAAAGTTTGCAGGCATTTCAAACATCTTGACTTTGTGTGACCGGATCAGCTTTTGATGCATTTAGATGTTTTATTAAGGGACATGCTAACACACTATAGTATTACATGTAGTTTGAAATAAATTGGCTTCATCATGATGACTATACTTGAGTACAGTATCTTGATATTATTTTGTGGTATTATTCAGGCTGCAATGAAATGGATTGACTAATTTAAAACTTTGACCATTTGACAAAAGTGTTAGCATTTGTCTTTTTTGAGTGCTTTGAGTTAAATGCTGAAATGGCAGAACTTCACCAGCATAGTGCCAGATTATTATAATTTTTTTAATTAAGGACCTATAAAATCTGCAATACGGAAAACGTGGACTCAATCCAGACACATTGGAATTCAACAATATAACTTTGTTTGGTAGCGAATCAACTAAATGTATTGAAAATGTATTAATTAGCCAAAGTTTATCATAAGACATGAACAGAATGCATCAGTGATTCGTATTTCCTGCAACTTTCTGAAGAGTCAACGAGAATTCCCCATCTGTGTGTGCGGTGCGCGCAGCTACCATTTTGCGTCGCGGTTAGCGATGATGCTAATGAAAAATCTTCTGATAGATGGAAAGGCTTTCCCAAAAACCTTCTCAATTAAATGTTAACTACACGGTAGCCTATGCTTACCTGGCAGAATGCTGTCATTATTATTTGCATCAATCCAGTGGATATTTGTTTTGCAAACTCTACCATCATGTGTACTACAAAAACATCACTAAACGGACTCTTGCTAGGTGCCCACTGGAATTAAAGGGTAAGACATTTCTCTAATTTTTCCCAGAACTCAAAAGTGGTCTCCTGATGTGGTTTAAGCATTGTTGGGGACTTACAATATCCAGTTTAGTTTTTCTATTAGTGCGATTTTGAGAGGGAAAACCTGAAGAAGCTGGGGAAAGGAATTCCTATGGCCCTAAATTATGCAGTTGCAGTTCACTTTTTTTTCAGTCGGTTGACATTTGAAATTGTTTTTAAGAAGAACAGATTAAGGAGTTTCATCTGGTAAATTAGTTGATAGTTAGGCTGTGTTTACACTGGCAGCCCGGTTTTGATATTCTTTCCACTAATTAGTCTTTTGACCAATCACATCGGATCTTTTCACATCAGCTGATTTTCAGACCTGATTGGTCAAAAGACCAATTAGTAAAACATTTGAATGAGAATTGGGCTGTAAACACACCCCTAGAATGACAAGACAAGCATGGGTGGATTACTCTGGTCAGTTAGCTCAGAACTGTTTAGCCTAGATGTAGGTTACATTAGGTTGGGTAGTTTGCTCAGTGCTGTTTCTTCTGCACTTGTCCCACATAGCAATGATGCAGCAGTCAATGACTCCTGTCATTTATTATCTCTCTTCTACTTCAGTACCCCTTGATCTCTTTGGGGAGACAAGCAGAATAGTTTGTCATCCGAATTTACACGATGTTGCACAGCAATGACATTAACATAATCAAGCATAATATCCAGACTTTTCTGTTGCTAAAATACTTTTAAACATTCAGTATTAAGCTAAGTTTTCTTTTGTTAAATTTAGACTTCGGATTTAAAATATATATATATATATATATGTGTTTTCCCGTATGTAGAAAGTTAAGTATTTTTGTAAGTATAAGCCCTTCCTATTTTAATTTTTCTGTCCTTCTCCTTGTGAATGGTTTGAATGTGATTAACGGTGTCTCTTAAGATTTGTCTTTTCTCCTTTAGGTTATTGTGTACTGAGTGGTATCACAGAGGTACAGGCCAGATGTTTGAACCAAAAATGGAATGTGCAGGCTGTCAATTTGGGGTGTATACAAAGTTTAGATTCATCATGGTTATGAACTTGAGTTTTTTTTTTTTTTTTGCTCTTAGCACGACTTTAGGTTTTTGACACCTTTGTTTTGGGTAGATTGTCTAGGAATGTTTGCTTGTAAATGCTTAAACTAAGTTTTGAATCTAGATTAAGGACAGGTCATCGATGGATGATATTTATAGTTGTAGATCAGGCGGCTTGGGACAGCTTGAAATAATATTAGCGGTTTCAAATTCTCGGTTGTCTCAAAGGACATTTAATTGGAATCAGGTTAGGTCCCAGAGTGGAGATTTTCTCACAACCCAATTCTGCCACTGGTATGAGTTTATCAAAATGAAACTGGTTCACTGTAGTGGGCTATTGCTGCTGCTGCATAACTCAAATACTGTGGAAAGTTTTTATCACCACAAAAAAATCACAAGACTTTATCAGAACCAGGACATTTGCCAATGTTGGGCTTCTAAATGTACAATTAAATAAAGGATTCAATTACAGTGCTGTATATTCATAGGTTCAGCTAGAGTAACTTTTAATATCATGCAGGGACTGTAGTCATTGGCATGAATGGAGTTTTTGCTTGATATTGCTGGTGCTAGAAACAAGCATTTCGATGCATCTGCAATAACATCTACAAAACTGTGTACGCCACCAATTAAAGTTTAGATTTGATTTGTTAGAATAACCCAGGGTCTATGCAGTTCAATGGAAAGCCATGAGAGGCTTCAGTCAATCACCTTATCAAAGCCTTCATTTCAGGGTTTTTATTTTGTACAGTAAGAGTTGAATACTTACACCATTGGGTTTTTCACCATGTTTGACGGGAACTTTGTTTATCCCCCATGCAAACTCTTGACAGCATCATTAGTTGTTACTTACACATTTCGTAAGACAAAATGGCCTATATCTTTGTGTTGCTGTTGTAAGCAATATTGTAATTTTCCATTTAGGTGACTCTAAAACATAAAATCACATTTGGGAAAACTTGAAAAAGCTTTAGACATTGTACAGTTTCTGTTTCTCCATTTTTTGTTTTGTTATGCATTAACAATGGATGCTGCCAGATTGTGCTGCACAGCAATATACCAAGGGGCAGATCAAGTTGGGGTTTGGATGAAATTAACTAACATCAATACCGCTGGGCCAATTGGCACCCAATGCATACATGAATGCTCTGAAACCACTTAAGTGTCATGAAATCTATATAGTTTTTATATTCCTCAGTAGTTCAACTGACTGCACTGGATATAAATATATTACAATTTGATATATTACATTTTCAAACCCCTATATAATACATGAATACAGAACAAGGAGACTTTGCTGTGTTAGAAGTAAAAAAACAACAAAAAAAAACAGCTGGAACCTTAGTTGTTAATGGAAAGGATTGGTGCAAAGTTTATCTTGGATGATACAAGTGCCTCAGGCCTCAAACTTCAGCTTGTGTATCGCTGCAAGTCAGTGACATCATCTGAACCCCAGGAGCCTCCAGCTCAGTCTTGATGGATCCTTGTCTTGCTGAGCACAATACTGTTCTTCATCTTGTGTTGTCACAACACCCTGCTACCTTGATTCACTCTTGGTCGTTGGCTAGGTTTTGGATTTATTACTTTCGAGGCCGAACAATCAGTGGACCAGGCTGTCAACATGCATTTTCACGACATCATGGGCAAAAAAGTGTGTAGTTGTAGTTTTATTTTACCCTCAAGATCAAACTGAGGCTTGGGCGACAGGATGCATTGTTTGCTGCTGTTAACTTTAAATTACAGCTCTTATTTTCAGGGGCCACCAATGAGATTTAAAGGCCTAAAGCTCTTATAAACTCCATATTTTAATGACGTGGCTGAAGATTTTCCTAAAAGATCAGGTCACAATTGTTTTCTGGATCACGTAACATTTCAATGGCCTGGTTGATCTTGTACTTGTTGTAAAGAATACTTGGTCACCCCTCCTGAAATATTAGTGACAACTTCTGTATTCGCCCAAGGCTTTGTTTATTTTGACCTCTCCTTTAGGTTGTAAAAGGTATTCGATATCTTATTTCAAACGATACTTGTCCTGGCTTTGGAGATTCAAGGGAGTGGCCAGTTTTGGAGCATATAATGGGAGATAAGAGTTTAGCCTAAAATGCTTTATTTTACCACAGAGAAATCACCTAAAGGATTGGTCTTGTTCAGTTCTTTTTTTTCTTTTTTGATTATTTTGTTGGCAGGTCACTTACTTTTTGAGTTATTTGATATATTTCCTAAAGAACCTAAATTAAGTGACCCCAGATTAAGAATCTCCATACTGTGTCGACCACATCTGAGAACCAAAATGTCTGGGCCTTTTTCTAGGGCTATCTATTCACACTGTCTTTTAAGCCCTTATCATCCACTACTTCCTTCCAGCGGCAAGTTCTTAGATAATTGGGTGCCTGAAGCCACAGTTCTGTGATACCAGTAGTTTTTATTTTAGTTTTTATATTCGGTCATGAATGATTTGTAGTTTTATCATAAACAATTAGCATAACTACTTCTGAGACGTCCTTTCCTATAGCATTCATTATCTTGACAAAATAAATTTTGAAAATTTGCATTCAATAGTGTGATTACACCCCCCCCCCCCCCCCCCCCCATATGAGGACACAACATTTATCTTTGATTGAAAGATAATATTTAAGTGGACAATGACACATGGACCCATTTTTCATAGTTGAACTCAACCCATGTCTGTTCATAATTGATGTATGGGACCCTACCTACTTTATGCTATCCTCTTACCGACTCCTTGACTGTCCTGATTTCCAGAAAGAATTGGGGCTTGGCTTGATCTTGAGTTGACATTACCTTTGGCTTAGACTTGAGGGAGGCAGGGGATATAAGTTACAAAATTAGAAAGTGGAGCACATCAAACTGTGGGACAAAATCCCAGTTCCGCTGTTGGGTAGTGTATTGAAGTCATGGTATCCATCACTCCCAGCCACGATGCCCGTGGGAGAAGACCCAGGTAGTTGTGCTATAGACGGAGGGCAACTCGTGGAAACGTGCTTGTAATTAGGTCGACAGAGAAGAAAGAGGCGAGGCAAAGAAAGTGGCACCGCCTTAAAGCAGGGGGAAAATTGAGATTCATTTTGCAAGGTGACCCCAATAACTCAACCTCCATAGAGCCTAGTCTATTTCTGTCTAGTCTCCCCCCCCTCTTCCCCACCATGTAGTTTTTAAACCCATTTGTCGCTCTGGTAAACTGCTGGTATCTCTGGCTGGCTACAACAAGTGAAGCTACTATTTTATAGGGCAGATAAGGGCTGGTAGCCTCACAAACCATCTGGTGTGATACAAAATGATTTGGCTTTTCAACCTCATTGAACATTAGTCCAGTCCAATACCAAGTGCTTCTATTCTGTGTGAGATGAGCAAATCAGATGGGTATTAGTCAATTGAGCACCATTGCAATTTTCTCCATTATCTGACACTGTATGAAGATTCATTTTTAAATTGACTTATGACTGTCCATTTCTATTGTCTGCATGTTTTACCTCTTCTGATATATATGATACATTTCTTTGTACATCCATCTCCCTCTGAAGTTCTACAAGTTAAATATAATTGAGATTCTTTAAACGTTAGCTGGGAAAAGGTAAGTCTTTACCTTCCGATAAATGTTTTTATCAAAGTTAAAGGGCACAAAAACAGGAAATATGAATATGTTTCTCAGACTGATTTTTGTAAAATGTATGACATTTTTGCACCATTTTAAATCAATTGCTATTTTATGCTTTATTCAAAATTATTTAACCAACAATTAAGCAATATCTTATTGTGACTGAAGTACCTGAGAAACATATTGTTACGCAACTCCCCTTAAAGTATTGATCAGCATTAGGCACAAGTGCAATGGCCCAGATAAGATGTAAAACTGAAACACTCTCAAGCTGATATGTTGAAGAAAAATATTAGTAATGGGTGAGATCAGGTAAGGAAGGTATTTTGGTTCTAAACTACTGGTCTTGCAAATTGTGCCCTCCTTGTCCTTTGTCCAGGTGGAAGTGAAAAGGGCTGAACCTCGGGACAGCAAAGCTCCTGGCCAGCTTGAACCTAACCAATGGGGACCCAGAGGCATCCTGAGTGCAGCCAATGGTTGGTCGGCACAGCCTGCCCAGGGCTGGCAGCAGAGTTATGGGCCTCCGGGTGAGTGGGAGACCAGCCAGAGCAGAGAACGTGGCTCGTTCTGTCAGACCAGGAACATGACATTCTATTATTATACCTAGGAGAAATATAGTATTGCAAACTGTTAAAATTCCTGATTGCTTTTTTAAATATTAACATTGTATTTCTAGGTCCACATTGAAACTTTACTTTGAGGAATGATCAACGTACTATAGTTACAAATTGCATATTGAGGAATTGTTTTTGCGCCAGCAAAATACTAAACTATTTTCTCTTTTGAAGGAGTTTGGGTGTCTACAGGCCAGCCCATGGGTACGTTTTGTCCTTGAATCACTTGACTATTTTGGATATCTCGCACTAACTAGCTTTTTAAAAATAGTTATCTATTGTCTTGTGATGGTTAACTTATCAAGAAAGTGTTGTGTCATAGACAATTGCCTTTTTCCATATTGACCAATTGGGTAATGTCAGTTAAGCACCAGTGTTATCACAGTGACAGCTGGGATACCTGAGGGCACTCCAAGTCCATTATCTGTCTCTAGAGGGAAATTATAATTATTCTTAACACTCTTCACCCTTGCTTAAGTCTTGTATCATACCACCCTAGCGGTGAAAATGTTATCTAATATGCAGTCTCTACTGACGGTGGGTTTCAACCAGGATATATCCAAGACTAAAAATGTACCAATAGACAGACACCTGTCATCCCGTATTCAGTAACTGTTGTGTTTTCTCTGACTCAGGTGGGTACGGGCCCCCTTTATCTGTGGGCCGTGGAGCTCCCGTCCAGCCCCCCTCACCGTTCAACGCATTCCTCGTCACAACGACCCCGCCGGGGGGGTTTGGTGCACCTCAGGCCTACGCTCAACAGGGATACAGCACACCACCTCAGTTTGGTCAGTATCTGCAATGTATTGTTGTCATAAGAAAAGCATTTTTTCTATTTATGTAAATGGTTTTGTTTTCATATTGCAATTAACAATATTATGTCCCCAAAAATGTGTGTTTTGTAAAAAAAATAAAAATCATTGCTTTATGATGAGTGTTTGCACATATGTACAAATTCCTCCACAAAAAACTTAAATGTCAGCACGAGTTTCAAATGCGGGCATCGTTAAGTCAGGTAAAATGGAGGAAAATAATTTAAACACCAGCTTTGTCTCGAAGAAATTAATAGCTTGTCTGCAGCGCTAACAATAATGTAACACCAACAGTAACACGCTTAGTTCTCCATTTTTATCTTCACAAGAACGTTAATATCGTCTTCGCAATATATAATTTTTGAATACCACCAGTATATGATTACATTCTAATATTGTCCAACCCTACTGCCTAGGCTGACAAAGGTTGTATGATTATTTTGATTATAATAAAATGGAAATATATCTTACAGGTGATCTTTCATAGTTCAGAATGTACAGCATAACTACTCTTCCATCTGGCATTGGTTTAGGGTACAGTTTTGGCACGCCTCAAGGTGAGCAGTATGCCCCACAAGGAGTGCCGCCCCCGCCCACGACTCCGGTAACAGGGCCGCTAGGGTTTGTTCCAGCTACAGCACCTACTCAGGACATCAGCAAAGCACCCACGGGACAGCCAGACTTCCCTTACAGCCAGTATGGTAAGTAGAGCCTCCATGCATTCCCTAGCCCCACCCTCAGCATTGCTGTTATTATGGCTTATACTGGATAGATCCATTTTGTTGGATGCTTTATTGGGTCAAACAACCCCTCCTCCCTAGCCTAAGCTCATTA
This sequence comes from Oncorhynchus mykiss, assembly GCF_057628025.1. Taxonomy (NCBI): domain Eukaryota; kingdom Metazoa; phylum Chordata; class Actinopteri; order Salmoniformes; family Salmonidae; genus Oncorhynchus; species Oncorhynchus mykiss. Next base: position 60,397,095 of record NC_143026.1, read on the forward strand.
CTACAACCCTAAAACAAGCAGGAGCTCGCCCCTTTGGTACCATGTAGCTTTAACGACATCATATGCACGCTTGCATACATATATATCCCCGCCCCCACCCCCCACGGCTTGGCCACGAAGATACTATAGAAGTCCCACCATACCCAGGACTCTTCAGTGTCACCTTTTTTAGAATATTCCATTTAGGGCTGTGTAATGATGTGGATGGGTAACCAATGATAGATTTGAATTAGTTCATCCTGCCTAGAAATCTTGTTTTTGAGAGGAGTTGGAATGTCCACCAAACTGCAGATAGACCAAGGAAGATATTGTATTTTACTGGCAAAGGTTACAGGCAGTTTGACCAACTGTTCCATTTTTGTTATTGACTTGGCTGGCTTTTCTCTCCTGGCATGAGCTCCATGGTGTCGATGGATCCTGTAGATTATTTTTCTCCTGAGAGTAATAGGTTTCAGACCAATCTTTTCCCACAAACAAATATGAAAGCTTATATGAGAAGACTGAAGGCACTGTATCAGGATTTTTTTTAAATTCCTCCAATTATATTTATTGTACCATGTCGGGTACAAATCCAGCATTGTCATCAACTGAGGGGCTCTTTCATAAGGCCTCTTCCTCCTTAGTAAGCAAAATGCCTTGGTAAATCCTTGCTTTTTGAAAGGTTAATGTATGTTGCTTAGTTAGTTCATTCTGTCTCCCCCTCCTCGTCCCCACTGGCATTTGTCAGTGAACAAAAATCTCTGGGGAGAGACAGACCTAGATATCTTGTTTTGTTAATAGCTCTTATAAGTGTATAGCTCTTCAAAATAGTACAGTGCATTTGGAAAGTATACAAACCCATTGACTTTGTCAACATTTTTTCATTACAGCCTTATTCTAAAATAGATTGAATAGGAAAAACATTTAATCTACACACAATACCCCATAATGACAAACCCAAAACAGGTTTTGGAAATTTGAGCAAATGTATTAAAAATAAAGAACAAATACCTTATTTACATAAGTATTCAATCGCTACCAAAGGTGCTTCAACAAAGTACTGAGTAAAGGGTCTGAATACTTATGTAAATATGATATTTCAGTTTATTTTTAATACATTTGTCAAGAGGTCTGAATACTTTCCGAATGCACTGCATCAGTTGAATATATCCCTGTGACTGTCAGTTGAGCTTCCCATCTTGTTCAGTGTTTCATGCTTGTGCTTTGCCTACCCATCCTGCTCTTTACCGTTAGCATTAGCTGCCTACTTTAGAATTGTTTAGTAGGCGGCAAAAGGCATTAAGCAAGTAGTGCCCCCCCCCCATTCACCCTATGTGTTTGTAATTCCAGATGGATGTGTGCAGTGATGGTAGGAGTCTTAAGAGCAAGCAGTCAGTGGGAGTGTAATAATTAAGTGTTAAGCCAAGCCATAGTGCCAGGTCTAAGAAGGGGACAATGTTAAAGTGGACTATCTTGGTTACGTCAACCTAGTCTCCTCGTCTCCCTGATAGGCCTGAGTATCTACCCTCAGGAGCCCTCTTCCTACGGACCAACGCGTCCTTCTCACAGTAATGGTCAGGATGTGCAGGGAGGAAGTAGTGCAGGTAGGTGTGAGCATTGTCTTTTCCAACCACCAGAAGTACAGTTCAGTATAAAGTCGTATAGCTGCTACGTTCCTTTGCGTCCCTTTTGTATGTTTGTACATACAAAGTATATACTTCTAGAGTAAACAAAAATACAGCTACGGTATTCAATGATTTGAGATTGAGATCTTATTACGTGACCATATATCACAGTATGAATAATAAATCAATTAACAGGGTTCCATGCCAGTTGAATGTTAATGTCTCATTTCCTATCGTAGCTGTAGTTTATCATACCAACAACACCTGTGTCCTCAGATTTGTTTGTCCTCTCTCACTCTGCCTTTTCTGGTAAAAAATATATATATTTAATTGGCAAAGTGTGTTCATGGTATACTATAATTAACGTTTTTATTTTGCTCTCTGTTGAAAGTGTTAGCAGTCAATTAACTTGTTGTTTTTTCCCATATGCTGTCCTCTCCTTTGACAGATAAAAGATGATAATCAGAGGAGAGTTTGTATGAAGAAACAAACACTTGTGGCTGGTGAAATGAATGTCCGATATCTATTTGATTTCTGTTAGGTCTGCTCTTCCACATGTTTCTTCCAGCCTTTGAGCACCTTGTGGGAAAGTTTGCTTGTGTTCTACCATTTTCTGTTTCATTTCTTTTCTTTTTTCGTTACTCTGTACTGTCCGACATGAGTTGGAACTGTTCAGCCTGATCTGGACTGAACGTCTATGCAGTTCTCTGCTTCTCCGACTACAGTGGATTGCAGGGAGATGGAGCCATCCAGTGTCTATTTAAAAAAAAAAAAAAAACCTGTTAAGCATTTATACTGTTTTCCTTTTGTTGATTCCTCTCATAACAGTTCAGATTGCATCTTTTGAATCCTAAAAATAATAGACCAATTGATTTACACTGGAAGCACTCAACTGGCTAACCAAACTCAGAATGTTGGTTCATGGAGGCTCATGAAGGATGGAAGACAATATTTAACATGAACATTAGAAGCCCTGAAACCATGATCAATGCTGTATTTATTTTGGGTAAAATAAGGGACTTTCACCTAGCTGGTTGGAATCTGTTTGTTTATGAGCACCATTTATGATTGTGATAATGAACCCTTCTTCCCTGTTCTTCACCCACCCTCACAGGTTATGGTCAGGACCTGAGTGGGTTTGGCCATACTTTCGCAGATCCCAGCCAGCAGACCGCTTCATACGGGGCACCAACAGCACAACCGGTGGCGGGCCCCCAGCCGACAGCAGCCGCTTTTGCTCGAGGACAGAATCACAACGTAACGGGCTTTCATCCATACCGACGCTGAGCGTCTCCGACCGCCACAGCGCTCAGTTCTAAAGTCAGGGAAATGTGTTCTGGTCATAAGCAAAACTGGATTTCTGTGTTTGTTTTTTGGAACACAAAATGACACAATTTGGGGGGAAAAGTGAACTCTCATAAAACCAGGGATTCCAATTTACTTCTGTTACAATGTCACATGATGTAAAAGTTGATTTTTGCATAACCTTTCTTTCAAATGTTGAAATGAAAGGAACTTTGTTTCTCCCCCATGTTTTAAAGTAGGACTTTACTACTTTGCAATAGGTTTTGATTGTCTGGTCAAACACTAGCACAGAGAATATATCTATATATATATATAGAGAGAGAGAGAGACATATGTATATTTATGCCAGATACAGAACTGAAAACAGGGTCTAAAGTTCTCAGCTTTAAATTTTAGGGAAAATGTTTTTAATTTGGTGGATTGTGTTTATTTTCTGAGTCTTTATTTTAAAGTTTGGAAAATATGAATATATATTATACACAAACTGCAATTTTTTTAAAGAGAATTTTGTACGAAAAATGTACACTTTGCTTGTTTTTTTATTTAAAGATGTAGACTTCCCTCAGGTGGCTGTTTTTGAGTGCATTTTGCACTTATGCAAAAAGAAAGGAATTTATTTCAAATAAATGTTTTAAAGATATCCTGCCTCTTGTTGCTGTCAATATTAGGAATGTGTTCCTAATGTTTGATATGCTTGGTGTATATTCTGTTTAGGATCCCTTTACACAATTTTGGGGGGGCATTACATGAACCATCAAGGGGTAGGGGCTGTGTTGTTTCTGGGGTGGCGACAGTCTATGGGGAAAATAACACCCATCGTCATTTTCAAGGGTTAAGTAGAATGACAATCATGGACCAGGTTCCCTCAATATCAACAAAAACCTGAACATGTCAAACCCAAACGGGTTGGGCCCTCTAAAAAATGTTTTGAAAAAAGATATATTTGCGTACACAGAGGCCCATCAAACTCAACTCTGGACCTCGTAGCCAGTTCCACGGCTCTTTTTTTTTTCTCCGTTCGCCTCTAATCGGGTACTGATTTAGAACTGGGACACCAGGTAGGTGCAATTAATCCGGTACAACTGAAAAACAGCTGGCTCTGGACCTAGTAGATTAAAAGTGTAATACCCCTGATTTATGGCTTTTATCTCAACAAACTAACAAATTATGCATTGTGCAGATTACATTTTCAAACCCACTTGGTCTCACATGGTAAAACCACAGAATAGCCATCAAATATTATTTTGCCTCAATGCACAGAACTTTTACGTGAATTTTCTCTTAAGTACCATTATATCGAGAATAACGTTGAAATTAAACGTCAAGATTTCGAGAACAAAGTCGCAGCTAAATTTCAAGATTCAAGGGTTTGGTTGCATGCCTCTGGCTCTGCTGTGAAATTTTAAATGCACGAGTTGGATGACCTGGTGAAACTACTTTACAATTGGTTTTAGTAAATAGGGGGGGGGGGGGGGGGGGGGGGGGGTGTTGTACTGTCAGAGGGGCCAGTTACATTAGACGTTATTGTGTCGTATCGTTTTCTTCGCTGCATTGCAGGCATTAGCAAGGCAAAAGACCATGTTCATCATCATTAGTGTTCCGAGATGCCACTGTCTAATAACGGATGTAAAGAAAGAATGATAGCAAAAATTAGTTATGTAAGAATTATTTCATACTCCACATTTAGGAGGGCCACAAGGGGGTCCACAAGGGGTTCCCCCCCCCAGAACCGCTCCTGTCCTCAACACCTTGTATATACTTAGAGGCTGCTGACCTAGCTGTTACTATGTCGAACTTTAAGGTTAATTTACAAATCTGTGCGTAATGGCACGGTGTTTTATGTACACTTGTATAAGACAGTAGTTTTGGAATTGTTAGTTAGATTACTTGTTGGTTATTACTGCATTGTCGGAACTAGAAGCACAAGCATTTCGCTACACTCGCATTAACATCTGCTAACCATGTGTATGTGACAAATAAAATTTGATTTGATTTGATTTGACTTCCAATGAAGTAGCATGGGCCTAGGCTTGTTTTGTGAATACAAGTGACATATTATGTGGAGGATGCGCGTCCCTGTCGGGCTCAAGGGCTTCCCCCAAACGCCTGCCATGGACTAAATTAGGTAGACTAAGTGAGCGGTATAGCTGAGGCGCATGTATAACCTATAACGGAGACGATGCCCCTGTTTTTGATCATTTACGCATCCATTACTCCCATCCTTGAAGACATCCCGGATAGATGACAGGAGATTTTAGGCTAGGCTACCATACCAAATAAGTATTGCCAGATCAGTAATTATTTATTTATATATAGGCTATTATTATCGATGCTTATTGATCCAGGCCTATATTTAGATATATTATTAAATATTATTTCAAGAAATGGAGAATCCATCCTTTAGTCTATTGAAACTGCGCCTAAATAAACTGCTTTGCACATGCAGGAGTGGTCATTGAGTTACCTCTCCTCCCATAGACGTGTTTGTGTAAAAATCCGTTTCATTCCACCCGCAGCCGTTGGATAAGCCTATAATTTACTTTAACTTGCCCACTTTAATGTACTATTAGCCTACAGGTTAGGGTACTCTATCTAGTGGTCCGCTATAGGTTTATAATGGGCTGCAAAATATCGGGTGTTGTAGCGAATTTGGAGAGCAGCTCGACATGGACACATACGCATAGCCCCTGGTCTCCAGGATACCAAGATAATTCGTTCATTGGGTGTGCTCACATAGCCTTCTAGACTGCCCCGTAGTCGTAAGGAGAGTTGCCGTTAGAGGAAATACTAATATTAGTTAAACATAATCGATAAGGTCGTTAATAGTTGCCATTACGCACATAATTTTGGTTCCCCCCATTCTGAACTTCCCTTTCGCCATAGGCCTAGCTGTCTGACTCTCTAAACTACTTACTGTATGTAGGTTATGGAAAGTGTTCGACTACTAGCCTACGAAGAACGTTCCCACTTGGCAAAAACTGGTTGAATTATCGTTGTTTCAACACAAGTAAGGGCATTTTTAAAAAAATTCACCCTACTTTTAACCTAAATCCAATGACAGGGTGACATGTTTGGTTGATTTCACGTTGAATTCATGTTAGTTGACAACTCAACCAAATGTAAATCCATACTAGACATTGAACTGACATCTGTGGTAACGAATATGGAGGGCAGACTGATATGGACTCAATCTCAGATCTCTTTGCAGTCAATAATAGTTTTTTTGTTTGTGCTCATAACGCACCATGACGGTTAGAATGGTGTATATAGTCTGAAGTTACCTGTGTGTGTGCGTGTGCAGTGAAGCCTGTTTGATCGAGTGTATTAGATCATTAGATTGATGGCCATTTGTTGGTTTTGCCCCGGGATGAAATACCTTTGAAATATCTAATCCAAGTCCGTGTGTTTGGATCCTCCTTCTGAAAAGAGCCAATCTGTGGCACAACTTCTTGCAGGTCCAAACAGTCTACTTATAATAATATGGTAATGTCAAAATGCCATTTGTAAGAAATAAATATATGAAAATTAAAACACTAATACATATTGATTAGATAAGTATTCAACCCTTTGAGTAAATGCATATTAGAATCACTTCAGGCAGCGATTACAGCTGTGAGTCTTTCTGGGTAAATCTCTAAAGGTTTTCCACACCTGGATTGTGCAATATTTGGCCAATTGTGCAATATTATTCCTATACAAATTCTTCAAGCTCTGTCAAATTGGTTGTTGATCATCGCATTTTAAGGTCTTGCCATAGATTCTCAAGCATATTTAAGTCAAAACTGTAACTCCGCCACTCAGGAACATTCAAATCAAATCAAATTTTATTTGTCACATGTGCCGAATACAACAGGTAAAGAAGACCTTACAGTGAAATGCTTACTTACAAGCCCTTATCCAACAATGCGTTAAGAAGTTAAGAAAGAAAGACAAATAAGTGTTAAGTAAAAATAGATAAGTAAAACATTTAAAATAAAACATAAAAGTAACAAATAATTAAACAGCAGCAGTAAAATAACAAGCGAGGCTATATACAGGGGGTACCAGTACAGAGTCAATGTGCGGGGGCACCGGTTCGTTGAGGTAATATGTACATGTAGGTAGAGTTAAAGTGACTATGCATAGATTATAAACAGAGAGTAGCAGCAGTGTAAAAGAGGGGTCTGGGTAGCCTTTTGTTTAGCTGTTCAGGAGTCTTATGGTTTGGGGGTAGAAGCTGTTAAGAAGCCTTTTGGACCGTGACTTGGCGCTCCGGTACCGCTTGCCGTGCGGTAGCAGAGAGAACAGTCTATGACTAGGGTGGCTGGAGTCTTTGACAATTTTTTGGACCTTCTTTTGACATCGCCTGATATAGAGGTCCTGGATGGCAGGAAGCTTGGCCCCAGTGATGTACTGGGCCATACGCACTACGCTCTTGATAGTGCAGCTGTAGAACCTTTTGAGGATCTGAGGACCCATGCCAAGTCTTTTCAGTTTCTTGAGGGGGAACAGGCTTTGTCGTGCACTCTTTATTTTTTATGTACGCATTTTCGTGAAACAGTTTCATTTCTATAAGAAGGGTTTCTTTCCTCAAAATGATTGTCACATGGTTCATTATAAAAATCTGAATTAAAATGATAGCAATCTAAAAGTTTAAATTACATTTATGCAAGAGCACCAGCCTTTCCCATATGGAAACATTGATACAAGGTGATCCATTGGCAGCTAAAGAAATGAGCACTAGAAACCGAGATACTGCTGCATTGGCCAATAGGCTCTAACTTCCATCATCAACTAAATAAAATAGTTAGGCCTAAAGCCCACAAATAAAAACAGTAGAAAATATCCTGATGAACATTCAGGTTCTTTCAATCCGTTAATCTCTCTCAGTGTCGACCCATCAGTCAGGGCAGGTGGGGCTGTTTATCCCCCAAAAAACAAAAACAAATTATCCTATTTTTATTTGTCGGCTTTAGTCCTATGTATTTTATTTAGTTGACAATGGAAGTTAGAGGCCTACTGCTGTTATTTGCCAATGTATTGTAGGATGCTGCATTTATTTTATTCTGTTTTGCATGTTATTTTGGCATCATTATGTGCCAAATATCAGTTTGCCAATTTAAAAATAACAAAATTGAGTTAATAAAGCCGCGTACAAACATGGTCTCTTTCTTGAGTAAAGCAGCTACAAAATGCAGGTGTTTCAGCCTAGCTCAGTGCTTTCTGTGGTGGGGCAGCCAGCGGAAAATACAGAGCATATGGGCTGGTAATGTTCTCTAGTTGCGCCGTGATTGTCTCAGTGTTCTCTCACTCATGGGGACACTACATCATTGCCAAATCTACAGGGAGATTAAGAAAGTTCAAGCCCCTTGGGTGCTGCCACAGAGTTACATTAGAAGTGCCCATCCAAGAAGGCTCAAGGTCAATGGCCACAGGTCAAATCACGTTATCTACCATAGCTTTGATTGGACTGATAATTTCACCATCATGCTTTCAAAATCTTAGCAAGCTAGGCAAGCAGTCATCATCATGAATCAAGTCGACAATCTACTGGCAAATCCTTTTCAGTCCTTGTCAGTCCTTGTCATAAGAAGTGAAATTACAGATAAAACGTATCAGTGTTCATCTGCCATTGGACATAAACATTACGCAAGTTGGAATTTGCAAATTCAACAATGAGTGGTTTGGAAGGAGTCAGTGGCTAACTGCAAGCATTTCAAAGCAATCAGTAGCCGGCTATTCGGTAGAGAGGGTGTGTGGTTCAAGTCTGGTTTTAAGGGTCTCTTTTCCAAGCTTAGAAGGATAAACGTTCACATGCAAAACCATGGGCCAGAAAAGGTTGAATACATTGGCCATGCTGTCAATCCAGCAAGACTTCTGCCTCATTCAAAACAACTGGATACTCGGAACTGGGAAATCTCAGAGTTCAGTGAGTTCAAGACAACTTGGAACTTTGAAAACAACGAGCTCCGACTGGGAAAATACATTTTGAACGGTCATCCAACTCGGAATTCCAAGTCGGGAACTTGGTCCTCTTTCTAGAGCTCCGACCTGAAGATCACTGACTTCATGATTCTACCTTTTTTTATTCTGACGTCCCAGTTGTCTTGAAAGCACAACAAATCCAGAGAATGCCAGACTTAGATGACAAAGTTTGGTGACAAAATTTGCCCCCAAGAAGGACTGCCGCACCACCTTCCTGTTCAAGTCAGCACAAGGTGATTCCAAAAATCTATTGTATGCTGTTGCATAAATTATGTATTATGCCAGGGAGATATGTATACTGTAGCTAACAAAGTAATACTAAGGGTATGTTGTGTAGTAAGCTGGTAGTAGTCCATGTGCCTCACCCTACTAATTTGGTCCCTTTCCGCCTTATAACTTAGCCTACTGTTCTGACTTGGTGGTCCACATAGCCTGTTTTAGAGAAATGTCATCCTCGATTATTGTAAGAGCTTTCATTGTCTGCTTGTATGCCCCCTTTATATACCCTACATTCCGGAATTGGTGTACAGGGAGAATACTGTAAGGATTTCCCATGTTATGAATTCTGTCACTACATTTCAAAAGTGCTGAACAAACAGTTATATTGACTACGTCCATTGTGGCTCGCTCATTGTCTTAATCAAAATTACGGATTGCTTCCCTTATGCCATAGTTTGTACATCTCAATTGTCAGTAGAAACCACATTTGTTGAAGCAAGTCAGCCATATCAGCAATGTTTTTTAAGAGGCAGTAATTTACGCTGAATTAATTGTTTCGCTGCCAGACAAGGCTCTGCTGTAAGAGCTTTTTGTCACTTCCCATGAGCCGGGTTGTGATAAAAACTCACACTCATTCTTATGTTTAATAAATGTATCGTACAGACAGGCTTACAATGATGGCAAAAAACAACATTTGAGAGTGCGCTGACCCTGGTGCTAGAGGTGTTACAGCTGGAGGTTGAATGTTTGAAGGGGTACGGGACCATAAAAAGTTTGGGAACCACTGCTCTTCGGGATCAGTGTCCTTATACCGGGACGGTTGTTGCTAACGTGCGCTAATGTGATTAGAATGCCGTTGTAAGTAACAGCCAATTTTCCAGGACATAGACATGTCTTATATGGGCAGAAAGCTTAAGTGAAGTGTCCAATTTACAGTTGCTATTACAGTGAAAAAAATACAATGCTATTGTTTGAGGAGAGTGCACAACAACAATAAACTTTTATCACGCAACTGGTTTGATACGTTCACCTCTGAAGGTAAATAATGTACTTACATTCGGTAATCTTGCTCTGATTTGTCATCCTGAGGGTCCCAGAGATAAAATGTAGCATCATTTTGTTTGATAAAATCTATTTTTATATTAAAATTTAGGAACTGGGTTCTACAGTTTGAACCCCTGCTGTGGCAGACTTGATACAACATTTTGTGCATCACAGCAATGTTTCATTGGATCAGTCTGAAACGTTGCATGTACACTACTGCCATCTGGTGGGCAAAATCCAAATTGCGCCTAAACTCCTATGTCATTTAATGTCCTTTCTCTTGCATTTCAAAGTTGTTGGAAAAAAAACAGTTTTTTTGTTTGTATTATCCTTTACCAGATCTAATGTGTTATATTCTCCGACATTAATTTCACATTTCCATAAACTTCAAAGTGTTTCCTTTCAAATGGTATCAAGAATATGCATATCCTTGCTTCAGGTCCTGAGCTACGAGCAGTTTGAGTATGTCATTTTAGGCAAAAATTGAAATAAACGGGTCTGATCCTTTTAAGAACAAATTCTTATTTACAATGACGGCCTACACCAGCCAAACCCTAACCTGGATGATGCTGGGACTCCTAATCACGGCTGGTTGTGATACAGCCTGGAATTGAACCAGGGTCTGTGGTGAGATGCAGTGCCTTAGACCACTGCGCCACTCGAGAGCCCCGAGTGGTGATCATATAACCTATTGAATCACACTTTTTCCAGTATTTGACAGCACGGACTCTTGGTCTTATATTAGGCATTTGACTTTTGTATTAGTGAATTCCACTCTGTATGTAGGCTTGTTATAGCCATTTGCATTGCACAACCCCACCATGCAGAGTCTATATCCATATCAATAAATGAGACAAAACAAAATGTTGATTAAGTCTGGGCTATAACCTTTCCTGAGCGAAATAGCCAAGGGGTCCCAAATGGTCAAGACTATCTAAACTAAGCAAAAAAAAGAAACGTCCCTTTTTCAGGACCTTGTCTTTCAAAGATAATTCGTAAAAATCCAAATAACTTCACAGATCTTTATTGTAAAGGGTTTAAACACGGTTTCCCATGCTTGTTCAATGACACATAAACAAATAATGCACCTGTGGAACGGTCGTTAAGGCACTAACAGTTTACAGACGGTAGGCAATTAAGGTCACAGTTATGAAAACGTAGGGCACTAAGGAGGCCTTTCTACTGACTCTGAAAAACACCAAAAGAAAGATGCCCAGGGTCCCTGCTCATCTGCGTGAACATGCCTTAGGCGTGTTGCAAGGAGGCTTGAGGACTGCAGATGTGTCCAGGGCAATAAATTGCGATGTCCGTACTGTGAGACACCTAAGACAGCGCTACAGGGAGACAGGATGGACAGCTGATCATCCTCGCAGTGGCAGACCACGTGTAATAACACCTGCACAGGATCGGTACATCCGAACATCACACCTGCGGGACAGGTACAGGATGGCAACAACAACTGCCCGAGTTACACCAGGAACGCACAATCCCTCCATCAGTGCTCAGACATACCGCAATAGGCTGGAGAGAGGCTGGACTGAGGGCTTCTAGGCTTCTAGGCTTGTAGGCCTGTTGTAAGACAGGTCCTCACCAGACATCACCGGCAACAACGTCGCCTATGGGCATAAATCCACCGTTGCTGGACCAGACAGGACTGGCAAAAGTGCTCTTCACTGACGAGTCGCGGTTTTGTCTCACCGGGGGTGATGGTCGGATTTGCATCCTCTGAATGGGAGACTAAGCTGCCCGACTAGAACTCACCAGAAGGGATGGCTAGAATCAGCTGACTGAAGCTGGCTGTTTGATCTGTTAGCCTAAATCTATCTCCTTCCATCTTCTCCCACTGCTGGCCACTGGGATTTCTCTTATCACCATATTTGGTGGTGAGTGGAAATGCCAACCAGATGCTTCAGATTTATACATCCGCTGAAACATCTGGCTTATTGTTCTAACTGTGCTAGCACTCACAGGGAGCATCACGAGCAGCGATGACATCTCCATGTCATCCAAAAACTTGTCAGACATTAGAGGAAGGTAAAAATGTTAATGTCTTCAGCTGTGAATTATTGAGATAAAAATTGGCCGCAGCTACAATTATTTAAATAATTTGATGGATGTTTGGTGCACAAAAGAAGTGTCTTATTAGAAATGTTCAAATCTGACTTCTCTAGCTGGCCGTCTATGGAAATTGTCTTTCTGGGCTGGGAGTCAGTAAAATTGCTTTGCTGGAGCAAAACTTTAGGAGCAGTCGAAACCGTGCTGTCGACTGGTTCAGGTTCTCTTTTTTTTACCCCTTTTTCTCCCCAATTTCGTGGTATCCAATTGTTGTAGTAGCTACTATCTTGTCTCATCGCTACAACTCCCGTACGGGCTCGGGAGAGACGAAGGTTGAAAGTCATGCGTCCTCCGATACACAACCCAACCAGCTGCACTGCTTCTTAACACAGCGGGCATCCAACCCGGAAGCACCAATGTATCAGAGGCTACACCGTGCAACCTTGCGCGCACTGCACCCGGCCCGCCACAGGAGTCACTGGTGCGCGATGAGACAAGGACATCCCTACCGACCAAACACAGGTGGGGAAAAAGGGTGCCTAAGTATGGTTCCCAATCAGAGACAACGATAGATAGCTTTCCCTGATTGAGAACCATACCCGGCCAAAACATAGAAATAGAAAATCATAGAAGCACAAAACAGAGAATGCCCACCCCAACTCACGCCCTGACCAAACCAAAATAGAGACATAAAAAGGATCTCTAAGGTCAGGGCGTGACAGCTACTCAGGCGAGAGAAAAAAACTCACCCAAATGTATAGCCCCATTGGAAAATATAAATGGACTGTTTGAAAATGTGAAGACATTTAAAAAAAAATAAAAAATATATATATATTTTTTGGTTTAAATGTGATTTATGTTTTTATTTGGCGTACCCCCGACGGCATTGTGCGTACCCCCAGTTTGGGAATACCTGGTCTAGGCTATAGATTTTATTTTTGGTCTTCAATGTTTTTTAAAACGTCTGTCATGGTAGGGTTTTTGCTTTTGTTTCACTTTAAAAGTTCACTCTTTGATATGCCTTGAGATTATGTACTTGATTTATCAGGACTTTATCAAAGCAATCCAATGTCTCCATTTTAGGTGTTTGGAACTTGTACATTGTGAAAATTAAGAAGTATACAGAGCACTATGTGCATTGTTAAAGGAAAGAACTGTACAAAGTGAAGAAGTGTACTAAGTTCTCACCAACATGTGTTTGTGCTAGAAAATACTGGTAGGCACTCTGCTAATAAACCTACCTGTAGTATTGTAAGTCTTTATCCCTGAAAGTCTGTGTGGTGTTTAGCAGGTGTCCTCCATGAAACCTGTAGAGATTAAGACCCAATGCTCAGGCACTCGCATGGACCCCAAGATCTCCTCCGGGGAATCCCCCCTTCTTGGCCTTTATCAACAATAGTCACCTGTGGGTGGTCAGCATTGAGACCGGGGAGGAGAGGAGACTCACCTACTGCCATAAAGGTTGGTGTAACAGTATTGCTTCCATCCCTCTCCTCACCCCTACCTGTGCTTGAACCAGGGACCCATCTGCACACATCAACAATTGCCTCCCGCGAAGCATCGAGCAGGCGGATGAGTCAGAGGTGGAGATAATTAATGTTCCCTCCCCAGCCCTGGAGGAGCGCAAGGCGGACGTTTACAGGTACCCCCGCACAGGTCTGCTCTCTCACCCCTATCTCAAATGGCCTTGTTTTTTGGTACTGATTCATAATTTTTTCTTGAACTGTATTAGTTACACTCTACATTTTCATGTGGGGGGGATATTGTGGCTAGGCAGAGTTGTACCTTGTGTCGTCCTGCTCTCAATTTTCCTTCTTAGGGAGTAAGAATCCTCAAATTACCCTCAAATTACCCTCAAAACGGCAGAAATCCAAACCAACCATCTTGGCAGAGTAAACGCATCTTTATAAGTTGTCATGGTTTTGAACTGTGTTCGTATGTTTGTCTATTCATATTCTGTATGTCTACCTGTGTATTCTGTATGTCTACCTGTGTATTCTGTATGTCGCTTTCTGTTTATATATTTTTGGTCTATGTATTCTGTATGTCCCTCAATGCCGATCTGCCTGTGTATTTTCATGAGTCCTTGTTATTCACCAGATTGTGAGCACCCAGGACAAGGAGCTGGTCCTGCCGTTCACCACCCTGTTCCCCGGGGTCGAGTACATTGCCCGCGCCGGCTGGACAATGGACAAGACGGCAAATAGTTAGTTCTAAAGACTGGAACAGACACAACTAACCAAACCTATCTATGCCATGGAACAGATTGTATCTGTAATGTAAAGGTGTAATTATTCCTATACATAAACCATTGAGTAAAGTGCTTGTAAAGATTAAAAAGGCGCCAAGCCTTGTGGTGTCATCTGCTAGATTTTTGTTTATTTATTGTAGCTTTATTTAACCATGTGAGTTATTAAGGAATGCATATTTACAATGTTAGCCTGATCATGTGACTTAGGCCAGCACCACCTGGAGTTCCATTCCAATCCACACTCACCAGCAATCTGGACTAGTCCTCACACAATTGTGCTACCCGCAGGGCTGAAATGGCAAGTTACCCACTCCTGGTGGGCGACAGTTGTCTTGAGGTCTGTGCCAAGGCAAATGACACCGCAACCAGAAACCAACAGCCAATCAAGCTCCTCTCCTCTTCATGTTTTATTCCATCATGTGTGGGTCGGTTATCTGTTGAACCGCACCCATTTCTTCTCTCCATAAGGGTAGCCTATGTCACAGAGCATGATCAATAAGCTAAGTCGACTTACTTTGATTTAAAAAAAATTGAAAGTTAAAAGATTAAAAGTAGCTCTTTCAATTTCAAGACAATCTTTCTCTACGAACTAGGAAATATAGAATTGTTTGAGGATATTTAGAAACGTTAGCCAGCTAATTATTTGATACGGACTTGTAACATATCTCATTGCTCCTCTGTCCAGTGCATGGGCAGTGCTGCTGTACAGGAGTCAGCAGAGGCTCCAGCTGGTCCTGCTGCCCCCGGGCCTATTCATCCCTGTAACTCAGGACCAGACCCACAGGGAGGAGAGTGTGGAGGCTGTGCTTGAGGGGGTCCACCCCTTCATCATCTGTGAGGAGATCACTGACATCTGGATCAATGTGAGTTAAAGTAACTCCGGCTTTGGCTCCAAGGCCTAGATTCTGACTTGAGATCTGAGCATGTAAAATAAATCATCCTGACTGCTTCCAGTGCCCTGATTAGCACAAAGTTGTAGTTACTTGCCTGTATCGGAAATGGCTGTTACTTGTAGTTTTTTGTTGGTTAGTTTGTTGTCACATGAATGTTAAGTTACCTACCTCTCTTCCAGTTATACGTGCTGAAATGAAACGCTTTTGTTGTCTTGAACTTTGAAACCAATGAAGGCTCTTTCTTTAAGGGCTCATATTATGTTGGTTCTTTCTTTGTTTCAGGTCTATGACATCTTTTATCTTTTTGTTCAAACAAGCTATGAGGAGATCACCTTCCTCAGGGTGAATGAGTCCAAAACTGGCTTCTGCCATTTGTACAAGGTCACCACACTGTTACAACAGGGCTGTGACCAGTGGGCCAGAGACTACACTCAGACAACAGGCAGGAGACTACACTGTTGTTAGATTTTCTTTCTGGATTCTATTTCTGGCTTAATGGTAAAGATGTGAATAAGGATGCACCTTCCAAAATCTTTATTTTAATAATGGGTAGGTCAACTCATTTAATCTACTCGTTGTTCCCTGCAGATTACTTTAAGTGCCCGATTTAAGGAGGCGGTTATGTTCACTTCTCTACCGGCTTTTCACCCTCACCACAAAAACATGAATGTATCAATGCACAAGATGTTAACATGAATAAGCACACACTTACCTCACAAATTGAGACGTCGGAATGCCGCTGCAAATTCAATGTTGCTTCTTCATCGTTTTTGAATGAGCCACTCCAAGGGCAGCTACATATATAACATCAACAGTATCTGCTGTGGCTATTGTGCCCTAAGGGCAAACAAGATCAATAGTATCTGCCCTTACTATACTGACTTCCTAAGAACAACAACATAAATACTATCTGCCCCTTCTGCTCTAGTAACTGCCCCATGTGCAGCACCATGAACAGTGATATGCATTTGACATCATATTGATGTTGTTTTCTTCTCAGGGTGCCAAGGAGATTACATTCTATCAGAGACTTTTAATTTCTCAGGGAAGTCGAGGTTCCCGCTATACGGCATGTTGTGTAAACCACACAACTTGGTATCTGGCAGAGACCACCCCACCATCCCATTTGTGTGTTGAGGGCCCCAGGTTTGTTCAATTAAAATGTTATTATCCTGTAATGTAGTCTGTTTGTGATAGTTGGGATTTTATATATTTTATTTGATTATTGAACCTTTATTTAACTAGGCAAGCCAGTTAAGAACAAATTGTTATTTACAATGACGGCCTACCCCGGCCAAACCCTAACTCGGACGATGCTGGGACAATTGTGCGCCGCCCTATGGGACTCCCAATCACTGCCGGTTGTGATACAGCCTGGAATCGAGTATAGAACAAGAAGGTCCGCACAACGTTAAAGCTCCCAGTTCACCGCTTTATTGACAACGTTTCCATCCGAAACGAATCTTCGTCGGGTCAAACACACCGAGTGTTCACATCCCAAAATAAACACATTTCACCTCACATGACCATTGCGGACATGACGCATGGTGGGTGCAACAAACGTTTGTGTATCTCTAATAATTAAATAACAATGAGATGGGTGCATGTAATGGTTCCAGGAAATAATATGTATTTACAAAATGACCAATTGGGTAACATGGACGGCAAGACAAATCAAAGTAATTCTAGCCAGGGTCTATAGTCGTGTCGCCTCTAGCACTGAGATGCAGTGCCTTAGACCACTGCGCCACTCGGCAACCCCAAAATGTATAAAAATAAAGATCATGTTAAAGGTTTTCTTATGTATGTTTTTAATGTTGAGCGGGTGTTTTTGTTTGTGCTCCAGGTGCAGTTAGTAAATAACTCGCACAAAGGAGTGAAGTACTTGAGGCTGAACACGCTAGCGCCACTATGCTACTCCGTCGTTGTCATCGATGGAAGAGGGCTCAAGTTCGAGGCTCTGAAAAACAAAATGGTAGCACAGTTTAATATCTCTAATGACATCATTGTTGTAGGTATTGACAAAATATGTGATTTCTGTATTGCCAGTTTATCAATCTGTATTAGCAGGGTTGTGTTCAGGAAGGCACAATGTGGCAACATCAAAAAGGACGTTCTTATTTGACAAGCCCAGATAGTACGTTCCCATTTCACTGCATTTCAACAAAGTTTTCTCCTATTTCGTGCCCTCTGAACAAGACCCAGTCCATGCGAGTCTTAACATTCCTTTCCCACTTTCTGTGGGTCTCAGGGCCAGGTGGAGGGGCTGCAGTACTTGGCCGACAAGTACAAGTTTGTTGACCTAAGTCGCGTGGCTATCCACGGCTGGTCCGACGGCGGCTTCCTCTCCCTCATGGGCCTTGTCTACAGGCCCAACATCTTCAAGGTGAGGTGAAAGTTCAAAGTCTCCACTGAAGAACTTTAGGGGACTATTCTTTGGACTAGGTAGGTCACAATTTCACATCACATGCATTCTGTGTAAAAAAGAAGAATATTGTGATGGCAGGCTGTGCAGTTCTATAACCTCGTACCATGAAAGGGTAGTAATGTGGCCCAGCCCTGGTAAAAATCAACAAGCCCAAAATATTGACTCTAAAACTGAATTTAACACTACAAGGTCTTGACTGGTTGTAGCTATGATTACTCCTCACTCTTAACCAGTTAACATTGTAGACTCACAATCTCAAGTGATTTAAGCCTGCTTGACTTGAGCTGTCCTCCAGGTGGCCATAGAGGGCGCCCCTGTGACTGTGTGGATGGCTTACACAGAGCGCTACATAGACCTGCCTGAGAACAACCAGCAGGGCTGCGAGACCGGCTCGGTCGACCCTGCCCATAGACAATCTGCCCAGCGAGTGAGTCATTACGTTTCATTACAATGGACTATCGATCTCAGGGTGCTTAACAGGCAGTAAGTAAAAGCAGCATTAAGCACTCTCCAAAGTGCAGCTGTGCAGCACTGTCCTGCAGCACTGTCCTGCAGCACTGTTCATCCCTTGTGTTGGTATAGTCCTGATGGGATAGACTTGCATGGAATGCATTTCAATTAGCTTAGTCCTAGATTTGTTTGTGCTGTAGAGCCCACTCTTATGACAATAACCATAGGAGTTGGCTATACTGCATTAACAGATCAAGGATCAGGCTAATTTTCGATTCGAGTGGAAATACTTTTTCTTTAATATTTTGTTTTCCTACCCAGGCCTAACCGGTTACTTATTTTACACGGATTCCTTGATGAGACTGTGCACTTTTCCCACACCAACTTCCTGGGTTCTCAACTGATCCGCTGGGAAGCCTTATCTGCTACAGGTGGGAGGGTATTGGGTTTAGTTGTTCACATGTACAAGCCCATGTACACTACACACATTATAGTGTTTATTGCGTGTGAGGCTTGCCTTCAGGGTAGAAAATGAAGAGCGATTGATAAGAGAATTGAGTATGTGCGGTGGAACCGTTTCCCAGGCTTTAGCTGAAATGTTGGCGAAAACAGACACACTATGAAGAAGAAACGAGTATGACTCATTTATTTTTCAAAGGAATCTTTTCATAGCATATAAACATCATCTTTGAAATGAGGAAGGTCGATGCATCCTTGCCGGGGCTTTCTCTTTCCTCCATATCTGATCCTTTGTCTCTATCTCTTCAGATCTACCCCGACGAGAGACACAGCATCCGCTGCCCAAAGTCTGGAGAGCACTATGAGATTATGCTGCTGCACTTCCTCCAGCAGTACCTCTGATGAGGGCTGCAGTTGAACGGAAAGAGCCCACCTCTCCTCCCCCCATTGCCCAATGTCACCATTCCCCTCCACATACACACACTTTGTGCCCCATTAGCACCCCCCCCCCCCCACCCCGCCCAGGCCGAGAGCAGAAATGTGTCGCCTATCAGTTTTTAACTGGACAATGGCTGTAAAGAAAGAGAAGAGTGAAAAAAAAGAACAAGCGGAGCATTTTGAGAAACAGGCTTTCAGCATCTAGGAGTGATTTGGTGTTTTATTTGGGATTTTTGTGCCACACCCTGTTAGCAAAACTCCACCCCATGAACTCTCACTACCAAAACTCCTCCTCAGGAACTCTCACTACCAAAACTCCTCCTCGGGAACTCTCACTACCAAAACTCCTCCTCGGGAACTCTCACTACCAAAACTCCTCCTCGGGAACTCTCACTACCAAAACTCCTCCTCGGGAACTCTCACTACCAAAACTCCTCCTCGGGAACTCTCACTACCAAAACTCCTCCTCGGGAACTCTCACTACCAAAACTCCTCCTCGGGAACTCTCACTACCAAAACTCCTCCTCGGGAACTCTCACTACCAAAACTCCTCCTCGGGAACTCTCACTACCAAAACTCCTCCTCGGGAACTCTCACTACCAAAACTCCTCCTCGGGAACTCTCACTACCAAAACTCCTCCTCGGGAACTCTCACTACCAAAACTCCTCCTCGGGAACTCTCACTACCAAAACTCCTCCTCGGGAACTCTCACTACCAAAACTCCTCCTCGGGAACTCTCACTACCAAAACTCCTCCTCGGGAACTCTCACTACCAAA
Source organism: Oncorhynchus mykiss (assembly GCF_057628025.1). Classification (NCBI taxonomy): domain Eukaryota; kingdom Metazoa; phylum Chordata; class Actinopteri; order Salmoniformes; family Salmonidae; genus Oncorhynchus; species Oncorhynchus mykiss. Next base: position 60,416,983 of record NC_143026.1, read on the forward strand.
ACTCCTCCTCGGGAACTCTCACTACCAAAACTCCTCCTCGGGAACTCTCACTACCAAAACTCCTCCTCGGGAACTCTCACTACCAAAACTCCTCCTCGGGAACTCTCACTACCAAAACTCCTCCTCGGGAACTCTCACTACCAAAACTCCTCCTCGGGAACTCTCACTACCAAAACTCCTCCTCGGGAACTCTCACTACCAAAACTCCTCCTCGGGAACTCTCACTACCAAAACTCCTCCTCGGGAACTCTCACTACCAAAACTCCTCCTCAGGAACTCTCAATACCAAATGTGTCTTTGTTTCTTCTCCCGTCAGTGGCTTAAGACTGCACCTGGTGATGACACACAAGCATTGCTAACACATACACGTATGCACTTATCCCCATTTTTGTTCTTCTTGTTTTTCTGGTTTGTTTTTTTGTTTGTTAATACTTTAGACTATGCTGTCTTGCGTCATGGTGGATTACACGGTTTTGTGTGGTGAGCAAAATAGCCTGGCCACTGCGGCGTGAAACCACGCACTACTACCTACAACTGTTTATTTATGAATAGTGTCAATGTAGCAACTCATGCTTCTTTAGCTTTGAAACCTTTCACTGGCACCCCGTCGGTACCCCGTTCACAAAAATGGATAGCTCCTACAGACAGTGAGTCACGTGGCCGTGGCTTGCTATTTAAAGTAGGCAGACGGGCATTCAGTTACCGTTCGATTGAACATTAGAATGGGAAAAAACAGTGACCTAAACGACTTTGAGCGTGGTATGATGGTCAGTGCCAGGCACGCCATCTCAGAAACGGCCTCCCTCCTGGGCTTTCGCGCACGACCGTGTCTAGGGTTTACAGAGAATGGTGCGACAAACAGAAATGATCCAGTCAGCGGCAGTCCTGGGGCGAAAACAGCTCGTCGATGAGAGGTTGAAGGAGAATGAGAGGTTGAAGAAAAATTGTGCAAGATAACAGGCGAGCCACAAACAGACAAATAATGGCTCAGTACAACAGTGGAACGCACGACTCGTCGATCCTTGTCACGGATGAGCTATTGCAGCAGACGACACACTGGGTTCCACTCCTATCAGCTAAAAACAAGGAAAAAACGACTCCATTGGGAATGCGATCACCAACACTGGAGAATTGAGTGGAAAAGCATTGCCTGGTCCGATGAATCTCGGTTCTTGTTGCGTCAAGCTGATGGCAGACTTAGGATTTGGTGAAAGCATGATCGACCCATCCTACCTTGTGTCGATGGTACAGGCTGGTGGCTGTGGTGTACTGCTGTCCAATCTGCAGCAACTGTGTGATGCCATCGTGTCAGCACCCAATTTGTAGAATCCACACCCCGAAGAATTCAGGCTGTTCTGGATGCTAAGGAGAGTCCGACTCGGTACTAGATGGGTGTACCTAATAAACTGTCCGGTGAGTGTAGTTGTGTATTATCAGTTATTTCACTAGGGGGAGCTGTATGTTTGTTTATGATACTGTATCATGCCCTTCTCAGTGCAACCACAGAGTACAACTATATGAACCTGCAGCATCCAGACAAAATAAGTCACAATCGATTTTCTAAGAACTTTCTAAGGCCCAATTTCCCCCAAACAATCAACCATTTCAAATACAACTCGCAATGATATTTTATTTAAGATATTTAGTTTGTGTTATACATTCAAAGCATATATTACTATTGAAGGTATAGATGACGATATGACATTCAGTAACTCACATTTTTACCACAGACTAAATATAAAAAAATTGCACAACAGTTGGACCCTTTCAAAGGGTGTAAGTGCTATAATGCATCAGTCAGTTTGACTGAAAAAGTACCACTAAAACAGTGAAATATGACATTGATCCTTAGTGAAAGGGATGTTCCTGCAGGATCGCCACACAAAAGGCAAATGTTATTATGAATAACAACATGTGTGATAATTCTGCTAACAAATTGGCAAATGAAGTTCTGAATTTGACCTCACAACCTCAATAAAGTTTGTACAATATTGTACAAAAAAGTTGAATATTCTTATACTGAAGGTCTAATGAACCTTGATCCACCTATGACTTGACCACCAGGCAATTTGACAGCATCTTTGGTTGTACAGTTGTATGATCTTAATTTGATCACTTTGTTTTTTGCAAAAAAATAGTTTGTTTCAAAGACAAATAATCCAAACTAGATATATAAGGTAGTTACAACATTTCTAGCAGAGTAATAATAACTATTGTTACTGTTTTTCAATTGCAGGTGTTTAAGGTAAAGATGATATCACGTGCCAGAAGTCTTTCATCATGCACAGCTGGAGTGCTGTACAACTAGTTAGGTCCGATGGCTAAACCCATAATAACAGGTTTTGAAGTGTATTCGCATTTACCCTTGGCCATAATGGCCGTAGGATGGAGTAGATTAGGATTTTTGATTAATGTACAAAAACAGGGTGATCAAATTAAGATCGTACAACCAAAGATGCTGTCAAATTGCCTGCTGCCATTCACTGACATATTGGATTTTTAAGCATAATAGGCCATTGCCATGAGCAACTACATAAATCTATATTTCAATATGTTTAAAACCTTGTCATTACAGTATTTCAAGTCAAATGTTTAGTCAAAAGTGCCATTGATGGAACAGAACACCATAAAACTATAGATTGGAACAAATAAACATCCTCACATTTTTTACATACTAGGCTTATCAAAACAAACCCATAAGTGTCTAGTGCGTGTCAAAAGCTGTCACCAAAATACCACAATTGTCTGAGCTTGAATTTCATCTTATTTCTCGCACTGCCACTGCTTGTACCACCAGTTTCCAGCTGTGCTAACATAATTGCAAAAGGGTTTGCTAATGATCAATTATCCTTTTAAAATGATCAACTTGGATTAGCTAACACCACGTGCCATTGGAACACAGGAGTGATGGTTGCTGATAATGGGCCTCTGTACGCCTACAGTATGTAGATATTCCATTAAAGGTCTGCCGTTTCCAGCTACAATAGTCATTTGCAACATTAACAATGTCTACACTGTATTTGTGTTCAATTTTATGTTATTCTAATGGACAAAAAATGTTTAAAAAAAAAGATATTTCTAAGTGACCCTGAACTTTTGAACGGTAGTGTACATTAACATTGTTTGTTTTGGTTTTAAGGGATCATTCACTATCTTAAAAACAAAAAGTTGCACAAGTTGTTATGCAGCTGAAGAATAGAAGACTGTAGATATACCATTACTATATACACACCATTCCATGAAACATATGTTTACACTTGATGTCACGGTCGTCCTCCTCTTCTTCTGAAGAGGAGAGTTGAAAAGGATCAGAGGACCAATATGCGGCGTGGTAAGTGTCCATGGTAGATCTTTAATAAAGAAAGACTGAACACTATACAAACGAGTAACAAAAACAATAAACCAAATCCGACGCTACAAAATGAGACCTGTGCTGAAACAAGCCACTAACATAGACAATCACCCACAAACAAACAGTGCAACCCAGGCTACCTAAGTATGATTCTCAATCAGAGACAACTAATGACACCTGCCTCTGATTGAGAACCATACTAGGCAGAAACATAGAAATGCCCCAAAACATAGAAAAACAAACATAGACTACCCACCCAACTCACGCCCTGACCATACTAACTAAATACAAAACAAAGGAAATAAAGGTCAGAACATGACACTTGATTACTTCATGGAGTGTTGTGGGAGAATTGGGATTTCTGCTAGAACCATACAGCTGTTATTTTCAATGCAGGGGCTAAAAGTCTATTCGCCTCCATCATATTAACCCTTTACCCAGATTCCAAATGTATAGCATCTGTATTCTGCATGTTTTTTCGTTGCTTTCCATAGGCCTTACATCAACTGTATCGTGGATGATCTACTCTAGTCTTTTCCATGTAGAGTCCATTTTGTGACCTGACCAAATGTCACAAAAATGTCATGAGCCATGAGATACATGGACTTCCACAAGTCAATAAACACCCCAAATAAAATGTAGATGTGATAGGAAATGCCTCATACCTCAATAATGGATTCAACTGGAATTGTCATACTTCTAAAAGACACGCATCATGAGAGTAATCTCTGCTGGAACAAACGTTGCTTTCATCTTGGCTATACACATGTTTTCAAGTCTTGCTCAGTTAATCAAATAGATCATTTTCCCATGATGTTGCAACTGTTGGATTTCTGTGGGATGACATGCAAATACTTTCCTAGTTTCTGCTCTATTTCAGTCACTTTAACCCATTCACCAATTACCTCCAGTGCATTCAACTTTAGTTCACAGCGGCACAGTCCAGACATCTATTCTCTAGGTAAAGTTAATTGATTTATGGTCCTTCCCCACTACTCATTGTCTGGTTGGCCAAGCGATGTGCATGCAACTGTCATTTTACTTTTCATTAATCTTTTCCCCAATTATAATGAACATAAATATAAACCAACATGTAAAGGGTTGGATGCATGTTTCGTGGGATGAAATAAAAGATCCCAGAAATATTCCATATGTACAAAAAGATTATTTCTCAAAAATGTTGTGAACAAATTTGTTCACATCCCTGTCAGTGAGCATTTCTCCTTTGTCAAGAAAATCCATCCACTTGCTCATTTCTCTACCATAAGCCACCTCCAATGTCATTTTAGAGAATTTGGCAATACGTCCCACCAGCCTCACAACCTCAGACTACGTGTAACCATGCCAGCCCAGGACCTCCACATCCGTCTTCTTCACCTGCGGGATCGTCTGAGACCAGCCACCTGGACAGCTTATGTAATTGTGGGTTTGCACAATCGAAGAATCTCTGCACAAACTGTCAAAAACAGTTTTGGTGCCCTGGCTACCACACTGTGAATCGCTTGCAGCAAACCCGTGCACATTACATGCTCTTATCCAGAGCAATTAGGGTTAAGTACCTTGCTCAAGGGCACATCAACAGATTTTTCACTTAGTCGGCTCAGTGATTCAAACCAGCAACGTTTCAGTTACTGGCCCAACGCTCTTAACCGCTAGGCTACCTGCCAAACACAGGCACAGATACTGTGTGTGACGGTGTGAGAGCGAAGTCTTGCATCTCAATATCTGCTGCTCGTTGCAATGTAATTTCACTGAGCCGAAATGAAAAAGTATTTGTACAAATTTAAGGGGTCTATTTGTGATATTTATTTTTCTACTTTTCAATATAATCAAATAATACATTTACATTGACATCTAGCATAATGAAATGCATTTTAGAGCACATGATGAGGTTTCAAATGTCATCAAGATTAAGTTCTTGCCACATATAGATCAAGAGTTATGATGTCTTGCAATGCTCCTGAGGGCCAACATGTAATTAATGTGCCAACTTTGATGAATTATTTCTCAAATATGCTTTTAGATACAGAGTATATTGTTGACATTTGTATCAACAATCCTTCCTCCAAAGGAACATTCTATGGATAATATTTTGTGACAATCCAAAAAATGATGGTCATTTTTTGTTCTAGTTTTTTGAGGAATCGCCCTATCCGCCATGGTCATTTCAACCGGGGGTCACCCTCTGACCTGGAGAAAAAGCCAAAACACTCATACTGGCCTCGTTTTCTGGCATCCTCCACTCCATCACAGAGGTTGATGGACTAAGATCTGGGAGATAAGTATTGTGTAAGTATTTTTGCACTGGAAACATTTTGTATTTCACTCAGAACATAGATATACTGTGCATATGTAAGAATATACAGTTATGGACTTCTAATATCTATCGCTCATAATGTAACTTTCAAGCGCAACTAAATGAAATTGCTTGACAGAAGGAACCCTGGAAATAAAAAACCTTGGGACACTAGTCAGAGTGGCCTTTGACACCTAACCTACATGAATTTGATTACTCAACTGACAGACATACAATAACGAACTGTGAATAAACATGGAAAGGACATTTTAAAATGAGATGAGGGAAACTGTAGATGGTGTAGTAGCCATTCTCTGACGGCTCCTCATGCTCTGCCAGTGGTTGTTGATGTTACATTGTGTCAGTGTCATGTTGCCAATTTATTTTTGATGGTACTGGGTGTATAGACTGTCGGTGTTGGGCCAAGGAAGTGCGGTAACAGTCCAATGGGTAACAGTTACCCACTGGACCCATAACAAGGAAGGGACACACTAACCTAGAATTGGAACAATAAAAACATCTCTCCCTCCTCTTCCTCCTCAGGATGTTGACACAACAGGACATCCCCGGGGGATTTTGATCAGCTTAATTTGTTATATCATTATGAATCAATATTTGTTTGACCCAGCCCCACTTCCTGTCTTTTATAGTACGGCTAATGAACCATCGCTGATTAACTTTACAGGTCACTCGATCACTTCTCACATGCAGAAAACAATGCTGTCTTTCAACTGAAAAAACAACAACAACCATTAGGACACTTTGAAAGATTCAGTGCACTGGTCAGCATACACAGCTAGAGGAAAATCTATATGGCTCAACATAATCACTCAACAATAATGTTCAACATACTTAATAGCAACAGTGAGGATGGGCATTTAACCTATCTCCCTTAAGTGTCACTCGCTCTATTTACCCCCAATAAATCACAGAGAAAGAGTTCTGTGTGCTCACCCTAGTATCCCCTTTCTCCCACTTTTAGCCCTGGCCTCAGCCTTGCAAGCCTTTTGGCAAACTCCAAGCGGGCAAGCATATTTTGGCCCCTTCAGATTATTTCCGCTGTACAAACCCTGATAGATAATAGCGGTCATGTTTAAGATCGACAAATCACTTTGCATCCTAAAATAACTATTATTTGTCGATCAGTGAATGTCTCTCTTACTTAAAAGACGCATTCTGCTGATTCATCAAAGCAAAGCTGGTTTCAATCAATGTGCATGACAGACCACGGAAGCCATTACAAAACTTTGCTCAGCTATGTGTGACAGTTATGGTCAGCTATATGTGTGGTTAGACAAGGAGAGTTCCCTCCTTCATGTGCTTGTAAAATGTAACATTTTCTTCAGTGACCAGATTTATCTTAACTCTACCCTTGTAAGAGGTTTTACTGGTCAGTCAGTAGTGCCGTTGTCAAATCTAACTGAGAAATACAGCAACTGTAATGAAATAGGGCCCTCCACTGTTTGGCAATATGGTTGCAGCTAGGTCAACAGGGGATATTGTGTTGACATGATGAGTGAAGGAATTGAAGTTTACCCTCCTCCCACTGTGCAAAACTTAGACTTGGTTCATTCTTTATAGATTATAGTTTAGCGTACATTTCTTTGAACAAATACTGGCAGACTGCAATTTTATCTGAAAATTCCCCGTTCTCAATTAGTTTTTAAAAGACTAACAGCTGTCTGGAAAACATAACATCTGTCGTTCTTGTTTGTGAAACTGCTATTCAGCAGAATGGAACAGCTACAAGCTCAAGAAGGATGCTCATAAAAAAAGCTGTTGTTTCCCATGTCCCGCTGGCTGCTGCTGTAAACAAAAATAACACACTCACATACACACACCCCAGTAAGCAAAATTATGTTGAAGAAACGTCTTTTAGACGTATTTTCCAGACGTTGACATCACGTGCATTCGGGTGCTGAATGAAAGGTTAGAAGATATATTTTTAGAACGTTGAAAAGACGTGTTATACGGATGTCAAAAATATATATTTTACGGATGTTGAAAATATGATACAGCATTATTCTAAAATGGATTAAATAAAACCTTTTCCTCATCAATCTACACACAATACCCCATAATGACAAAGTGAAAGCAGGTTCTTAGAAATGTTTGCAAATGTATATATAAAAAAACAAACAGAAATACCTTATTTACATAAGTATTCTATGCTTTGAGACTTGAAATTGTGCTCAGGTGCATCCTGTTTCCATTGATCATCCTTGAGATGTTTCTACAACTTGATTGGAGTCCACCTGCGGTAAATTCAATTCATTGGACATGATTTGGAAAGGCACCCACCTGTCTATATAAGGTCTCACAGTTGACAGTGCATGTCAGAGCAAAAACCAAGCCATGCGGTCGAAGAAATTGTCAGTAGAGCTCCCAGAAAGGATTGTGTCGAGGCACAGATCTGGGGAAGGGTACCAAAACATTTCTGCAGCATAGAAGGTTGTCAAGAACACAGTGACCTCCATCATTCTTAAATGAAGAAGTTTGGAACCACCAAGACTATTCCTAGAGCTGGGCACCTGGCCAAAGTGATCAATTGGGGGAGAAGGGCCTTGGTCAGGGAGCTGATCAAAAACCTGATGGTCACTCTGACAGAGCTCCAGAGTTCCTCTGTGGAGATGGGAGAACCTTCCAGAAGGACAACCATCTCTGCAGCACTCCACCAATCAGGCCTTTATGGTAGGGTGGCCAGACGGAAGCCACACTAAAAGGCACATGACAGCCTCCTTGGAGTTTGCCAAAAGGCACCTAAAGGACTCTCAGATCATGAGACACAAGATTCTCTGGTCTGATGAAACCAAGATTGAACTCTTTGGCCTGAATGCCAAGCGTCACATCTGGAGAAAACCTGGCATCATCCCTTCGGTGAAGCATGATGGTGGCAGCATCATGCTGTGGGGATGTTTTTCATCGGCAGGGACTGGGAGACTAGTCAGGATTGAGGGAAAGATGAACAGAGCAAAGTACAGAGAAATCCTTGATGAAAACTTGCTCCAGAGTGCTCAGGACCTCAGACTGGGGCAAAGGTTCGCCTTCCAACAGGACAATGACTCTAAGCACACAGCCAAGACAATGCAGGAGTGGCTTTGGGACAAGTCTCTGAATGTCCTTGAGTGGCCCAGCCAGAGCCGGGACTTGCACTTGATCATACATCTCTGGAGAGACCTGAAAATATCTGTGCAGATACGCTCTCCATCCAACTTGACAGAGCTTGAGAGGATCTGCAGAGAAGATTGGGAGAAACTCCCCAAATGTAGGTGAACCAAACTTGTAGCATCATACCCAAGAAGACTTGAGGCTGTAATCACTGCCAAAGGTGTTTCAACAAAATACTGAGTAAAGGGTCTGAATACTTATGTAAACGAGATATTTTCATTTTTTATATGTAATACATTAGCAAACATTTCTAAAGAACTTATTTGCTTTGTCAGTATGGGATATTGTGTGTAGATTGATGAGGGAAAAAACAATTTCATAAATTTTAGAATGAAGCTGTGACGTAACAAAGAAAACGAAATGTCAAGGGGTCCGAAAACTTTTCGAATGCACTGTACACTCTCAATTAAGTTAGCATCATATTACAATAATGCCTTCTCATGCCTCTCAATAGGAAAGAGGAGCCGGCTGAAGATTGCAACATAATATGTATTATTGCTCCCATCTGTAACATCCACTTATGTTAGCTTTTTCAAAAGCTTTAAAACTGGCAATGATGATGTTCAAAGTCGTCCAACATACAGTATAAACCAACAAACCACTTCAACTCAAATAAAATGTTTGTTAAGTAAGTAAGAATTGTTATTTTCTTGCTATGACTGTAATTCAGACAGTTCCTTCAGAAAGTATTTACACCCCTTGACTTCTTCCACATTTTGTTGTGTTACAAAGCGGGATTACATGGATTTAATTGCCATTTTGTGTCAATGATCTACACACAATACTCTGTAATGTGAAAGTGGAAGAATTTTCTTTTTTTAAATAAACACTAATGTATCTTGATAAGATAAGTATTCAACCCCGCGAGTCAATACATGTTAGATTCATCTTTGGCAGTGATTACAGCTGTCAGTCTTTCTGGGTCAGTCTCTAAGAGCTTTCCAAATGCGGATTTTCCAACATTATTATTTTCAATATTCTTCAAGCTCTGTCAAATTGGTTGTTGATCATTGCTAGACAACCATTTTCAGGTCTTGCCATAGCTTTTCAAGCAGATTTAAGTCAGCCATTCAGGTGCATTTACTGACTTCTTGATAAGCAACTCCTGTGTAGATCTGGCCTTGTGTTTTAGTTTATTGTCCTGCTGAAAGGTGATTTCATCTCCCAGTGTCTGGTGGAATGCAGACTGAAACAGATTTTCCTCTAGGATTCTGCATGTGCTTAGCTCCATTCCGTTTATTTTTTTATCCTGAAAAACTAGCCAGTGCTTAATGATTACAAGCATACTCATAACATAATGCAGCCACCACTATGCTTAAAAGTATGTGGAGTGGTACTCAGTAATGTGTTGTATTGGATTTGCCCCAAACATAAGACATTTTTTGCAGTATTACTTTAGTGCCACGTTGCCAACAAGATGCATGTTTTGGATTATTTTTATTCTGTACAGGCTTCATTCTTTTCACTCTGTCAATTAGGTTTCCTTCCTCTCTGGCAACTGAGTTATGAAGGACACATGTATCTTTGTAGTGACTGGGTATATTGATACACCAAAGTGTAATTAATAACTTCAACATGCTCAAAGGGATATTCAATGTCTGCTTTTAAAATGTTTCCCCATCTACCAATAGATGCCGTTTTTCATTTTCAATCATTTGTAAACACTTAAACATTTTCCACTTTGACGTTATAGGGCCTGTGTCCACCCCAAAATATGATGTAATCAATTTTAAATTCAGGCTATAACACAGCAAAATATGTAAATATGGATGTGAATATTTTCTGAAGTCACTGCATTTAGTTGTTTATCTACCTTAGTTGAATGCACTGACTGTATGTCACTCTGGATAAGAGTGTCTGCTGAATGACCAAAATTGAAATGTAAAAATAAACAATTGCAAAGCATGATGGGTATTATTCTGATGACCTCCACCCCTAAACAAGTACAAATTTGGTAGGTACAGACCAGATCCAAATCTGTACAAATCATATATCTCTAGGCTATGTTTCACAAGTTTGAATATCACAGTACAGTATAGCACAGTTTAGAACAGTACAACACAGTAGGACACAGAAGAGTTCAGTACAGTACAATACAGTAAAATACAGCACGTATGGTTTGATATAGTAGTTTTATTCAGTAGAGTATATCACAGTGCAGTAAGGTATAGTACAGCAGAGTTTAATTCAGTAGAGTAGAGTACATTAGAGTAAAGTAGGGTACAATACAGTACACTATACTTTACTTTTCTTTACTGTACTCTGTTTTCTACTGTATTGTACTGCACTGTACTATACTCTACTTGTATTTACTGTACTGTAATGTACTGTACTCTGTTGTGCTCTACTGTAGTGTACTGTGCTGCACTGTGCTGTCCAAACTTGGGAAACATAGTTTAGTATGAATGTATTGTGTGAATGGTGGTTTCTACAGTGTTATTTTGTATTTCTGTACTGATGTTAATGTCGGTCTGTATTGCTGTTTTTGTTCTGTGCTTACACACCAAGATACATTCATAGTAAAGTTGTTTGCAGGGCAGTAGAGTTTCCCGATTCGTATTCAATGTCCTATTTCAGTCACCATGAAATGACTTGTAATAGAGCAGATATCCTATGAACGCTTTGAGGTTAACGCTATTGAATCACATGGAATCAAAACATCATGCAAAAGTAATTCATAGCAACAAAACCTTACTGTTCAGTGATTTATTCTTTATTATGGAGGCATGATTGTTCTAAATACCATATAGCTATTGAACAGAACATATAAGACATCAGGACATCCTTTTCATGGAAAACCAAGGCAATATCCTTTCCTATGCAGGCTGTCCAATTTGTTCTGATATACAGTAAATTGGTATTTGACCAGATAAGTGTATATTATTCATAATTTTTTATATACCGTTATCACAACCTAACTTAATACCTAAACATTCCACCATGCATTAAATAGCTTGAAGGGAAATGATGAACACCTATTTTTTCAAATAAATAAAGTATATTTTACACTTCATAGACTAACGTTACATTTATTAGTTCAAGTGGTGGTGAAACTTTCAAAAATGTTTATGAAAAAGGTATAAAGAAGATCTGTTGTCAAAACAATAATAGTTTATGTTCTTATTTTTCTAAATAATAACATATGTTTCTACATTTACATCTGACAATAGACTAGGCCAACAACGTGAATTTTTTTCCCTTCTCAATTCTGACTCTAAATAAGTATTTTTTAGATGTGTTTATAATATATGCAGATATGCAAGTGTATTTCTATTTTGTGTTAAGAAACATAATCAAAAGGGCTTTATATTATGACTATGGACATGAGACGGTATAAGTAGGAAGTCTGCCACTAGTCACTTCCAACCCGTTCTGTCTCCTACTACTTTTATTGGTCACACATTGGTCACACATCCCCTAGCACCGATTGGATGATTCCCCTGTCTATCATTGATTTAGCCCCTTTGAAGAGTGAGAAAACGTAAGGGTGGCATGTTTTCCTGTCTTCCTAAATTTATTAACTTATCCCGGGAATGCCATCAGAAGTTAGATTGAACGTTGAAAGAAAGCCATAGAACGTCTGAAAGGTAAGATAAACTAATTTCCTTGATACATATTACTTACATGCACTACTTATTACTCGAATAATAGTATATCAAGGGGATCAACATTTGCGTAAAGCAAATGGTAGCCTACAGGTAAAGTTGCCGCTGTATCAACCGTATTGAACCATGCCTTGATTGATTTCGAGCTCGTCTATTACATAGTAACATATTGTGTACAACTTTGATTTAGTGTTTTGAAACTATTCCGCAGAAAATATACTTTTGGGTGTTCCCAACCCATACGAAGCTCATCATATCCCTGCGACAAGTGTTTCTGTAACCAACTGTATTCTGAAAAAGCTGTAGCCGAACCATATGACACGCAAAGACCCAAACGGCGTTCCATATCTGTCAGAGTTAAAACATCAACTACATACTGTTGTATTTGTGTACGTCATAACGTTGTGCATTTATTTTGCTCACTGTTCAGAGACCGCACATGGACAGACATAATTTATATAATATTTGCGCATAAAGACTGTAGCCTATCATAATGTCTGCCAATAGCCCCATTTGAACAAAACTGGGCTAGTCCAACAACAGCTGTTTTGAATTTAACTCAAATTAATTATACATCGTTTTCAGAGTTAGTTTAGTCCTTAGATGAGAAGAATTGACACACCCCATGCAAGAACTGTTCAATTAGATATTCCTTTGCGATTTATAGGCTACTGAATGCATAGCATGGATTTACGAAGGTGCTATGTGGATTTTATAATGTCGTATGTTTTACCCCCAACACAACTTTCCATCAATTTGTATAGCAGACCCTCATGCCAAATTGAGTCAAAAGTTGTGAAAAGTATGTGAAAATGTGGATCTGTTGATTAGTGACATTGGATTTAGACAAGAAGAACACTTGAGATTCTAATCCAATCAGGATAACAAAATCCTTATTTTCCCAAGAAAAAAATATTTGGAGTGTTAGCGAAACATAGTCATCATCAAACAATAGGACATGACATCATATGAACATACCCCATTGTCAGTGGAATACTCCTTAACCCTGTTCATATCACCCCATTAAGAAGTCTGTGGTACTGTCAGCAGCTTTTCTTCACTCTATGGAGGACAAGGAAGTAGTGTTCTGCCTCAATAACACACATAATCATATTATGGTATGGGGATGACTAAAGCCCTATTTATACTTGGTGCTAACATGTGGTTGCCACCATCCGATTAAGATGATCCAATCGGATCAAGAGTTTCATGACTAAATTTGGCATTAAAATGTGTCTTTAACTGTGTTGGCATTGTGACCAGATGTTGTGGTCCCTCTGTATGCAAACTATTTGACAGATTTTGTTTCAAAATAATATATTAATTGAATTGATTTATTTGAAGACTATTATGGTCAATGGTGCCACCTGTCAATGACTTTAGAGGGCAGGATACTGATGATTTAAATGGTTTGACCGCCCAACTCCGTCTACACTTGTGAGATATCCAGACCAGTGGCGGTCAGTGACAATTTTTTTTTTCATGAGCGTGGCCTTATTTCTATTACAGCTTATTGGATGACTGTCATTCATATTAGATTCACCCAGCTCAATGTAACAGCGATAGGTTTAAGCTACTACATGATACTCAATTTTCCCTATACCCATCATGAGGTTGCTGCAGGTCGAGAGACACATTTGAGGTGACACATGGACAGACCGTGACATTCAATACCTCCTTGCACACTCTTGCATGCATCTAGCTGATTAGTATATAATCATTAGTCCAACAGTTGTAAAGGAGTTTCTATTGGACAAATTCAAGTATGTTTATTGTTCGTTTTGTTCCTTTTGCTTACATTTTAATAAACGTTTTTTAACAGAACCGGGCGTAATTAATCCCCCCCCATCACGCGTAAATACACAGCCAAGTTGTATTCCTTTTGTGCGCTCTCCTCTCACCTCATCCCTTCGCTTGTGGACTTCAATGCACAACACAAGAGCTGTATGTGACCAGTTAAAAAAAATAATACACACAGCCATATTACTTTAGATAATATGCTGACAACGTCATAGTCAGCATAGCTAACAGAACTAACACGTTAGTGAACCCGCTACAATCATACAGTAATGTTACCGTGTACAGTAAGTAAGCAGTTACACTGGCGCGCCCGGTGGCAATACATTTGTAAAACCAAAAGTTTACCTTGACTTGGAAGAGTTCCAGTGTTGTGTTGGAAAGTCATAGCCAGCTAGCTAACATAGCATCCCTCTGTTTGAGCAGGGTGTTTTAAGTAGGCTAAACTAGCTTAGCTGCATGACAATCTCTCTCTACATATATTTCTCTCTTTCTTCTCCTTCATTTTGGAAGAGATTAATTTGTTCAAAACTGTTCAACTATTGTCTTTCTCTCTCTTTGAGTCAACTACTCACCACATTTTATGCGCTGCAATGCTAGCTAGCTGTAGTTTATGCTTTCAGTACTAGATTAATTCTCTGATCCTTTGATTGGGTGGACAACATGTCAGTTCATGCTGCAAGAGCTTTGATAGGTTGGAGGAAGTCCCCCGGAAGTTGTCATAATTGCTGTGTAAGTCTATGGAAGATTGAGAGAATCATGAGCCTCCTAGGTTTTGTATTGAAGTCAATGTCCCCAGAGGAGGACTGACGCTAGCTCTCCTCCGGCTACACCATGGTGCTACCCTACAGAGTGCTGTTGAGGCTACTGTCGACCTGCTTTGCAAAGTAGTCTGTTGAATCAATTATATGGTGACGTGATTATATTTAGTACAGTTTTATCTAAAAAGGATAACTTTTAAAATGTTTGACCATTTATTTATTTTTTTAATTCACTGAGAAGGATGGTCCTCCCCTTCCTCTGAGGACGAGACTCCGCTGATCCAGACACAATACGTGCCTGACAACCTCCGTAGGCGGTCAGGAAGATGTGTCTTTTGATCATCTACACATCATCTACACCCCCTAAAGTGGGCACCATCGGGATAGGGACAACATCTACGCATGTTAGCACCAGGGATTAACAGGGTTTATATGACTACAGCTTTGTGGAATTGGCTTGTTGTGATAACAATTGATTCACATATGGTGGATTGAGTTGTGCTCTAGACATGGCTGGTCCAGACTGTAATTCATCCACTTGATTGCTAACCATCCCCAAGTTGTCTGTCATGTGATTCTATGCTTTAAACTGGCTTATTGCCAGTTGGATTCCCCAGTCCATTCTATCTCACTTGACAGCCACGGAATCATTGTTTTGCAACGTCCATATGAGTTCATCTTGAGTTCACATGTTGAGAACTATCACTATGCAGGCTGGTGTCATAGACTAGACTCAACATAGTAAATGAAAATCTGGGACACTCAAATTAGTATGATATGTTACACTTTTGGTATGGTTACATAAGACAGAATGTCTAGCAACCCAAAGCTTGTGTTTTCAAATCTCATGAACAACTTCAGGATTTTAGTTAATTAGCAACTTTTCAACTACTTAGCATGTTAGCGAACAGTTGCCTTAACCTTTTAACCTATCCAACGTTAGCCACCTAGCTAATGTTAGCGTTAGCCACGTAGCTCAAATCAAATGTATTTATATAGCCCTTTGTACATCAGCTGATATCTCAAAGTGCTGTACAGAAACCCAGCCTAAAACCCCAAACTGCAAGCAATGCAGGTGTAGAAGCACGGTGGCTAGGAAAAACTCCCTAGAAAGGCCAAAACCTAGGAAGAAACCTAGAGAGGAACCAGGCTATGTGGGGTGGCCAGTCCTCTTCTGGCTGTGCCGGGTGGAGATTATAACAGAACATGGCCAAGATGTTCAAATGTTCATAAATGACCAGCATGGTCGAATAATAATAAGGCAGAACAGTTGAAACTGGAGCAGCAGCACGGCCAGGTGGACTGGGGACAGCAAGGAGTCATCATGTCAGGTAGTCCTGGGGCATGGTCCTAGGGCTCAGGTCCTCCAAGAGAGAGAAAGAAAGAGAGAAGGAGAGAATTAGAGAACGCACACTTAGCTTCACACAGGACACCAAATAGGACAGGAGAAGTACTCCAGATATAACAAACTGACCCTAGCCCCCCGACACATAAACTACTGCAGCATAAATACTGGAGGCTGAGACAGCTAAGTTTAGCAATAACAAATTGGAATCTGTATCATATGTATTGCAAATTTGTAATATTATACGAATTGCAATTCGTAGCATACAAATGCGAATTCGTAAAATATCATATGACATGGATGATGGACGTCCACATATTAATACATACCAATCGGAGGGCCTGTTGTCCGGACCTCTGGCAGTCTCTATGGGGGTGCCACAGGGTTCAATTCTCGGGCCGACTCTTTTCTCTGTAGATATTAATGATGTCGCTCTTGCTGCGGGTGATTATTTGATCCACCTCTACGCAGACGACACCATTCTGTATATATCTGGCCCCTCTTTGGACATTGTGTTAACAAATCTCCAAACGAGCTTCAACGCCATACAACACTCCTTCCGTGGCCTCTAACGGCTCTTAAATGCTAGTAAAACGAAATGCATGTTCTTCAACCGATCGCTACCCGCCTGCCCAACTAGCATCCCTACTCTGGACGGTTCTGACTTAGACTGTGGACAACTATAAATACCTAGGTGTCTGGTTTGACTGTAAACTCTCCTTCCAGACTCGCATTAAGCATCCAAAATGAAATATAGAATCGGCTTCCTATTTCACAACAAAGCCTCCTTCACTCATGCTGCCAAAATTGTCCTTGTAAAACTGACTATCCTACCGATCCTTGACTTCGGCAATGTAATTTACAAATTAGCCTCCAACACTCTACTCAGCAAACTGGATGCAGTCTATCACAGTGCCATCTGTTTTTGTTACCAAAACCCCATATGCTACCCACCACTGCGACCTGTATGCTCTCGTTGGCTGGTCCTCACTACATATTTGTCGCCAAACCCACTGG
Source organism: Oncorhynchus mykiss (assembly GCF_057628025.1). Classification (NCBI taxonomy): domain Eukaryota; kingdom Metazoa; phylum Chordata; class Actinopteri; order Salmoniformes; family Salmonidae; genus Oncorhynchus; species Oncorhynchus mykiss. The sequence goes on from NC_143026.1 coordinate 60,434,324, forward strand.
CTCCAGGTCATCTATACTTCTTTGTAGTTATAACTCTGCCTTATCTCAGCTCACTAGTCACCATAGCAACACCCACCCGGGGCATGCGTTCCAGAAGGTATATTTCACTGGTCATCCCCAAAGCCAACAACTGCTTTGGCCGCCTTTCCTTCTAGTTCTCTTCTGCCAATGACTGGAACGAAATGCAAAAATCACTGAAGTTGGAGACCTATATCTCCCTCACTAACTTTAAGCGTCAACTGTCAGCAGCTTACCGTTCGCTGTACCCAGCCCATCTGTAATTAGCCCATCCAACCAACTACCTACCCCATCCTACCTCATTTTTGTTTTTCTGCTCTTTTGCACACCCGTATTTCTACTTGCACATCCTCATCTACACATATCACTCCAGTGTAAATTGCTAAATTGTAATTACTTTGCCACTATTGGCCTATTTATTGCCTTACTTCCTTACTTCATTTGCACACACTGTATACAGATTTTCCTATTGTGTTGACTGTACTTTTGTTTAACCTATGTGTTGCACTGCTTTGCTTTATCTTGGCCAGGTCGCAGTTGTAAATGAGAATTTGTTCTCAACTAGCCTACCTGGTTAAATAAAGGTAAAAAATACCAAACGTTACCTATCATACTAATTTGAGTCTCCCAGTTTTTTATTAACTCTGTTAGGTCTACCAACGACTGCAGGTTGCCCTATCAGGCTTTCTTTAAAAAAAAAACGCTTTGGTGGAATTTTCACGTGTATGTGGTACATTTTCACAACCCCTATTACAAAACTCAAAACAGATCATCAAAAAGTCAAAACTAGAAGCACATTTTCAATTGACTAAGTACAGCACACAAAATCATAGTCACTTTTTCACCAACCTTAAAACAAAAATCCCCCCCCAAACCACTAATTCTTATAATTTACAGTGTTATATGAGTATGTGGGAACAATATTTTTTGTGAATAAATGTTGAATTTTGTCATTATAAAAAGGTTGGTAACTACATGTGAAAAATCGTGTTGGAAATCTGTTGCAGCTCAAGTCTGCTACAAAACCCACAATGCAATGCTTTCTCTATGGGTTGGCTGGCTAGCTAGCAAACATAGCTGCACACAATAATACCAAAGTCAATATCAGGATATGAAGTAGCTAGTTTGCTGTAAAATTGCCTAAATCAATTTAGGAGTCGACAATCTCACCATGTTCAACCTGCAGATCATGTGCCGCATAAAGTGGAGTTTGATATAGAACCCCTCAGTGGAGGTGTCATAATACCCATAAAACCTAGTGGTCAAACAGGGAAATGGTTCCAGTCATTTTTTTACCATACATTCTTCCCAAATGGGATTTTAGAAACACTTAAAATAAGGTCTGTGTTTCGTGTAGGCTTACCCTGGCGTGACGTTTTGATAACCATGTAAATCTCTCTAGGACATTATTCAAAAATGTATTCAACTTATTAGAAAATGAATTACATTTGCCCATGTTAATCATAAGACATGAACAAAATACATCAGTGATTCATATTTTCCTGCAACTTTCTAAAACGGCACAGGAATGCCACAAATCAAATGTTATTTGTCACATGCGCCGACGGTGTAGACCTTATAGTGAAAATATTACTTACAAGCCCTTAACCAACCATGCAGTTTTAAGATAGGTGTTAAGAAAGTATTTACTAAATAAACAGAAGAAAAAATATTATAATAATTAAAGAGCAACATTAAAATAACAGCAACAAGGCTATATACAGGGGGTACCAGTACCGAGTCAATGTGCAGGGGTGTATGTCTCGTTAACGATAATGCTAATGATAACCGTCTGCTGGTAGATGGAAAGGTTTTCCCCAAATCCCTTGATTTGAATTGACAATTTAAAATACATGAAGAAACCACAACCAGGCAACCAATATGTGTTTCAAAATTGCACAAGATTATATAGACAAAAAGTCAAAGGCCATGAATGTCCTCTATTGGTAGGCAAGTGGCTGCAGTGCAAAACAAGTGACATGGGCACTCTGTGTCATACATACAATGTCCACATATTTAGATGTATACAAAAAAAGCTAAATATACATATCTAACAAATTACTCCACTAGCGCAGAGTAGCTTTACACTTGAACCTAAGACTGGCAGAAATCGTTTTTATCTCAGCTGGGAGTTTGTTCCACTCTACCACTGCCGCATATGAAAATGTGTTCTGGCCAGTACCGACATAGCACAACATTTTGTGGCGTAGGAATGAGAGAGTTCTTTAGATACTGAGGGGACTGTACCATACATGCTTTTATGGCCCAATCCCAGCTTCAGCTGAATGACTCTTTTTATCAACTGAAAGCCACTGTATTTCACAGAGTTGAAAGACCAACAGGGCTAAGATTCCGAATGACCCTTGACATTTTATTCTGAGCTGTCTGTAGCTTGTTCTTGATGAAGTTAGGGGAGCTACTGTACGAGGTAGTGCATGCATGGTCAGTGAGTCTGCACTAACGCTGCTGCAAGTGTTTTCAAGGGCCCTTTATCTAGAAATGTGGCTTTTCTGAACAGAAATGTCACTTCCTGGTTGACCTTGGCAATTACTTTCTGCCCCATGCTCTCCCCTGTCAGAAAACAGTCTAGTTCACAACCAACGTCTCTTAACACAGTTCTTGGTTGTAACCACTGTCACCAAACGTGGCTCTAAAGCCTGGTGATCTACAGTTGAAGTCGGAAGTTTACATACATCTTAGCCAAATACATTTAAACTCAGTTTTTCACAATTCCTGACATTTAATCTTAGTAAAAATTCCCTGTCTTAGGTCAGTTAGGATCACCAGTTTATTTTAAGAATGTGAAATGTCAGCATAATAGAGATAATTATTTATTTCAGCTTTTATTTATTTCATCATATTCCCAGTGGGTCTGAAGTTTAGATACTAATTGAGTGTATTTGGTAACATTGCCTTTAAATTGTTTAACTTGGGTCAAATTCTTCGGGTAGCCTTCCACAAACTCCCCACAATAAGTTAGTTTGGAAGTATGCTTGGGGTCATTGTCCATTTGGAAGACCCATTTGAGACCAAGCTTTAACTTCCTTGAGATGTTGCTTCAATATATCCACATAATTGTCCATCTTCATGATGCCATCTATTTTGTGAAGGGCACCAGTCCCTCCTGCAGCAAAGCACCCCCACAACATGATTCTGCCACCCCCGTGCTTCACGGTTGGGATGGTGTTCTTCAGCTTGCCCTTTTTTTTTGCCCTTTTTCCTCCAAATATAATGATGGTCATTATGGCCAAACAGTTCTATTTTTGTTTCATCAGACCAGAGGACATTTCTCCAAAAAGTGCAATCTTTGTCCCCATGTGCAGTTGCAAACCGTAGTCTGCCTTTTTTTATGGCGGTTTTGTAGCAGCGTCTTCTTCCTTGCTGAGCAGCCTTTCAGGTTATGTCGATATAGGACTTGTTTTACTGTGGATATAGATACTTTTGTACCTGTTTCCTCCAGCATCTTCAGAAGGTCCTTTGCTGTTGTTCTGGGATTGATATGCACTTTTCGCACCAAAGTACGTTCATCTCCAGGAGAAGGAACGCGTCTCCTTCCTGGACGGTATGACGGCTGTGTGGTCCCATGGTGTTTATACTTGCTTACTATTGTTTGTACAGATGAACGTGGTATCCTTCAGGCATTTGTAAATTTCTCCCAAGGATGAACCAGACTTGTGGACATCTACAAATTTTTTTCTGAGGTCTTGGCTGATTTCTCTGGATTTTCCTGTGATGTCAGGCAAAGAGGCACTGAGTTCGAAGATAGGCCTTGAAAAACATCCACAGGTACACCTCCAATTGACTCAAATTATGTCAATTAGCCTATCAGACGCTTCTAAAGCCATGGCATAATTTTCTGGAATTTTCCAAGCTGTTTAAAGGCACAGTCAACTTAGTGTATGTACATTTCTGACCCACTGGAATTGTGATACAGTGAAATAATGTCTCTAAACAATTGTTGGAAAAATTACTTGTCATGCACAAAGTAGATGTCCTAACTGATTTGCCAAAACTATAGTTTTTTTTAACAATAAATTGTGGAGTGGTTGAAACACTTAGGTTGGAGCCATTAAAACTAGTTTATGTAAACTTCCGACTTCAACTGTAAATGGTTAATTTCTCTTAAAAAGTTCTAGCATTTCTCAAGTCAGCAATTAGCGTTATGTGTTAAGTGTGTAACCTAACAGTTGAGGTTCTTCAACCATAAGTAGCATGCACCCCTACTTTGAAAATGGAAATTGCCACTTTCAATATCCAGCCATTCTTTCTGATTGGAGTGGGTTTTTTCATTTGCACCTCTACAGAAAAAATGTGATTGTAAGTTACATTTAAAGTTTGTGAAGAAACATGCAGGCTAACATTTGTACACTTTCTTCAGTTGCATTTGGCCAACTTGGAGATTGACACAGCATCTCAAAAATTTGAGATGATTTGATTGATACGAGTAGGAACATACTTCTTAATGGGCTTTCATTACACAGGAACTCTATTCAATTGAATCCATCTTGGATATAAGATTGAGTTCCTACTACACCATCTACAGAGAAATGCTGAATGAAAAATGTGCTAAAAATACCCAATTCTCTAACAAGGTCTGAGGGAGAGAGGCTCTTTACTAATTGAATCCAGTGCCTTGAGATGGTGTTTATTCTCCCTCAAAGTATAATCAGCTGCTTCTCACAGGAAGACACAATTTAGCCAAGGCCACTTTTGGAGACACTTAATGCATGTCATTATGCTGTTGTCGCTGAAGTCCTTAGCTTCATTCATTTACGTTTACCACAGTGAAAGGCTTCCGGGGCCTTTGCGCTCCACCTAAGGAAAAAAAAAACAAGGAGAAATACTGTTCTCACTAAAGCCATTTACTTGTATTCAATGTGACTGGCTGCTATAGGCATCAGACCTGAAACATACTGCTATAGTGACCAATGGAAAGTTGTATAATTGGGAAAAAATAGATCACACACTGTTTCTGTGTGAGACAGTTGCATCATTTATTGGACCATTCCAAGTCCATTTTCTCAGTTTTCTTGTTGACAATAGAACAGTTTGAAAAAGTAAAATAGTTCATGTCAGACTAGGTTTTGTATTTGGCCTCCCAAACACCAACCAAAGCCACAGACTTCCCCAATGCCTGATTGAATTCACTTTGTGACATTTTGAACCCAGTAGGGAGTGAGGGGGAAGGGGACTGGGATGTTGAACAAGGAGACCTCAGAAAACAGCATCACCACTGACATGGCATAATGCCTCATTGTGGGGCTTGAATGTGACTGTGTTTGGATGAGAATCAAGGGGTGTTATGGGATGCATGTGATGTTTGAGACCAAAGTTGATAGTTAAAAGATAGGGTTCTAGTCTAGATGCATATTCAAGATTGATAGATTAATATCTACTGTTAGAGCTGAAGCATAACTTGGGATTGAATTGTGTTTATGTGCATCTCGAAATCCCCTCATTGACATCAATGCACCACTTACGAGACAGAGTTATGGGTAAGCGTGCAGGCCAAAGTGCCTAGGGAAACATCTGTATATTTCCAGGTATTTGGGGGTTATTTCCTTAAACGTCCCATGCTCTTGCCTTCATGCTGTTTACACATGTTATATATCCCTGGCTCTAATTGCATGTTGTCCAAGTTTTTCATGATGTGTCATGTGATAGGATGCTTGTACTCCAGGAAAAGGACAGGACCTGTAGTGGATGTGTGTTTTGCGTTCCTGTGTGTTGGTCTTTTGTTATTGCGTCGCAACGAGGTAGATGAAGTTGTGTGTTTGTTCAGCTCCTCTTTTTACTTGTTTTTTTTACCTGACTTTTTCCTCTGGCCTCACAGGAAGCAGCTTTTTGGCCTTAGCGATGGGCTTCCTGGCAGGAGCAGAGCGGCCCTGAGTTCCTGCTGCGAGACAATAGGTCTCCCCGGGGCCGGGGGCTGTTCTCAGACCTGATTCTCTTCAGGAAACAGCAGATTTATCCCAGCAGCTGATCTGAGCCATACAGAGACAGGGAGTGGGGGAGTGTGGCCCTACCCTATGAGTGTCTCTTTTCTGAATGGGACTTTTTTCTATGTTAAGTAGTGTGATGATAAAGATGAGCCTGTGGTTGTGGTGGGGCGGGCTGGAAGGATGAAAGAATAGTCCCAATCTGGGTTAATATGTGTGGGCTGAACTGGAGTGACTATCATGTATCTGTTGAGTTAGATGCCTTGCTTTTTCTATTGTCAGCTGGACTTGTTGTAGACCCTCCCCTTCCTTTTGAGGGGAAAGGGAGGTAATGGCAGGGATGGGGTTACTTTTCCAAATCATGGCTCATGCGATGTAGCCAGCAGCCCTCGACCAGAACATTTCCTGTTGAAAAGCAGTGCTGAAAAAGTCGACTTCAGTGTTAGATTTATGGTGAATGCTGGGGAAACGGCTGCCTCATTGATGACGTTAATAGTAGAGAATCATTATTTAAAAAATGTTAGACAAATATTTACAGAAATCCTCAACACCTATTTGAAATATGTGCAGTTAATTGCATTGCTTAGCTTATAGTAACTTGGCCTCAATTTGTAGAGTAATCCAGTGTGTCTGTTAACAGTGGGACAGGTTTACAAACTGAAGACCTAGGCCTGCTATTAGTTGTTCCTCACAATGAAATCGGGGAGGGGACTGTGGATGTGTCACCCTCTGTACGTTCATCACACGTGATATCTCAGACAGCACGGGCACGATTTTGATTAAACTTGGGTGGATGATGTGTCTTACCAGAAAGATCCGGCATTTACAAAATGACACTGATGGGCCCAATGCGGGAGCTATAGTAATTAACAGAAATGTGTTAGTCACACGCAATATCTCATTTGTCCCAAGGGGTGGGGGGGATGGGACATGTTTACTGTTGCCTTGTTTTGACTTACAGCCATAGGCATTAGTTAAGGTCGTTTATGGGATCATAGTCTACAAGAACAGGCAATTTGTGTGTGTGTGTGTGCTCACTCCTGCTGGTGTGTGTGTGTGTGACATGGCTCTGGCTCACTACTGGTGAGGATGAGGGGCGCAGCAGAATGTGGTTTCTCCCCCTGAGTGTGTGGGTTGCCCTGTAATTTGTTGCCTGTCATCAGGACCTGGAAAAAACATATTGAACTGGCCTATTTATGCTGAGTGGGAGCTGGAGGCACTAAGTGAGGAGTAGTGAGGGAGGGAATGGGTGGGATGGGGACTACGTGTTTATGTTACACTCCTCTGATCTGAGGAGCTGGCATCTGGAGCAAATCTGAGGCACTTGGAATTTGGCACGTCCAGTGGGATACTGTATTTCAAGAAGCCCAAACACAGACAGATTCTTTCTGCAACCTAGAACGGAAACCTTGTCCACAAGAAGTTATACAACAGCTATTTTGAGTAAATATTCCAAAACAAATCAATGTTTTTCAGTTTACTCAGTATAACTAATGGACTCTAGATAACCACTTGTTCATTATTTTATTGTTCTTAACTGGTGGCTGTGCAGCCGTAGATTCCGTAGGGATATGTTTTCAGCTAACCTGCCTTGACTAATTAGACTGAATGTTGTGTTCACTCCATTGTGCTATAGCTAGGGCAAGCGTTCTGCAAACAGCTGGTTTGTATTTTCTTAGCAAGTTATGGCTAAGTCGTATTAGCCGCTAATCGCTAGTTACACTGCATTCAAAGTGCCCACCACTATCTTATAACTGTAGAATTAGGAATTTATGAAAATGTAGAAAATTATTTTTGGTTGAAGTTTAATTGAACAGTATAAAAAAAATCTGAATGGAGAGAGACCCATGAAATCACTTAGGATGTATGTGATGCCACCCTAGGGTCACGCACTACTCATAAAGCAAATGTAGAACTTTTATTATTAAAAAAAATAAAATACTGTCATACATTTAAAAAAATACCGTGATTTGATTTTTTTGGGCCATAGCGCCCAGCTATGGCAAGGCCTAGGAGTATTTCCATACCAGTACTTGAAATCCTGTCCCTAGTCAAGTTATAGGCTATAACTAGAGCCCAGAGTTGTGCCTAGTCAGGAAAATATCTGCTCTATGGCCCTAGAACCCTGTGTAAGGAGGGACAGGGTCTTTCCTCTGGCTGGGGGAACGAAGCAGTGACAGCAGGCATGTCCGGCTGGCTGAAGCGAACCAGAGTCCACTTGATGTCTCACGCTACTGACCAGTGTCTGTGGGTGCCATTCTCTTGTGATAAGCTTGATTTGGTGAGGCGGAGGGCTGGAGGGACTATCCGCTGCAATCATTTTAATTCGACGCCTTGCTTTGTGGAATATTAACGTAGGCTACGCTGAGCTTTGCTGTCACAGTATCAACAGCTTCTCTTTGAATGGCAACGAGAGATGTCAGAAAATCCTTGTTTTTGGAGATGTTTTTTTTATTTATCCTATGTAATTACAACTACCTTGTAGCCCTCCTCAAGTATCTGAACATGTCCCAGCCTGGTCCATGCTAGCAGGATGTGAGAGGGAATTGTTTGGTGGAATGTGCTTAAGGCTATATGGAAACAGATGTGTGTGTGTGTGTGTGTGTGTGTGTGTGTGTAGGGTGCTTTGACCCTTTGTCGATCTCTCTTTCTTAGTCGAGCCGTGTATGGAAATGTGTCCCACAACTGTGAACTCTGTGCATGTGTGTGCCTCTGCATGCATGTGTGTTTCTGCTCTGACGCTGATGTCTATCCATCACTCTCCCTGTCAGTGGAGCTAAGGAGTGGTGACCCAGAACTGGATTGACAGCCAGGAAGACCAACCCAAAGTGAACCCCCTGGCCCAGTGTCAAGACACCTTTATGATTCTTCCACAGACTGTATGACTGAGGTAACTTAACTTCAATACAACTCATTTGTCGATCAGAAATACTACACTAGCAACACTCCAACAGTTTTGAAACATGATGACAGCTGACATAATGGAAGTTTATTACTAAGTAAACCTGTTTGAACAACGTGTTAATTTAACCGTTGGCAAATTCTGTGATTGAGAGCAATAGTTTGGGTTTCCGATCCTAATGTAATATCTGGCTTGTCTGTATTGGCTTCTGTTCATCGTTGTTGTTGCTTTTGTTCTTGGGCCACTTAACTTCGCTTTTATCTGGGCATTCAGACATAATGCTTGGAGGTATAGGTGATGTCATGGTTAATCCCCTTCTTGACTTCAACACCTCTGACCAAGAAAAAAACTAACCATAGGATTAACCCCTTGTTACCTACAGTGCCTCTTTCTAATGGAACATTGGGGAGTGGGTTTCCCAGAGAGTTTGTAGCTAAAGCGCAACGTTATTTCTCTCCACAACCCAGCTGCACAGCCACGAGAGAGTACCAATTTATAACATCGATGTTTGTTTGTCTTGTTTGTGTGAATTAGCATCATTCGTAAAAATGAACCACTTTGCTCTTCTACTAGAGGTGTGATTCTGGGCTGGTGTGAGAATTAACATACTACTTTAGCGTGAAGGCTTTGAAAAACCCACCCCAGACCAATGTGGGAAATTGCCCTTCAACAAGGGGTGTATTCAAAAACATTGCTAAATAGAGTCTCTCGTATAAAGGTCTTCAGGTGTCCTTACAGTAAGCGCTTTATGGGTCGTTTATAAGAAGGTTTTGTCTTGAATAAGAAAGATTTGCTACAGCTAATTTCGCCATCAAGCGAAGAGTGTCAAGCTACGACGTCCTGAATAATGTAATTTTAGGCTACAAGCCTCCTTACTTAACCAAATGTCATGCTCTCGTCACCTCTGGGTAACACATGAAAAATTCATACATGCGTACACTAGCCTCAGTAAAACACATACAGTGCACAGGTATCTGAGTCAGTGTTTCCCTTCTCTTATCAGGTTGTGCGTAGACTCTCTGGGGGCTTCTGCTGAAAGGTCTCAGTCCACAACCATGACTCAGTCTGTGCAGGTCAACCCCAAGTTGCCTGGTAAGCATTTCAGTTCCAGCTGGTATTTATCAAGTCAATATGTGGTAACAATGGATAATGTCTGGGACTTGAAAAACTTAACCAGATTTGATAACTGTTGTTGTAATGTTTTCCTGTGGACTGCAGATCTGGGCGCACCGTTTCTATTCTCCAGTCAGGAAGAGGCGGATCAACAGGGCTCTTATTCGGTCCAAACTCCGTATGGCTTCCAGCTGGACCTGGACTTCCTCAAGTATGTGGAGGAGATAGAAAGCGGCCACCACGTCCGCCGGGCACCCGTCAACTCTCGCAGGTCATCCCGTGGGGTCAAAGTCTCCCAGCGGAGCCCGAATGTGGGAGGAAGAGCCAGCGGCTGGACCTCAACAGAGTCCCTCTCCTCACCCGCCAGTGAAGATGGTCGTGCGCCCCCTCCTCCACCCCCACGGAATCGCATCGGCTCCTCTCCCAGTGAGGGGCAACCCCTGTCCCCGCTATCTGTCCTTAGCCTCCCCCTCTCTGCTGGCGCCAAAGTGCCACCACCACCTCCGCTACGTAACCCCAGGGTAGAGAGGACCCTCTTGGAGACCAGCCTGCGACTGCAGCAGGAGCAGAGCCACCAGCACCAAAATGGCACCTGTTTCCAGCTCTCTGACCCACCAAAGCAAAGCCCCAGGGCTGTGACTACTCATGTTACCCCAGCTAGTGCAGCAGCCACAGTAGATGACCAGCCCTTGCACCTCTTCTCTGCCGCCCCCAGCCCATCTCAGAGTAGTCTGACCAGACCCAGTCCCCACTCCTCCGGTAGGAGCACCCCGGCCTCTAGCACCGGAATGGCTACTCTGCCTCCCAGCCAGTTGCAGACTGTGAGAGAGCAGATGGCCACTGCCCTGAGGCAACTGAAGGAGATGGAGGAGAGAGTGAAGGGCGTCCCAGTGCTGGAAAGAGAGGTGGCCAAGCTACGGGCTGAGAAAGACCTGCTCCTACTGGCACTGCAGGAGAAGAAAACCTTGGCGGCCCAACAACAGGCTGTAACAGTAGTGAGCAGTACTACCACCACAACGGTGGACACAGGCACACAGAGTCAGGAAAGTCCTCCTTTTTCCCCCAAGAGTCCCAGAAGTCCCAAGAGTCCAAGCAAAATAGGGGACCTCAGAAAGCTGACTGAGAAGTTTGAAGGCAAGACTGGGAAAGGTGGAGCACGTTCTGAGAAGGTTGTGGAGAAGAGGTCTGTGGCCGTCGGGGACGACATGTTGCTGGACGCTGGGGTCTTCTACTACAGCCAAGGTACCAAGGATGCCTCAGAGGGCACGCCTCAGGTGGACGTCTGCGAGAAAGGTGTGGCCACGGAGGCACCGGCCTTCCGTGAGGAGTGGGTGCAGGCTGGGGTGGAGACAGAGGAGGCCTCGGTTTGGGTGATGGAATCCCAGCTGGGGCTGAGCAGTGAGGTCCAGAGGGAGATTGACACCCTACAGGACACCATCAAGTTCCAGCAGGAGTCCATCTTGGCTCTGGAGGGGCGAGTCGGCCAGGCTGACGAGGACCTGGCGGTGCTCAAAGCCCAGGAGGATGAGAGGAAATCCAAAGCAACGTCCGAGAAGGCGGTCCTTGCCAAACCAGACTCAGCCCATGCCCAAGTGGGGACCGAAGCCTCTACAACATCCACGCCAGCTTCACAGCATGTCGCAGTCTCCTGTTGTCCTGAGGTGGTTGACGCTTGTGTAGGTGAGGATTTGAGAGCCGTACATTACGACCAGAGCACTCAGACTGACTCTGTGGAGAGCCCTGCAGAAGAAGAATCTACCCCAGTAGCACTGGTCAGCACTGGGAGTCAATGGGAGAATCTGTACGAGGATGAGACTATAGAGCAGAAAGCTCCAGTCACTGCGCTGAAGAAGAGACAGATGACCATTGCAGAGTACAAGGTCACCCCTGAGGAGACGGTCCGTTTAGACGAAGGGAAGGGAGGGAAAGAGGAGGAAACGGTGCCCAGGACACACACAACTCCAACAATGGTGGAAAGTGAGTGCCAAGTGTATTTATTCTTATACAATAGCTCTTCATATAGAAGATAAATGATTCCTCTACACTAATAAAGCAAGTGTAAACGTAATATACAAGGCCTTTGGAAAGTTTAGACCCCTTTTCCACATTTTGTTACAGCCTTATTCTAAAATGTATTAAATTAATAAAAATCTTCAGCAAGCTACACACAATACCCCATAATGACAAAGTGAAAAAAGGTTTTTTGAAATGTTACATAAGTTTTAAGACCTTTTGCTATGAGACATGAAATTGAGCTCAGGTGCATCCTTTCGCATTGATCATCCTTGAGATGTTTCTACAACTTGACTGTAGTCCACCTATTTTTTTTAATTTAAAATTTTTATTTCACCTTTATTTAACCAGGTAGGCTAGTTGAGAACAAGTTCTCATTTGCAACTGCGACCTGGCCAAGATAAAGCATACAACACAGAGTTACACATGGAGTAAACAATTAGTCAACAAAGTCAGTAACACAGTAGAAAAATGGAGAGTCTATATACATTGTGTGCAAAAGGCATGAGGAGGTAGGTGAATAATTACAATTTTGCAGATTAACACTGGAGTGATACATTATCAGATGGTCATGTACAGGTAGAGATATTGGTGTGCAAAAGAGTAGAAAAGTAAATCAATAAAAACAGTATGGGAATGAGGTAGGTAAAAATGGGTGGGCTATTTACCGATGGACTATGTACAGCTGCAGCGATCGGTTAGCTGCTCAGATAGCAGATGTTTGAAGTTGGTGAGGGAGATAAAAGTCTCCAACTTCAGCGATTTTTGCAATTCGTTCCAGTCACAGGCAGCAGAGAACTGGAACGAAAGGCGGCCAAATGAGGTGTTGGCTTTAGGGATGATCAGTGAGATACACCTGCTGGAGCGCGTGTTACGGGTGGGTGTTGCCATCGTGACCAGTGAACTGAGATAAGGCAGAGCTTTACCTAGCATGGACTTGTAGATGACCTGGAGCCAGTGGGTCTGGCGACGAATATGTAGCGAGGGCCAGCCGACTAGAGCATACAGGTCGCAGTGGTGGGTGGTATAAGGTGCTTTAGTGACAAAACGGATGGCACTGTGATAAACTGCATCCAGTTTGCTGAGTAGAGTGTTGGAAGCAATTTTGTAGATGACATCGCCGAAGTCGAGGATCGGTAGGATAGTCAGTTTTACTAGGGTAAGTTTGGCGGCGTGAGTGAAGGAGGCTTTGTTGCGGAATAGAAAGCCGACTCTAGATTTGATTTTCGATTGGAGATGTTTGATATGATTCTGGAAGGAGAGTTTACAGTCTAGCCAGACACCTAGGTACTTATAGATGTCCACATATTCAAGGTCGGAACCATCCAGGGTGGTGATGCTAGTCAGGCGTGCGGGTGCAGGCAGCGAACGGTTGAAAAGCATGCATTTGATTTTACTAGCGTTTAAGAGCAGTTGGAGGCCACGGAAGGAGTATTGTATGGCATTGAAGCTCGTTTGGAGGTTAGATAGCACAGTGTCCAAGGACAGGCCGGAAGTATATAGAATGGTGTCGCCTGCGTAGAGGTGGATCAGGGAATCGCCCGCAGCAAGAGCAACATCATTGATATATACAGAGAAAAGAGTCGGCCCGAGAATTGAACCCTGTGGCACCCCCATAGAGACTGCCAGAGGACCGGACAGCATGCCCTCTGATTTGACACACTGAACTCTGTCTGCAAAGTAGTTGGTGAACCAGGCAAGGCAGTCATCAGAAAAACCGAGGCTACTGAGTCTGCCGATAAGAATATGGTGATTGACAGAGTCGAAAGCCTTGGCAAGGTCGATGAAGACGGCTGCACAGTACTGTCTTTTATCGATGGCGGTTATGATATCGTTTAGTACCTTGAGCGTGGCTGAGGTGCACCCGTGACCGGCTCGGAAACCAGATTGCACAATCTATGGCAAATGCGATTTGGAAAGGCACACACCTGTCTATATAAGGTCTCATAGTTGACAGTGCATGTCAGAGCAAAAACCAAGCCATGAGGTCGAAGGAATTTTCCGTAGAGCTCTCAGACAAGGTTGTGTCGAGGCAGAGATCTGGGGAAGGGGACCAACACATTTCTGCAGCATTGAAGGTCCCCAAGAACACAGTGGCCTCCATCATTCTTAAATGAAGAAGTTTGGAACCACCAAGACTCTTCCTATAGCTGGTCACCTGGCCAAAGTGATCAATTGGGGGAGAAGGGCCTTGGTCAGTGAGGTGGTCAAGAACCAGATGGTCACTCTGACAGAGCTCTATAGTTCTTCTGTGGAGATGGGAGAACCTTCCAGAAGGACAACCATCTCTGCTGCACTCCACCAATCAGGCCTTTATGGTAGAGTGGCAAGACGGAGTTTACCAAAAGGCACCTAAAGACTCTCAGACCATGAGAAAGTAGATTCTCTGGTCTGATGAAACCAAGGTTGAACTCTGGCCTGAATGCCAAGCGTCATGTCTGGAGGAAACCTGGCACCATCCCTACGGTGAAGCATGGGGGTGGCAGCATCATGCTGTGGGGATGTTTTTCTGTGACAGGGACTGGGAGACTAGTCAGGATCGAGGGAAAGATGAACAGAAGTACAGAGAGATCCTTGATGAAAACTTGCTCCAGAGCGCTCAGGACCTCAGACTGGGGTGACGGTTCACCTTCCAACAGGACAACAATCCTGAGCACACAGCCAAGACGACGCAGCAGTGACTTCGGGACAAGTCTCTGAATATCCTTGAGTGGCCCAGGCAGAGCCCGGACTTGAACCCGATCTAACATTTCCGGAGAGACCTGAAAATAGCTGTGCAGCAAAGCTCCCCATCCAACCTGACAGAGCTTGAGAGGATCTGCAGAGAAGAATGGGAGAAACTCCCCAAATAGATGTGCCAAGCTTGTAGCGTTATACCCAAGAAGACTCGAGGCTGTAAATGCTGCCAAGGGTACTGACTAAAGGGTCTGAATACTTATGTAAATGTGTAATTTCTGTTTTAAATTTGTAATAAATGAGCAAAAAATCTGTTTTTGCTTTGTCATTATGGGGTATTACGTGTAGATTGATGAGGAAAAATTCTAATTTAATAGATTTTTTAGAACAAGGCTGTAACCTAACAAAATGTGGATAAAGTCAATAGGCCTGAATACTTTCCAAAGGCACTGTAGAATTCAATGAAGTAGCAGATTAGTTGGGTCACTCACCGAGTATTGTGGCCACAGGTATGCTGAAGTCCATCATGAAGAAGAAGGATGGGAGTAGTTCCGGTGAATCACGTAGCAGCGGCAAGAAGAGCTTGCAGTTTGTTGGCATTCTCAACGGGGGGTAAGTGGTGCTTTGTCATCAATGAATGAGCAAAAATCTGCACATATTACCATCACACTGATAATACACAGGGCATATTAGAAGAGAAGGATGACCAATGTTAAAGGTAACTAACTAGACATGTACTTCTGTTCAGGTATGAGTCGACATCTAGTGAGGAGGAGGAAGAGGGGAGTTCCTCGGGTGGCAGTGAAGTGGATGATTGCTCGGACAGTAGTGATGGCGAAGATGGAGAGGCAGCTCTGGAGGAGACCTCTGATGAAGAGCGGAACATTAATATGGATGATACCGATAGTGATGATATGGCCTTAGAAGCAGGGACTGGAGCCACTGAGGACAGTCCAGATGCAGTGAAAGAGAAGTATGCTTGATTACAACTACAGCTCATAGAACTGTCATTGTTGGCGGATAACAATTTTAAAGGGATAGTCAACAGAATTTTCTGAATTTGTTGAAAGTTTGCTTCCCTTGAAAGAAGTCTGTTGGTAGTAAAATTTGAATCTTCTATTTTGGTTTGTAGCCTTTAGGTGCCCTGAATTCAATTACCGCAGCCAAAGTTATTTCGCAACATTATCATCTGTGAAGCTATGCATGTGTATATTATTGGCATGGAATTATAGCCAGGATGTTTGCACAAAAAAAATGTTGAATACGTTATATAGGAGTCTCATCTCATCTTATCTTGCACAAGTGTTCGATCCCAGTCGGTCACTACCATAGATAACGTCCATGTCTAATTGCAGTAATCCCTTGTCCTAGATTTGAGCTGAGTGCAAAAATGCATGAGGCTTCTCTCATTCTGAAGAACCACCTGAATGATGATGTCAAAACACTGAAGAGTAAAGAAGTGGTATGTTTCAGCATGCCTCTTTAATTCCTCTGTTTTATTATATCCTAGAAATCTTGAATTTCCTTTTCAAAATTAGCTCATACCTGATTTTTGGAAACAAATACCCAGTTAATTTTTTTTTTCCAATCCACACATTATCTCTCAAGTGTATTTTGAAGTTCCATGACTTGAAGAAGTGGTTGCACGGTCTCCTTAGTCCAATTCATGCCACACTAAGTACGATTATAAACATGTAATACATCACCAAGACTTCTGTTCCAAGTGTTTATAATCATATTAGTATGATAACCTTTTATGGAGCTGTATTCCATCAGTGATCCTATCTCACATCCTCCCTCCATACCCCTTTGTCTTGTACTGTAGCTCTCCAGCATTCATACTGTGCAGCTGGAATGGTTCCGCATCTCTAGTGCAAAGATGGCCCAGCCGCCCCGTGTCTCAGACTACCTGATGGCCTTCACTGAGGTCTCCTCTGCCCTGCTGGCCCACGTCATCAACATGACCGATGGCAATGGTAACACGGCCTTGCACTACAGCGTCTCCCACTCCAATTTCACAGTGGTGGGGCTACTACTGGACACAGGTTAGTTGGAGTGAGGAGTGTTCACTTATCTCGGGGAAGTTCTGTTAGGGTCGGGGCTTATGACCTTAGTGAAGAGATCCTGATGATCATAATGAATCATCAGAAGTTTGGTATTCATGGTTTAACTACAGGCATAAAATCACATTAGTTATGCCATGTATTTATCGTCAGGAAGTTTCCATGCCCCGGGGTTTCACCATGGGGTGGGTGTGCTCTGTGCAGGCATGTGTTGTGTGGATAAGCAGAACAAGGCAGGCTACACTGCTATCATGCTGGCGGCCCTCTCATCTGTGAAAGAGGAGGATGACATGGTGGTGGTCAGGAAGCTCTTCAGTCAGGGCAACGTCAACGCCAAGGCCAGCCAGGCAAGTCCTTCTCAAATCACTTAAAATCCAGTCTATCCCCCTCAGTCAGTGTTGCTTGTGTGTGCTTGCTAACACCATGCTAACTGTGCTATGTTGTGTTTAGGCTGGCCAGACAGCGCTGATGTTAGCCGTTAGCCATGGACGGCAGGAGATGGTGCGGGCGCTACTGGACTGCGGGGCTGAAGTGAACGTGAAGGATGACGAGGGCTCCACGGCGCTCATGTGCGCCAGCGAGCACGGCCGCGCCGAGATTGTCTCGCTGCTCCTGGATCAGCCGGGCTGTGACATCTCCATCGTGGACAATGTGAGTTCCTTGGCTGTCTGTTTACCCTGTACACTCAGTGTGTCTTTACACGCATGCCTGGCTTCCTCTTTCTGTCCACTTTCTTCATCTTCTACCTCTTTTCCATTTCACGCTGAATTGAAAGAACTAGGCAGGTCAAAGCAAGTACTCGGATAGGTTTTTGCCATATTGTTTTATATGTCCTGTCTTAACATCAGTGCTGCAGATGAAGGAGAAGAGAGCAGGGGAGGAAGCCACTAGATTATTGCGACGCAGCCAAGAAGTGAATACAAAAACATATTACATTTATTTTATAAATCCTTGTTTGTTTGTTTTTTTAATTAATGCTAATTTTTAAATTAGCAATAAGACAATATTTTTATAATCTGTACACCAGTGTTTTTCTACCGTATGACTTTACAATGGATTTTTCTCAGACTAGTTTGAACCTCCAGTCCAGACTGATATATCTAAGAGAGCACATCTGGGGCAAAATGAGTTAGGCATGCAGCACATGGATTGAGTTTCAGTAAGATACAGCTAGACTGAGAGGGGCTGGGAAAGTATTTAGGAACATGTTTTTTTCAACCTTGTGACAATTGGATACAGCTAATTCTTCAGGATTGTGAGGCAGACAGAGATGTGGGTTAACCCTTTGCTGCTTTGAAGACCTAGACCAGGGGTGGGCAACCTTAAGGGCCACTGTGGGTGTAGGGTTTTATTTCAGCCAACCCGGAACACAACTGATTAATCTACCCGATTTAATCCAATCAAAATGTTGATAAACTACAATTAGTTGGTGTGTTGCTTGGCTGCCTGGAAGAAAAGCCTGTACCCACACCGGCCCCTGCAGTGTAAGAGAGCCCACGCCTCACCTTGACTGTATACAGTAAAGACACAGTTCTATATTGCATGAATGGCTTATAGCTTCTTATTCTTTCTCAACTGTGTGATGAGGCTGTGAATGGGCAGGAATCTTATCTGTGTCCCACCTCAAAGGGTTTATCGCAAAGCCTGCTGTCCCTTTTGTCTTCCTCCCTCT
Organism: Oncorhynchus mykiss; assembly: GCF_057628025.1. Lineage (NCBI taxonomy): Eukaryota > Metazoa > Chordata > Actinopteri > Salmoniformes > Salmonidae > Oncorhynchus > Oncorhynchus mykiss. The sequence goes on from NC_143026.1 coordinate 60,452,720, forward strand.
CTAGGACGGCAGTAATGCGCTTTCCATCGCCCTGGAGGCCTCTCACAATGACACAGCTGTGCTACTCTACGCCCACATGAACTACACCAAAGCCCAGGCAGCTGTGAGTTCCCCAGACGCTGGTCTTGAGGCCGAGAGACCTGCCTGGTTTTTATATGACAAACAGACAGTTTGGCCTTGAATCAAGTATAGGTCACATTCACAACATATCCGTATCATGCGCAATTTCAAGTGTGTAATATTAGCGCCTCGGCTACACTCCAATGTTGGGGTGTGGTATGTTGGCCTAGTTGAAAGATCTTGTCTTGGCATGTGTAGCAGTAGTGACCCCTAGAGCATATTCTTTACAGCTATGTATTTTTACTGTATATTGTAGTTTTTGTCCTGTTTTACTACTATCACTCTGAAAACATTGGTATATTTCTTTCAGGGGACAAACAAGTCTCGAAGCCCCACTAGTCCTCAAAAGACATGGCCTGCTGCGGAGTGATTTACCACCAAGATAGAAAAACAAACATTACTGGACATAAGCGTTGAAAAAGCTCCACTGGAATATTGCAGCTGTCTACATAAATATATGTATTTATATCATGGCATACGTTATTCATTTGTATTGTTAATATAAGATTGTTATTTTTCCATAAATGTCATTATTATATACAATACTAATCTGCATTTGCAACATTTCTAATTCAAGGTCTGCAGCATTTAGTTTTCTATGATACAGTAAAGCAGACCTCACATTTATTTGCACTCATTTACTGTGTTGAGTTTTAGTTCCCCTCCCTCTTTAACTACCTTCTCAATCTTCATGCCAATGTCATTCAAGTCTGCACTAACTGTCTATGCCTTGTATATTCATGTATTGATTTTCATGTAAAAAATAAAAATATATTTACATAACATGTGACACTGCACTAAGCAAATATATCAGAAGAGGTCCAGATGACTTAAATCGTTTTTTTTTTAAAGGTTCATGTTATGATGCGTAGCATATATTCTAATGTCAAACATGATCAAGCTATAAAGGTGAGCTTGTTTGAATAGTATTTCAAGCAATAACCATCCTGTCAGACATTATCAAGCCAACTTTTAATGCAAATTAATGTAATAAGATGACATATTGTTTAATAGGTAACAGGTAGCACGCAGAGATAAATACAATATGTATGTAACTTGTTAGCAGTACAGCTCTATGGTAGCACATTCTGATTTCGCATGAGAAACACTCTTTTCATGCCACACAGCTACGACCGGAAGTTACTTTTTCTTATCAGGTTAGGAGACTGAGGTTAAGGTTAAGAAAAGGCTTATTGTTAGCGGAAATGCTTCCCTAGCCTGCTACGAAAATCACTTCCGGTAATATCTGTATCTAAGTGGCATGAGAAGAGTGTGTCCCGATTTCACAAACCGGTACTTGATGTTTCACTCCGGAACGGTAGGTGTCAGTAATCTAACAACATGGACTGCCTGTCGTGAAAAGGAAAATAAGAAGTATTCTGCCCTTGACAACAACAATGGCGACTGCTACAAGAATTATCCAAAGGCTCAGAAATCTTTTATCCGGGGTAAGCCATATATCTCTTCACATTGTGTATTTGGTGCAAGTTGTTATTAATGTAACGTTAGCTAACTTATTTCTAGGTCCCCAACGTTCCACGTTTGAAGAGTTTATTAAAGCCTGTCTAACTTGCTAAGGAAACAGCTAAGGACGTTATCTAGCTTGTTAGCTACTTTAGTTGGCTAACGAACATTGCATGTTGGCAATTTAAGACTCTTTGAAAAGCAAGTTGTTACTTTTAATTTACCTGCTCAAATGTACACAGCATGATCTGCAAGCAAAGCTCCAGTTGCGCTATGGTGAGATTGCGAAGAGGTAAGTGCCAAGTCATTCATACATGTCTTGAATGTTTGCTAACTAAGAATCCATTTAGGCAGGAAGTTTTCTGCAGGTTTTGCATGATAAGTACGGATGGTGTTTGCACTGTACTGTTTGTACTCATATATAAGGAATAGGCCTACACTTTGTAAATGCCACACAATCTTAGTTTCAATCTTTTGTGCAGGACCCAACCACCCCCCAAACTTCCAGTTGGTCCCAGTCACAAGTTTGCCTTCAATTACTATAATGGCAGAGATGGGCGTAGAGAGTCTGCACCAGCCACTGTTGTGATGTCCAGTCAAAAGGCCCTCGCTGCTGGGTGAGTGGGACATAAAGTCTGACAGAGTCTATGGCTTAAAGGCTGAGTGGGACAAAGGCTATGGCAGTACGTTAAGTTTTGGGATTCCATCCTCCTCTGGCTAGTCGGGTGGAGGTTGAGAGTGCATATGACTGCTTTACTGTTTGTCCTCAGTTGACTGCCCTTGCCCTTAGTCTGCCTCCTGTCCTTCCTATTTCCATAGGTACACCTTCCTGAAAACAATGGCACAACACTTTGAAACCTCTGCCAGTTCATGTTCTTAGACACACTCCAGTCTCCTTTTCATTTGATTTACTTAACAAAAGGCACATCTCAATAGGTGGTCCCAGTATGACATGGGACAAGGGGTCTTTCCTTTATTGTTCCGACAAGCAAGTGGGGAGGCAGATGAGAGTAAACCCATCAGACCAACTCCTTGAAACTTCAAGAGTTGGCCATTCTAGTTGTGTCAACAAAATAAAAAAAACTTCAACATTTTAACGCTAAAATGTTTAGTAATGCCGGGCATACACAATACGATTTTGCCACGAATTCGCCAAGTTTTTGCTGTCACAGACACATTTTTGGGGTGAAATCCTATGAACTTGGGCCAGGATCAGTACACCGGGACTGAAATTTTGGTTGTGCATCTTGTAGTATGACCAGTCCTACGACGTGTTTGGGCAAGGACTACTGCCAATAATCATTGAGCACTCAGCATGTGAGACCAAAACAATATTGGCGAAGAGGAAAGCAGCAACAACAAGCACTATGTGGACCGAGGTGATGGTAGACACATTGGCGGAGAGAACGCAGTTGCCTTTTCAATATTAAAAGTTTTATATTACCTCCAATTCCCTTTGTCGAATAGAAAGTTCATATTGTCCACATCTGCCCAACCATTTGTGGGTCCATATTCTGCCCCTCTCTCTTTTTTGATGTTTTTGCACATAAATAATGCACACACTAATTAAGCAGCTCGCTGTTTGATTGTCAGCATTTTTTTTCCTACGACAACAAGAGAAACGCAGGGCAGGATCAACTAGGGAATCATCAACTTGGGGTTGAGGATGGACGGAATGAAAGATTTGGGACAAGGAAATCTGGAAATGTGAGCTAGTCCAAGTTGTTAAAGGCATAATCCACCCCAGGAATATAAATCATCAAGTTGGTGAAAGCCTATGTTCCATCTGTGGGTAAAATAGAAGTTAAGTCATGGTGACCTTTTTTTAAGTGGTCCGTCTGAAATCAGGTAATCGTGTAGGAACGCATCATAGCTATAGTGTGTTATACCCCATCACATTTCATAACGCTTTTAAACCAATGACTTGCACTCCAAATCAGCCAATAGATGGTATGGGCATACATCTGTCTATTTTCGTGACAAAGTAAATATTTTTGTCCAAATGTTCTAAAAGTACAGTCAGATCCTTCAAACGCCTATCGTCTCCTTGCTAGCAGGCCAATTGCCATAGCAACCACACTGACTCAAACTATTGAGCTAGAAATGCGATCTCTGCCAACTTCAACTTGGTGTAACTCCTAAATTGATAGTGCAGTTTGAGTTATTTTACACCTAGCTACCTACTTCACATGCTGATATTGACTTTGGTTTTAGTTTTTGTAGAGCCCTGCACAGGCATGATTTTTTTTGCCCAAGCCCTACCCATGTTGATTGCTTCTGCCAATTTTAAGGCCTGGTCCTACCAGAAACCCGAAATCAGAAATAACATTTAGTATATCCATTAGCTACTCCTGTCTGTCGCGTGCTCTGCGTAGCCATAGCACCGGCTCTGCTTGGGCTGCTCTGCTCAATGAAGACATGAGAAAGCAGTTACTTTTCGTAACTCAATGAACATTATTATTGTCCGTGAAATATATTTTGCAAGTTTGAAGCTCCAAGTGTCTGCAGGCAGCCATGTGTTCTGGATAGCTACCTTGCTAACCAGCTTGTCTGTTTGTAGAGAGAGCTTTGAATTGTGGGTTTTTGTCGTCGATTTGAGCTCAAATATTTCCATAATTTTCACATGTTGCTTCCTTTATTATTATTATTATTATAACGAAATGCACACAAACACAACAATATCATATTACAATATTATAACGAAATGCACACACAAACAACATATTATTCTCACATATTTGCATTATATAACTATGTAAATCATAAGAATTTCTGGTTTTGAGTGGATTATCGATTTAGATTTGAGATTTTTGGTGTAGTGTATGCCCAGTAGAGGTCTGCATGGGACTGATTTTATTCATCCGGCCATTCGCACCCGCAGCTTTTCATACCGCACCCGCCTACACCCGCTACCTCTGCCCGACTTCCACCCTCTACCGCAAGAACTGGTCCCGTAATCGCAGTCCCGTAATGTTATTTTAGAAGTATGTGGCGCAGCGCTTTAAAATGTTTTAAACTGGTTTGGCGTGTATTTGTTTTGTGAGGGCAGCAATATATTTATTTTACCATCTTCTAAATAATGTACTAACATAGTCATTAACTTATGCTTTCATTTTCTTACAGCCAAGCTCTAGAGGTGCCAGCAAAGCGTCCTGTCACACCTGGTAATGTTCCCAGGGAGCTCACACTGTCTACAGACCAGCCATACCTCTGAACAACATCAACAAATCATTTTTCTCCTGACTTACTTTAGGCCTGACATTAGAGCACAATGTTGCTCTCCCTATTGTTCAAAACCTGTAAAATAGTGTGTCGGTGTTAATAAATCAATAATGTAATGTTTGAAGAAATGTTTTATTACCAATTATTCATAGAATTAGCGTATTTTGTTTGCCAGTCAATCATAGTTTTGGGTACCTGATTAATATCCCCAAAGTAGTTCATCAACAAAGCCCCACTGCTTCTTGACACAATGCCCACTTAACCTGGAAGCCAACCGCACCAATGTGTCGGAGGAAACAATGTGCACCTGGCGACCGTGTCACTGTGACGGCCCGCCACAAGAGTCGCTAGCGCGCGATGAGACAAGGACATCCCTGCTGGCCAAACCCTCCCCTAACCCGGATGACGCTGAGCCAATTGTGCGCCGCCCCATGGGCCTCCTGGTCACGGCCAGCTGTGACAGAGCCTGGACTCAAACTCAGAATATCTAGTCGCACAGCTAGCACTGCGATGCAGTGCCTTAGACCACTGCACCACTTGGAGGCCCATCACAAAGTGCTTCTATAGAAACCCAGCCCAAAACCCCAAACAGCAAGCAATGCAGATGTAGAATGCAATGCTTAATTTTCATATTTAGTTTCCTCATTGCTCCTCGTGTTTTCGATGTCAAACACGGTGGGCGGGGTTTTGATAACGTGAGGCAGAAGAGGTTGCCTGATCTTGCTAGCTACGCTCAGACAGAAATACCGGTACTCTTCATTGCATCCACTTTAATGTAAAAGTGTTTAGAAAACATAATATTCTTACAGTGCCTTGCGAAAGTATTCGGCCCCCTTGAACTTTGTGACCTTTTGCCACATTTCAGGCTTCAAACATAAAGATATAAAACTGTATTTTTTTTGTGAAGAATCAACAACAAGTGGGACACAATCATGAAGTGGAACGACATTTATTGGATATTTCAAACTTTTTTAACAAATCAAAAACTGAAAAATTGGGCGTGCAAAATTATTCAGCCCCCTTAAGTTAATACTTTGTAGCGCCACCTTTTGCTGCGATTACAGCTGTAAGTCGCTTGGGGTATGTCTCTATCAGTTTTGCACATCGAGAGACTGACATTTTTTCCCATTCCTCCTTGCAAAACAGCTCGAGCTCAGTGAGGTTGGATGGAGAGCATTTGTGAACAGCAGTTTTCAGTTCTTTCCACAGATTCTCGATTGGATTCAGGTCTGGACTTTGACTTGGCCATTCTAACACCTGGACCATTCCATTGTAGATTTTGCTTTATGTTTTGGATCATTGTCTTATTGGAAGACAAATCTCCGTCCCAGTCTCAGGTCTTTTGCAGACTCCATCAGGTTTTCTTCCAGAATGGTCCTGTATTTGGCTCCATCCATCTTCCCATCAATTTTAACCATCTTCCCTGTCCCTGCTGAAGAAAAGCAGGCCCAAACCATGATGCTGCCACCACCATGTTTGACAGTGGGGATGGTGTGTTCATGGTGATGAGCTGTGTTGCTTTTACGCCAAACATAACGTTTTGCATTGTTGCCAATTTTGGTTTCATCTGACCAGAGCACCTTCTTCCACATGTTTGGTGTGTCTCCCAGGTGGCTTGTGGCAAACTTTAAACAACACTTTTTATGGATATCTTTAAGAAATGGCTTTCTTCTTGCCACTCTTCCATAAAGGCCAGATTTGTGCAATATACGACTAATTGTTGTCCTATGGACAGAGTCTCCCACCTCAGCTGTAGATCTCTGCAGTTCATCCAGAGTGATCATGGGCCTCTTGGCTGCATCTCTGATCAGTCTTCTCCTTGTATGAGCTGAAAGTTTAGAGGGATGGCCAGGTCTTGGTAGATTTGCAGTGGTCTGATACTCCTTCCATTTCAATATTATCGCTTGCACAGTGCTCCTTGGGATGTTTAAAGCTTGGGAAATCTTTTTGTATCCAAATCCGGCTTTAAACTTCTTCACAACAGTATCTCGGACCTGCCTGGTGTGTTCCTTGTTCTTCATGATGCTCTCTGCGCTTTTAACGGACCTCTGAGACTATCACAGTGCAGGTGCATTTAAACGGAGACTTGATTACACACAGGTGGATTGTATTTATCATCATTAGTCATTTAGGTCAACATTGGATCATTCAGAGATCCTCAACTTCTGGAGAGAGTTTGCTGCACTGAAAGTAAAGGGGCTGAATAATTTTGCACTCCCAATTTTTCAGTTTTTGATTTGTTAAAAAAGTTTGAAATATCCAATAAATGTCGTTCCACTTCATGATTGTGTCCCACTTGTTGTTGATTCTTCACAAAAAAATAGTTTTATATCTTTGTTTGAAGCCTGAAATGTGGCAAAAGGTCGCAAAGTTCAAGGGGGCCGAATACTTTCGCAAGGCACTGTATTTACAATAAAATTACGTGTAGTTAGTGTCCCCCCCTTTTTGTACAAAGTGCTGTAATTTCTAAATGGTTCACCTGATATGAATGAAAGTACTGCACTTTAAAATCAATCATTGTTTGATTTCAAATCCAAACTTTTGGAGTATATGCTTCTCTGTCACAATAATTGCGGCGGGCACTGTATATATTTTTTGACACAGTGACTGTGCGAGATAAAGGACCAGTTTAGCCATTAGTCTTTGAGTTAGTGGGACAGTATTTACAAAAACTGGTTGTCATATATGCAGTGGTAGTTAAGTGTTTGGCCAGTAACCGAAAGGGTGTTAGTTTGCTCAGGGATTCGAACCATGTGAAAAATCCTCCTGTGCCCAAACTGCTCCTTTAAGTCACTCACACTTTTAGATAAGAGCATCTGCTGAAATGTAAAAGTAACTAAGTGAAAATACTAAAGTAGTTTTTTGGGGTATCTGTACTTTACTAAAGTCAGCAAAAAAATAAACTTTTTCAGGACCCGGTCTTTCAAAGATAATTGGTAAAAATCCAAATAACTTCACAGCTCTTCATTGTAAAGGGTTTTAACACTGTTTCCCATGCTTGTTGAATGACCCATAAACAATTAATGAACCTGTGGGAAGGTCGTTAAGACAATAAGTATACAGACGATAGGCAATTTAAGGTCACATTTATGAAAACTTAGGACACTAAGAGGACTTTCTACTGACTCTGGAAAAACACCAAAAGAAAGATGCCCAGGGTCCCTGCTCATCTGTGTGAATGCTACAAGGAGGCATGAGAACTGCAGATGTGGCCAGGGCAATAAATTGCAATGTCCGTACAGTGAGACGCCTAAGACAGCGCTATAGGGAGACAGGACAGACAGCTGATCGTCCTTGCAGTGGCAGACCACGTGTAACAACACCTGCACAGGATCGGTATATCCGAACATCACACCTGTGGGACAACTACAGGATGCGAACAACAACCGCCCGAGTTACACGAGTCGCAGTTTTGTCTCACATGGGGTGATGGTCGGATTTGCGTTTATCGTCGAAGGAATGACCGTTACACAGAGGCCTGTACTCTGGAGCGGGATCGATTTGGAGGTGGAGGTTCTGTCATGGTCTGGGGAGGTGTGTCACAGAATCATCAGACTGAGCTTGTTGTCATTGCAGGCAATCTTAACGCTTTGCGTTACAGGGAAGACATCCTCCTCCCTCATGTGGTACCCTTCCTTACAGGCTCATCCTGACATGACCCTCCAGCATGACAATACCACCAGCCATACTGCTCGTTCTGTGCGTGATTTCCTGCAAGACAGGAATGTTAATGTTCTGCCATGGCCAGCAAAGAGCCCAGATCTCAATCCCATTGAGCACATCTGTGACAAATATTTACACATGTTAAGTTTGCTGAAAATAAACGCAGTTGACAGTGAGAGGACGTTTCTTTTTTTTGACCACTTTTACTCAACTACATTCCTAAACAAAATATGTACGTTTTACTCCCATACATTTTCCCTGACACCCAAAAGTACTCGTTACATTTCAAATGCGAAGCAGGGCCGCAATATGGTCTAATTCACACACCTAACAATATCATTGTATTTTCATCACTACTGTCTTTGATCTGACAGACGTCACTTTTTGAGCCGAGTTCGCCATGGGCTTTGAACGGGGCGCCCGGCTCACACCCGGGAGGCAGCCCAGTTATCAAAACAATCACTTTTCACCCACTGTAATCGCCACCCACCCGAGCCAGCTTAATCGAATCCCCTCATTGTAATGTCGCCGTAACCCTCAGCGACAGGAATAGGCGTATAGCTGGTTGAGAGAGCAATTGAGGGCTGCATCCCAATTCTCCACCCTTCTCTTATGGTGTGCACTTGCAAACTCCTCCATCACGGAAGTATGCACGTGCACACGTCAGGAGAAGGGAGGAGAATTGGGACACCGCTCGGCAACATGACAGTAACTCTGCAAGTCCAACTCATTTGAGTACTGCCTATGACAGGGATCAACTAGATTCAGCTGCGGTCAGCGGGCCGGAACATACACTGAACAAGAATATAAAAGCAACATGCAACAGTTTCAGCAATTTTTTTTATCAGTCAATTTAAATTAATTAATTGGGCCCTAATCTATGGATTTCACGACTGCAAAGGGGTGCAGCCATGGGTGGGCCTGATAAGGCATAGACCCACCCACTGGAGAGCCAGGCCCAGCCAATCAGAATGAGGATTTCCCCACAAAAGGGCTTTATTACAGACAAATACTCCTCAGTTTCATCAGCTGTCCGGGAGGCTGGTCACAGATGATCCCGCAGGTGAAGAAGCCGGATGTGGAGGTCCTGGGCTGGCGTGGTTACACTTGGTCTGCGGTTGTGAGGTTGGTTGAACGTACTGCCAAATTATCTAAGATGACGTTTCTTGATATGCCACACCTGTCTGGTGGATGGATTACCTTGGCAAAGTAGAAATGCTCACTAACAGGGATGTAAACACATTTGTGTACAACATTTGACAGAAATAAGCTTTTTGTGCGTATGGAAAATTTCTGGGAACTTTTATTTAATCTCATGAAACATGGGACCAACAGTTTACATGTTGCGTTTATATTTCTGTTAATTATAAAAACTAAAATCTGCCATTAATTTTGATGTTTTTGCCAAGGAGATTTTAGTCATGCAATTTTACATTTAACTAAGGTGTTTGGTGCAGTATTTCTCAATTAAAAAATGTGCATAAAAACGAGACATCTCTCCTTTCGGATTGGGTTGGCGGATTGCATCCAACTTTTAAGGTGTATACACTTCTACCTACTGTACTGGAGTGTGAGGCCAGTCATGGCCTAACTACAATACATTCTCCATTACTCCTGTTCCTCTAAGAAAGTGAAATAGAGCCCTAGACACCACTTCCCTCCCTTTTCCTCCCCCACTACACCACCCAAACCACAACCCCGTCCAGCCTCTAACCCTTTCACACAATCTCTCCCTATCTACGCCATACAGTTCACAACATATCAACACATGCTCCACCGTTTCCTCCATTAAATACTCATCACACAGACCTGTTTCATGTCTCCCTGTCATCCACAATGTGGCATCCAACCACCTTCTGCTTGATTGTCCACCTGTACGCCTTCTGCTTACCCCCTCCTCGCTCCCAGCCTCCCCCAGTTGCCGTGACTACAGGAGGTCCTTCTGAACTTCCTTTTATCCTTGCCCAGTGCGCTAATGCAAGTTTGTCCCGCCTTGTCCTCAGTGGCAGTTCCACACTATCCACCTGCAATGCCTCAACAGGTGTCATCCTGAAGGCACCCACACACAATCTCAGGGCACTTGACTGTATCCACCTCAGGCACTGTAGTGCAGTTTTGGCTGCCAATCCATATATAAAGCACCCATAATCCAAAAATGACCTGATCAATGCCTGGTACATACAGCATACAACGTTTGTCTATCTGACCCCAATCATATCCTGCCACTACCCTCATGAGGGTCAGCACCTCCCTACACTTAATTTCAATATACTCAACATGTCTCTTCCACATAAGCCTCTCATCAAACCACATACCTTTTTTTGTTCTTGAATGACTTAAATAAATACAAATAATATTTAAAGTCATGAACTCACTAAATATTTTAACTCACTACCTATATCCTGGCAGTATTGGAAGCCTAACATCTTTAACCTTCCTCCTAGAAAACACCATGAAGCAGGACTTGGCCCCAGACATCCTAAACCCCCATGTTAGAGACCAATCTTCCACAACTCCCACAGCTTCTTGAATCTTCCTCATCGCATATTTCACATTCCCACCTCTCTTCCATACAGCCTCATCATCGTCATACAAGGCCACACCCACTCCCTGTCCCACCTCCTTAAATACTGTATATCATCAGGGTGAACAATACGGACTAACCCTACTTCCCTGAGGAGTAGCATTGTCCACTTCAAACTGCTTTGATAATTCTGATCTAACAAGAAGGAGATGATCCAGATATACAGACATCCCGCAATGCACTCAACTTGATCAACAAATCTTCCCTCCATGTGGTATAGTAAGCTTTCTCAATGTCAAAATACACAACACTCATCACATATTTGATTGTCAGGGCCCAGTACCTCCCCAGATTTCATTATGGGCATTAAAACCACCACACAATATTACCTTCTTACCCCTACACGTTCTATCAAGATTTGCAGGGGTTATAGAAATGAACTAAAACAATGTTACCCCTGTTCCTACATATTTCTATTCCCACACATTCCAATTCCTGTATCTCCAATACTCTGTACCCTATTCCATCTTTAACGAACATAGCACAATCACCACCCCAAACCCTCCATTCTATCACACCGTACCGAACTGAAACCTGGAATCAGCTCCAGTTGAGGTTTGAGCCATGACTCTTAGACGCACACTACATCTGGCACTACATCCATGTCATATACAAAATTCTTAAACTCCTGCCTGATAGCTATTAAGCTTCTAGTGTTCCATTGATGGGCGGCAGAAAAAGCCCATACTAAATATGATGTTCTAATACTTAATTGAAGAATCCCTACTGTTGACCGACCAATCACCAACGAAGGGGCATAGACTTCTGTTCCGAATTTCGGCTTGCCTCACAAAAACAAATGTGTGCCCAACCAGCCGGAAAAACCCTCACCGAAGTCTTAAACGAAAAAAAAAATGTCGTAATATACAATGTATGCACAAACTCTGTCAAACTGTTTAGGCTGGGAAGTATGCGGACCCTTTAGACAGAGAAAATATGCCCAACGCGGCGCGAATATCTGTCTCCCCCCAGAAGGTGGCGTTTTTTTGTTTTTATTTTTGCGCACCAAGCATGGCGTTTTTGTATGGAGGTCAATGAGAGTGTCGAATTTGTTCAACAAAATAATAAAATACTTATTTACTATTTGAGGTTTATTTGATTTAATAGAAGTTTCGTAATGCTTACGTTGTTACGAGTGTACTGATATAATTAGGACACATGACATCCAGGCAACTTTGAGAAAACAGTTTTTGAATCGGAGTTGTCCCGAAATGTCTATGCATATTCACGCCATTAGGCTAGTAGCATAGCATCTCTCTCCATTGAATACAGCTATTGACGTCAACAACCGTCATCGAATATTCAAAATGGATTACAATAACCTTAGAACACCACATGCACTGGGGTAGAGAATAATCAACAGTGTTGCTGTGGACACTGGATAATCTAACACACACACACACACACACACCTGTTTGACCTTGCTGTGATACTGTAGGCCTATTTGTTACTTTCTGAGTCAATTCAGTTAGCATCCAATGTCCTGTGTTTGTGTTAACCATGGCAGCCAGCATTGTAGATCATCAGTGTCTGTGGATCCTTTCCCCTTAAAAGCATTTTTAATGTCAACAATGCCCAACTTTTCAAAGAAACACCATTTATTTAAATGTCAGTTGTCCAACTGAATGTATTCAACTGAAATGTGTCTTCCGCAATAAACCCAACCCCGCTGAACCAGGGGTGTAATAACGAATGCGTGTTACCATGCGTGTTACAAGTTAGTGTCAGCATCACAACACATGATATTTCAGCCTGCACAAACCACGTAATAGGTGTTAGCCAATTGAAAACCGACCATCTCATTGACACATCTGCAATAAATATCTGGAGTCTGATGCCCAGGCCCAATGGCACAAACAGTTCACATAAATGATTGAACAATTTAAAGTATTTTTTAAACAATGCATTTGACAATGGGTCAATTACTTTAACCATCAATGAAACATGTTTATACACATTAATAAGCAATTATAGTCAAAATTGTGAGTCATTCGTGCTTGTGAAATTGTAAGCCTATTAAGCTTGGGTGAATAATGGTTGATAAATGCACTTTAAATGGTCATAAAACAAACTCTTCCATCATCTAACCTTGCAAGGGTTTCACTGTTGAGGAACATTCTCACTTTTGGATGGGATGCTTTGGTGCAATTATTTATTCATCCAGGGAATTAAGGCATCATGTCAAGATCTCCCCATCTACACAATACGCTCGAAATAACCACGATGTGCAAAATCCATAAAAGATTGCCTTGAAAGAAACAAAGTGTTGTAGGTCAAAGAGGTCAGCATAGGATAGAGAAAGTACGATTTACATACAATTGTTTTTCTTTTTTGGAATCATGAATTCTGCTGGACGATTTAGCATAGGTAGTTAACTAGCCTAGTGTTGGTTAGCTAGTTAACTGTAGCTGTAGCTAGCTAGCAAACGTTAGCTGGTGTTTTTGTTGGCCCTACCAACTAGGCTAGCTACCTAGCTAGTTAATATCTACAAAATATGCTTTCCATGCAATGTGAGTTTTTGGGGAATAGTTAGCACGCTAGCTAGCTATTTGTCTAACCGTAACTAGCTAGCTAGCTACCTAAAGCTGGCAAATGATGAGCTAGCCTATAGGGAGGAGGTCAGAGTCCTGGTCGTGTGGTGCCAGGACAGCAACCTCTCGCTCAACGTGATCAAGACAAAATAGATGATTGTGGACTACAGGGAAAGGAGGACCGAGCATGCCTCCATTCTCATCGACGGGGCAGTAGTGGAACAGGTTGAGAGCTTCAAGTTCCTTGGTGTCCACATCACCAACAAACTATAATGTTTTATTTTATTTCACCATTATTTAACCAGGTAAGCCAGTTGAGAACAAGTTCTCATTTATAACTGCGACCTGGCCAAGATAAAGCAAAGCAGTGCGACACAAACAACAACACAGAGTTACACATGTAATTAACAAACATACAGTCAATAACACAAAGTCTATATACAGTGTGTGCAAATGAATTAAGATTAGGGAGGTAAGGCAATAAATAGGCCGTAGTGGCAAAATAATTACAATTTAGCAAATAAACACTGGAGTGATAGATGTGCAGAAGATGAATGTGCAAGTAGAGATACTGGGGTGCAAAGGAGAAAAAATATATAAATAAAATAAATAACAATATTGGGATGAGGTAGTTGGATGGGCTATGTACAGGTGCAATAATCTGTAAGCTGCTCTGATAGCTGATGCTTAAAGTTAGTGAGGGAGATATGAGTTTCCAGCTTCACTGATGACATCGCCGAAGTCAAGGATTGGTAGGATAGTCGGTTTTACGAGGGTATGTTTGGCAGCGTGAGTGAAGGATGCTTTGTTGCGAAATAGGAAGCCGATTCTACATTTAATTTTGGATTGGTCCAAACACACTAAGACAGTCGTGAAGAGGGCACGACAAAACCAATTCCCCCTCAGGAGACTGAAAAGATTTGGCATGGGTTCTCAGATCCTCAAAAGGTTCTACAGCTGCCCCATCGAGAGCATCACTGCCTGGTATGGCTCGGCCTCCGACCGCAAGTCACTACAGAGGGTAGTGCGTATGGCCCAGTACATCACTGGGGCCAAGCTTCCTGCCATCCAGGAGCTCTGTACCAGGCGGTGTCAGAGGAATACCCTAAAAACTGTCAAAGACTCCGGCCACCCTAGTCATAGACTGTTCTCTCTGCTACCGCACGGCAAGTGGTACCGGAGTGCCAAGTCGAGCTCCAAAAGGCTTCTTAACAGCTTCTACCCCAAAGCCATAAGACTCCTGAACAGCTAATCAAAGGGCTACCCAGACCCCTATTTTACGCTGCTACTACTCTCTGTTGATGATCTATGCATAGTCACTTTAACTCTACCGACATGTACATAATATATTGCCCCTGCACATTGACTCTGTACCGGTACCCCCTGTATATAGCCTTGCTTATTATTTTACTGCTGCTGTTTAATTATTTCTTACTTTTATTTTACATTTTTTACTTAGCTAATATTTACCTAACACTTATTTTTTGTTATTTTCTTAACTCCTTAAAAAATTGTTGGTTAAGGACTTGTAAATAAGCATTTCACTGTAAGGTGAAATGTGACAAATAAAATTTGATTTGAAATATGCTATGTCTACTCGCTGAACCTTGTTTTCAGGTTATCCATACCCCAAGGAGGTTATCGCTAGCTACACTACATGACCAAAAGGATGTGGACACCTGCTCGTCGAACATCTCATTCCAAAAGCATGGGCATGAATATGGAGTTGGTCCTCCCTTTGCTGACATAACAGCCTCCATTCTTCTGGGAAAGCTTTCCACTAGATGTTTGAACATTACTGCAGGGACTTGCTTCCATTCAGCCACAAGAGTTTTAGTGAGGTTGGGCACTGATGTTGGATAATCAGACCTGGCTCGCAGTTGGCATTCCAATTCATCCCAAAGGTGTTTGATGGGGCTTTGTGCAAGCCAGTCAAGTTCTTCCACACCGATCTCTACTAACCATTTCTGTATAGACTTCGCTTTGCGCACGGTGGCATTGTCATGCTGAAAAAGCAAAGGGCTTCCCCAAACTGTTGAAACAAAGTTGGAAGCACAGAATCATCTAAATGTCATCGTATGCTGTAACGTTAAGATTTTCCTTCAGTGGAACTAAGGGGCCAAGTTCAAACCATGAAAAACAGCCCCAGACCAGTATTCCTCCTCCGCCAAACTTTACAGTTGTCACTGTGCATTTGGGCAGGTAGCGTTCTCTAGCAGGGCAGACATTTGATGAACTGATTTGTTGGAAAGGTGGCTTCTTTTGACGGTGCCACGTTGAAAGTCACTGAGCTCTTCAGTACGGTCATTTTACTGCCAATGTTTGTCTATGGAGATTGCATGGCGGTGTGCTCGATTTTATACACAAAGGGTGTGGCTGAAATAGCCCAATCCACTAATTTGAAGGGGTGTCCATACTTTTGTGTATATATAGTGTACTTGTGTAAACAAGCACTATCAATTCTAGCTGGATAAGACAATAACTAGCTAGGTAGTTAGCTACAGTAGGCCTAACTAGCTATATGTCTAAACTATAGAAATTATGATAACTAGGGTTAATGTAGAGTGTTTATGCTAAATTGTAATACATTCTTCTCCTCCAGATTCCCACAAGGTCTGACTCCAGGATGTGAAAATGCATACCAGAAAGAAACTGATGGAGACAGAGTTGTCATTTTCCATTGTTAAAAAGGGAAGAAAAAGACTATCCTATTTTTCAAAATTAGCTAGCTATTTTAGACAACTCACCATACTATTTTTTGGAGTCACCAAAAGAAGTTATGTTTGTTAGTGAGTTGCCCATCTATGTTTAATGTAATTCATAAAATTATTAACCCAACATTAAAAATCTTTATTATTTTGTCAAATGTAAGGTTGAAATAAAATTGATTAAAGTGTAACCTCATATTTTGTTTCTAGGTATTTTCACTTGGTAATGAGTAATACGTATTTATATAGAAATTGCTCATAGGTAATAACTAAAGTTACACGCCACTTTAAATACTGTAGCTAAATCCTGTGTAACAACTAGCGACAACCTTGTATTTATGCAGATATTACAGATATGTACTCTGTGGAGTATCACTGTCTTTATTTTCTCACTTGGATGGCACGTTCGGAAGCTGACGATTAGATTGTCAGAATAGGTAATGTACTTTGTAGATACACAAGTAAGTACACCAAGTTACACTTCATTTTAAATAGGTAAATCCTGTGTAATACCTAGTAATTACATTGTACTTGTGCAGATATTACATGTACTCTGTGGGATTATTCTCTCACTTGGATGGCAATGAGGTTAAGGTTGTCAATGGGTAACAAGTATTTTTTAAATTAATCTCGGATGACACCCATATGGTAAACCCCAGTCAGGGAGGTAAATTTAGTGGAAACTTGCCCATTTGTTACACCTCTAAGACTGCAATTACCACCAGTTACATGTTATTACACTGTAACTGAGTTATTACATCTAACTACTTGTTAGTTAATTACACTGTAATAAGGACCCCTTTAAATTAAATGTTACTGAAAATCCTAACAAATCAGGTAAAGAGCACCATGTGATGCAGAAACATATGTGGGAACTCCTTCAAGAGTGTTGGAAAAGCATTCCAGGTGAAGCTGGTTGAGAGAATGCCAAGAGTGTGCAAAGCTGTCATCAAAGCAAAGGGTGGCTACTTTGAAGAATATAAAATATATTTTGATTTGTTTAACACTTTTTTGGTTATGACATGATTCCAAGTGTTATTTCATAGTTTTGATGTCTTCACTATTATTATACAATGTAGAAAATAGTAAAAATAAAGAAAAACCCTTGAATAAGTAGGTGTGTCCAAACTTTTGACTGGTACTGTATATACATATATTTTTGTTGTTGCTTAACAGGTGGGGCTCAAAACAGGAACGACAGGTCTGTTTTGTCAACGAACTCAATGTATTCCAAACACGAGTTTGCAACCATGATCCCATGATCCCAATAATTTAGGTAGCCTAGTAAATTATTCACCCTTCTGGTATGTTCTATTGCGAACTGCATGGGACTCGTTGTTAACCTACTGACAATTATTATTATTATTATTTTACTTATTAGGTCAAAGACGAAATTAATTGCAATACAAAGCCTGAAATATATTAGCATAACTAGCCTACAAAGAACCACGGTGGACCCAAGGTAAATTGAGAGGCTTTTTCTTCATAATAAACGTGTCCCACCCAGTGCAACATGCCCACCTCTGCTCACTGGGGCGTGGTTTACGGAGCGCTCTCTGAAATAAACGCTCGTAACGCCGTATTTCAACAGATTGAGTGATCTGCACATAACCTGCACTATCCCGACTCACTAGATCCGCATTTAAAGTGGCAAATGCGCAATTAAAGGGGAATAACACTCAGGTCAAAATGTGTTTGTTTTCTTCCAGACCTAAACATGTTTTTCTTCTGATATGATTTAAGCATTGACATGGACTCAGAACCTCCAATTTCGTTGTTTCTCTATTAACAACTATTTTAAAACCAGGGAAAATGAAACCGAGAACATAACGTGGGAAAACATAAAAAATAATTTTGGGAGGAAATTCACAGATTTATGTCAAGGACAGTTTCATAAACTGCGTTATTCCCCCTGAAGCAGGTCCTTGCTCCTTCACTGACCATTATATCTTGGCTGGCTACGTTCGGCAATGCGTGGCAGTGGAAAGCTATTTACGTTACTGCATGCGACTCAACACCAAGAAAGGGTTTCAGCTTCACAGACATGTTCAGTTCAGATTTCGAACACATCGCAACACAACCGTTTTTAACGCTGCTCGTCTTATTATCTCCCGCAACATTACGTCATTCGCATGCGCCTCTGCCTGAAGACAACGAAGGACAGAGCATGGGATATCTTAGTAGAATACTTCTTCTTACTCAGTTGCTAACCTTACATCATATTTGGGGTAAGATAAACTTGCCAGTTACATATTTGCACGTGTTTTATTGATATTTATCATTTTGCGTTGGGGGCGCGTGTAACGTTTCCTCGGCTTGTGTAAAGAGATGCACAATATTTCCATCGCCTGATTCGCAGCTGTTTTATGACGTGTAGCCCACATTTCTTACATATCTGCACTTGATAGCGCATGTTATGAAAATACTTGCTTTAAAATGTTTATTGAGTTGCTACTGGACCTTTGGGACTACCCCAAATCGAAGTAATTAATTCAAAGTTTCTGTAGACACTTTTCACATCTCTCTTGCTGTAAGAGTGGGTATAGCCAAAGCTCTCGAAAAACCTTCTCTATGCAGGGTTTTCAGCAGTTAGCTTCGCCCAAGGCTGGCTCCGTGTGAATTTTTAAATGTACATCTTCGTCTAAAATAACACACCCAAATCTAACTGCCTGTAGCTCAGGCCCTGAAGCAAGGATATGCATTTTCTTTGTACCATTTGAAAGGAAACACTGACGTTTGTGGAAATGTCAAAGCAATGTAGGAGAATATAACACATTCGATCTGGTAAAAGATAATAGAAAGATAAAACCAACCGTTTTTTTTGTACCATCTTTGAAATGCAAGAGAATGTCCGTAATGCATTATTCTAGCCAACATGCAATTTAGATATTGGCCACTAGATGACAGCAGTGTATGTGCAATGTTTTAGTCTGATCCAATGAACCATTGCATTTCTGTTCCAAATGTTGTATCAAGACTGCCCAAATGTGCCTAATTTGTTTATTAATAACTTTTCATGTTCAAAACTGTGCACTCTCCTCATACAAAAGCATGGTGTTCTTTCACTGTAATAGCTACTGTAAATTGGACAGTGCGGTTAGATTAACAAGAATTTAAGCTTTCTGCCAATATCATATATGTCTATGTCCTAGGAAATGTTCTTGTTACTTACAACCTCATGCTAATCACATTAGCCTACGTTAGCTCAACCGTCCCGCAGTGGACCCACCAATCCTGAAGAAGTTTAAGTGTTTTAACGTTTAGAAACGTCAATAATCATCGTATGCAAAACTGTTTTCAAAACATGGCCCATATCTTTCATGTCAGCGAGGAATAATATTTAAAATAAAAAATCTATACTTTAATGTAGCAGATTTGCACAGATCCATTATGCAGTGTGTGCATCCAGTCTGCGAACTACACTTCCTCTCCAGCGACGCTTAAATACAGGGAATTGGAGCATGCTAATTAGCACAGGTGGTCGCTTCTGTTTTCCGTAAACGAGCACTGTAAAATGGCCGTGTGAGAACACTAATCCTAACCCTATAAAGGTGTGTAGTAGTTTAACATTTAGTTTTTTTGAAAATGATTTATTGCTGATATCAAAGATCCCTTATGTTTCCAAAACCGTATCGCAAGCGATGCATGTTAACATTTAGAGCAAGCGTTGGGACTCTTAACCAAAGTCTCCAGAAAGAAGATACCTTAATCAATAATCGCTAAAGGTAGTTATCGTCTATGAATGGGCTTGGGTAGTTTATAAGAAAATTCCAAATGCATCTCTCCATTTGTAGGCATTATAGGGAACACCCTGCCGACCTGTGAACAGTCCCAGTTCAAGTGCAGAAACGGGAAGTGCATTCCCGGCCTCTGGGTGTGTGACAGAGACAGAGACTGTGAGGATGGCAGTGATGAACTCCTCTGCAGTGAGTGACAGTGGAGGGTGTTTTCCCTGGTCAAAGTCCAGTAGATCATAGAGAGGCTGAATTCCCCAGTACAGAGGGATGCACCTGTACTAACTTGAGAGTATCCAGTAGCAGGGATGTCAGAGTCCAAAGTCTTTGAGTTTGCTGATTTTCATACTTGGCCATATCAGTTGTGAAATTGGATCTGTTTGACCATACTGTAGTATGTACATCTGTGTACTCTGGGTTGTGTTCACTAGACACCAAATATAAGAAAAGTATCAAACGGGGAGCGACTGCTTAAACATGTCCAATAAGAAATGCTGTTTTTGCTACAGTGCACTATGAATATGATCCAGATCACATGTACGTAAAATGTATTGATATAAGGGATTAATTGCATATAACAATTTTGTCATTTGTGAAAAGAGAATTTCATTTTGGCTGTGTTTCAGGGGAGCAGACCTGCCCAGGGTTTCTGTGTAAAGATGGAGGCTGCGTTGCCCAGAGTGCTCTCTGTGACAACACTCCGGACTGCCGTGATGGCTCTGACGAGTTAGAAGATACCTGTGGTAAGAGCTATGGGAAAGATGATACCTGCCATGTGGGTTGGGCTCAAGTAACACATGGAACAAATTGCTCTGAACGTCAGTGTGTGAAGTGCACATTTCTTTATCCATCCGATTTCCTCACAGCCTCTCATAATCCTAAACACAATGGGCCACATTCACTAAGCCTTTGCACAAATGCAAACTTTGCTTAAAGCGGCAATCAGCAGTTGAAGCAATAACAAATTTAACTCCCCACCCGTTTCTGTAAAAAGTTGAGGGATAGGGCTGGAGAAATGTAACCACTTTCAGATTCTATGGATGCAAGGACTGACCATTCAGGATTTAAAATATATAATTTTAACCATGTTTTGAGGCTATATAGGGTTTGTTTACATCTACTTTGTTTACAAACATTGGAGTGAATCTAGCTTATATTTTGGGGTAAGACAGTTGAACAAAGCTCAGGAGGCATTTAAGTTATATTCTTCAATAACCAATGGGTACATTTCTTTAATTCAGTAGTCCAACAATGGATGAAGCAACTGCAGATTGCCCCTTTAAATTCCAGAGGGATTAAAGCATCACAGTAACCAGCAAATCCAGGTTTACAGAATAAAAAGACCTAAACAGCAATAAGTAAAGCTGAGCTGTGTTAGTACACCAATGACCGAATGTGTAAGGGCAGTGTGCAATATGTATGTGGTCGTACGAGACGTGTAGAATATGTATGACACAGGTAATGTACAATGTATGCATTATGTTATTGAGTGTGTAATGTACAGTCTTTTTTTTCTTAGACAATTTCCCCCTTTAGGACATTTTTAAGGTTCATTCTATCCTAGTTTACTATAATAATAATAATAATAATAATAATAATAATAATAATAATAATAGGTGCAAACTTTGCATTTAAAAGCTTAGGAATTATACCCCTTTATTGAAAGTACATGACCACTAATTCCTCTCTATGGGCTCTCATCTTTCCCAGGTTTGCGCCACTGTAAGAAGGATGAGTTTGCCTGCAGCAGTAGCCGATGTGTATCCCTCCGCTTCCGTTGTGATGGCACTGACGACTGTGGCGACGGCAGTGACGAAGCCTCCTGTCAGAACTGTACAGCCGACTTCTTCCTCTGTGAGAGGACAGGGAGCTGCGTTGCCAGGGCCAAGCTGTGCGACGGTCGGCCCGATTGCCCTGACGGGCAGGACGAGGGCGCTGACGCTTGTCCCTCCGGCCAGCACCCTGCCCCTCACACCTGCTCAATCTCTGAGTTCAGTTGTGGGGACGGCCAGTGTATGCCTCACTCCTGGAGATGTGACCACTCGCCTGACTGTGCTGACGCGAGGGATGAGGATGACTGTGGTGAGAGAGAACGTTTGTCACTTTTTAACATTACATGTAGATCTTTAGGCAAAAAATGGAAGAGTATGGACTGAAACGCAGACCACTTGGACTTGTCTAATTTGAACACAACCATGCACGGCTGTTCTCATCTTTATTGACGAGCAGAGGGCAAAATGGCTTAACCTCTCAAGTTGTAGCCTACTTTAGGGCCCTATAAACTCTGTGATGCGGACAGAATCACGGAATCCAAACAGAATTCAACTATATTGAAAAAGGTATTGGCCCTAAGAATGTAATGCTATTGATATTCTATAACTAAGGGCCTATGTTCCGGACACAGACTAAGTCTAGCACTCGACTGAAAAGCACTTTCAATTTTCTACTGAACATGCTTTTTAGTCCAGGAGTAGGCTTAATGTTGCTCCAAGAAACTGGCAAAACATTCTGGAATTTTATATAATATATTTTGGATCTGTGCACTTAAACTAGCTTTGTCTCGTATCCTGTAATTGATTCCCTGATAGCCTATATAGTGTCACATTGTTTGGATAGGTAATGTCCCTTATCACAATGATATCTTTGTGTCTATGCCTTCTGTTTTGTTTGGCATGGTACACCATGTTTGGCTAAAATATTGACATTTTAAAGGCACCCAGTATTGGTTGACTTATTTGAATGATGCAGGCACTTTACGTAAGAAATGACAATGGGCAAATGTTCTCCAACTTGTTTCCGACTATGCTACAGAATGATTATGCAATGTTCCATTGAACTGTCTTGGTCCTGTATTCACTCTTCCCTGTCACTGACCCTGTATCTCTCTCTGTGTAGATCAGAATGAGTGTCTGGTGAACAATGGTGGCTGTTCTCACCTGTGTGTGGACCAGCCGATGGGCTTCCTCTGTGACTGCCCTGCTGGTATGAGGCTGGTGCATGACTCCCAGTGTGAGGGTGAGTGGCCTCTTTTGAGAGACATTGATAGGGCCAAGATTTTTATGGACCGTGTCATGCGAGACCAACAGTCGGTCCCAGGTCATGTGGTTAGGAAAACTAATAGCCCAAGTCTTTGGTCACACCAGCACACTACAATGAATCTGTGATAATTGGTTGATTTGATGACTCAAATTACATTTCTGGTAGATTCCAATTCAGAGTATGTGACAGAACACCAATGAAACGCAATGAGAGTGAAAAGTGAATGTTTTCCAGTCAGAAATATCCTCTTGAAATACCGTTTTTTTTTTTTTCTTCTCAGAAATTGACATGTGTCTCGACTCTGACGTCTGCAATCAGCTATGTGTACATGTCAACGGGACTTTCTCCTGCGACTGCCATGAGGGCTACCTGATGAGCCCAAGGACAGGGGAGTGTAAGGTTAAAGGTGAGGGCAAAATACAGCAAGTTACTGATAGCATATGTTTGCTCACAACGTTTGGAATTTTGTTCACACTGATATGATTGACGTGACTACTTTAAGTTCTGAGATAGTTGAAATGTCAAATGCGTAGGGCAGATAACATTTTTGACGAAATGGCACTGTTTTTGTTGGAAAATGTATTGTAAGAATATGAATAACAGAGTACACCCACACATACACACACACAATGGTATACTTTTTTCTCACCAGGATTTAGGTACATTAAATGTTCGAATAATTTCCTGTCACAATGTAAGCCAGCGCAATTCTTTATCAACCCACCCGCCCAAGGTGGGGGAATTTGCACCACTTGACAGCTGGCTTTACCTGACAGGATTTTCTATGAATGTCAATGATTTACTACAAGTATCTCAACACAAACCTGACCTTCTAAATGTGTGCGGGATAGAGGCTTGAACAAGTTTTTTTTTTGAGCGAACAGCATTTTATTTTTGTGATCATCAGAGTAATTAATTAATGATAGAGCTTTCAGTTGCTCTAATCTAGTGAATAGGAAGAATAATTATATATTTACAGCCAGTATTCAAATCCAAATGTATTCATGGGAAGGTTGCACCTCCGTCACTCGGCCGCATCACGCCACTGTTATGAACGTTCTAAAGACATCTCAGCCATAGTGACTCCCGAAAGTCGTGCCCAGTCATAACGGGGGCTGCTGATTGCTTTGTGTAAATTACACTATAGTGTCTTGGTAATCCGATGATGTTGCTAAAGTAGGCAGATCATTTGTAGGAAGCAACTTTGTCATCATCATTATGATGTCGTCAAATTTACTTTAGACAGATAACAATGTCGCCATCCCTACTGCCCGATGTGTGGAATTTGCACCACTTGACAGTTTCTATACAGGATTTTATATGAATGTCAATGACTTACAAGTATCTCAACACATACCTGACCTGCTGAATGTGTTCGGGACAGAGGGCTTGAGCAAACAGCTTTTTTGTTGTTGTGATCATCAGAGTAATTCATGATGGAGCTTTTCATTGCTCTAGTGCAGTGGTTCCCAAACTTTTATAGTCCCGTACCCCTTCAAACGTTCAACCTCCAGCTGCGTACCCCCTCTAGCACCAGGGCCAGCGCACTCTCAAATGTTGTTTTTTTGCCATCATTGTAAGCCTGCCACACACACACTATACGCTACATGTATTAAACATAAGAATGAGTGTGAGTTTTTGTCACAACCCGGCTCGTGGGAAGTAACAAAGAGCTCTTATAGGACCAGGGCACAAATAATAATAATCTATAATTGTCCTCTTTAATTAGTTATTTTACATATAAAACATTATTTGGTCATCGAAAATTGTGAATAACTCACCAGAGGTTAATGAGAAGGGTGTGCTTGAAAGGATGCACATAACTCTGCAACGTTGGGTTGTATTGGAGAGAGTCTGTCTTAAATAATTTGTCTTAACAGCAATGTCTTAACAGCACGGTTTGCCAAGGCAGGATACTCTGAGCGCAGCCCAATCCAGAAATTTGGCAGTGGCTTCTGATTAAATTACATTTTCACTGAACCGCTTGTTGCAATTCCGATGAGGCTCTCTTGTTCAGATATCGGTAAGTGGACTGGAGGCAGGGCAGGAAAGGGATAATGAATCCAGTTGTTTGTGTCATTTGTTTTGGGAAAGTACCTGTGTAATTGCGCACCCAACTCACTCAGGTGCTTCACTATATCACATTTGACATTGTCCGTAAGCTTAAGTTCATTTGCACACAAAAAATCATACAATGATGGAAAAACCTGTGTGTTGTCCTTGTTAATGCAGACAGAGAAGAGCTCCAACTTCTTAATCCTAGCCTAAATTTTGTACTGTAAAGTGAATATAGTTGCGGAGAGTCCCTGTAATCCTAGATTCAGATCATTCAGGCGAGGAAAAACATCCCCCAGATAGGCCAGTCGTGTGAGAAACTCGTCATCATGCAAGCGGTCAGACAAGTGAAAATGATGGTCAGTAAAGAACTTTAAGCTCGTCTCTCAATTAAAAAAAAGTCTCAATACTTTGCCCCTTGATAACCAGCACACTTCTGTATGTTTTAAAAGCGTTACATGGTCACTGCCCATATCATTGCAGAGTGCAGAAATACTTGAGTGTTCAGGGGCCTTGCTTTAACAAAGTTAAACATTTTCACTGTAGTGTCCAAAACGTCTTTCAAGCTGTCAGGCATTCCCTTGGCAGCAAGAGCTGCTTGGACGCGCGTTACTACTCCACTCTCTCCCTGTCATGGCTTTTGCACCATCAGTACAGATACCAACATGAGCAGCAGCTACGTTTGGCCACATACGGACCATTAGTGGAATTCAAATCAAATCAAACTTTATTCGTCACATGCGCCGAATACAACAAGTGTAGACTTTACCTTGAAATGCTTACATACAAGCCCTTAACCAACAGTGCAGTTCAAGAATAAGAAAATATTTACCAAGTAGACTAAAATAAAAAGTAGTAATAAAAAGTAACACAATAACAATAACGAGGCTATATACAGGGGGCACCGGTACTGAGTCAGTGTGCGGGGGTACAGGCTAGTTGAGGTAATCTGTAGGTGTGGGTGAAGTGACTATCCATAGGTAACAAACAAACAGCGAGTAGCAGCAGTGTACAAAAGGGAGGGGGGGGGGTCAATGTAAATTATCCGGTGGCGATTTTATGAATTGTTTAGCAGTCTTATAGCTTGGGGGTAGAAGCTGTCGAGAAGCCTTTTTGTCCTAGACTTGGTGCTCCGGCACCACTTGCCGTGCGGTAGCAGAGAAAACAGTCTATAACCTGGGTGACTGGAGTCTCTGAAAATGTTATGGGCTTTCCTCTGACACTGCGTATTATATAGGTTCTGGATGGCAGGAAGCTTGGCCCCAGT
This sequence comes from Oncorhynchus mykiss, assembly GCF_057628025.1. Lineage (NCBI taxonomy): Eukaryota > Metazoa > Chordata > Actinopteri > Salmoniformes > Salmonidae > Oncorhynchus > Oncorhynchus mykiss. The sequence continues at coordinate 60,479,107 of NC_143026.1, forward strand.
GATGTACTGGGCCGTTCGCACTTCCCTCTGTAGCGCATTAGTCAGATGCCGAGCAGTTGCCTTACCAGGTGGTGATGCAACCGGTCAGGATGCTTTCCATTGTGCAGCTGTATAACCTTTTGAGGATCTGGGGATCCATTCCAAATCTTTTCAGTCTCCTGAGGGGGAAAAGGTTTTGTCGTGCCCTCTTCACGACTGTCTTGGTATGTTTGGACCATGATAGTTCGTTGGTGATGTGGACACCAAGGAACTTAACTCTCGACCTGCTCCACTACAGCCCAGTCAATGTTAATGGGGGCTTGTTCGGCCTGCCTTTTCCCGTCGTTCACGATCGGCTCCTTTGTCTTGCTCACTTTGTGGGAGAGGTTGTTGTCCTGACACCACACTGCCAGTTCTCTGACCTCCTCCCTATGGGCTGTTTCATCGTTGTCGGCCTACCACTGTTGTGTTGTCAGCAAACTTAATGATGGTGTTGGAGTCGTGTTTGGCCACGCAGTCGTGGGTGAACAGGGAATACAGGAAGGGACTAAGTACACACCTCTGAGGGGTTCCAGTGTTAAGGATCAGCGTGGCAGACATGTTGTTGCCTACTCTTACCACCTGGGGGCAGCCCGTCAGGAAGTCCAGAATCCTGTTGCAGAGGGAAGTGTTTAGTCCCAGAGTCCTTAGCTTAGTGATGAGCTTTGTGGGCACTATGGTGTTGAATGCTGAGCTGTAGTCAATGAACAGCATTCTCACATAGGTGTTTCTTTTGTCCAGGTGGGAAAGGGCAGTATGGAGTGCGAATTGAGATTGGATCTGTTGGGGCGTTATGCGAATTGGAGTGGGTCTAAGGGTGTCCTGGAGGATGCTGTTGATGTGAGCCATGACCAGCCTTTCAAAGCACTTCTTGGCTACCAACGTGAGTGCCACGGGGCGGTAATAATTTCGGCAGGTTACCTTCACTTCCCTGGGCACAGGGACTATGGTGGTCTGCTTGAAACATGTAGGTATTACAGACTCGGTCAGGGAGAGGTTGAAAATGTCAGTGAAAACACTTGACAGTTGGTCCGTGCATGCTTTGAGTACACGTCCTGGTAATCCGTCTGGCCCAGTGGTTTTGTTCACATCGGCTACCGAGAGCGTTGTCACACAGTCATCCAGAACAGCTGTTGCTCTCGTGCATGCTTCAGTGTTGCTTGCCTCGAAACAAGCATAAAAGGCATTTAGCTCATCTGGTAGGCTCGCCTCACTGGGCAGCTCGCTAGTTTTCAAGCCCTGCCACATCCGTTGAGCGTCAGAGCCGGTGTAGTAGGATTCAATCTTAATCCTGTTTTGACACTTTGCTTGTTTGATGTTTTGGGCATAGCGGGATAGCGGGATTTCTTATAAGCGTCTGGATTAGTCTCTCAATCCTTGAAAGCGGCAGCTCAAGCCTTTAGCTCGATGCGGATGTTTCCTGTTATCCATTGCTTCTGGTTGGGATATGTACGTACAGTCACTGTGGGGACGACGTCATCGATGCACTTATTGATGAAGCCGATGACTAAGGTGGTGTATTCCTCGATGCCGTTGAATGAATCCCGGGAACATATTCCAGTCTGTGCTATCAAAACAGACCTGTAGTGTAGCATCCGCGTCATCTGACCACTTCCGTATTGGGCGAGTCACTGGTACTTCCTGCTTTGGTTTTTGCTTGTAAGCAAGAATCAGGAGGATAGAATTATGTTTAGATTTGCCAAATGGAGGGTGGGGGAGAGCTTTGTATGCACCTCTGTGTGTGGTGTAAAGGTGGTCTAGGATTTATTTATTTTTTTACCCTGGTTGTGACATGCTGGTAAACATTTTGTAAAACTGATTTAAGTTTGCCTGCATTAATGTTCCCGGCCACTAGGAGCGCCGCTTCTTGGTGAGCATTTTCTTCTTTGCATATGGCCTTGTAGAGTTGGTTAAGAACGGTCTTAGTGCCAGCTTTGTTTTGTGGTGGTAAATAGATGGCTACGAATAATAGAGATGAGAACTCTCTTGGTAGATAGTGTGGTCTACAGCTTATCATAAGGTACACTACCTTAGGCGAGCAATACCTCGAGACTTCTTTAAAATTAGACATCGCGCACCAGCTGTTATTGACAAAAAGACACACACCCCCACGCCTCAGCTTACCAGAGGTAGTCTCTGTTCTGCCGGTGCATGGAAAGTCCCGCTAGCTCTATATTGTCTGTATTGTCGTTCAGCCACGTCTCTGTGAAACATAAGATGTTACAGTTTTTAATGTCCTGTTGCAAGGATAATCTTATTGGTAGGTCATCAATTTTATTTTCCAATGATTGCACGTTAGCGAGAAGATGGAAGGCAGTGGGAGTTTACTCTCTCGCCTCCTTATTCTCAGAAGGATGCCCGATCTGAGGCCCCTTTTCCGGCGTCTTTTTTTCACGCAAAAAGCGTGGATCTGGGCCTGTTCCAGTGAAAGCAGGATATCCTTCTCGTCAGACTCGTTAAAGGAAAAATGTTCTTCCAGTCCGTGGTGAGTAATCGCTTTTCTGATGTCCAGAAATAATTTTCGGTCATAAGAGACGGTAGCAGCAATATTATGTACGCAATAAATAAATAAGTTACACAAAATGCAAAAAAATAACAAAATAGCACAACTGGTTGGGAGAATGTAAAACGTCAGCCATGTTCTTCGGCACCATCTTCCCACGAGAGAGTAACGGTTAATGTGATTGGATGTTAATTATTTGACTAGGCTACCTGTATTTGACATTTTGTTGTTATTTCGCTGAACACTAGATTATTTTATTTTATTTTTGGCAGGGAAATGAGGCCTCGTTGGAAAATATAAATGGCCTGTTTGAAAATGTGAAGGAAAAAAAAATGTAAAAAATGTTTTATATAAAAAAAATGCTAATCACATTTTTATATGGCGTACCCCCGGTGGCATTGCGCATACCCCTGGGGTTAATTACATCAGCCAGTATTAAAAACCAAATGTATTGTTGTTTTCCAACACCAGACCATGCAAGTCTGTTCAGAACAGCCCAGGCTATGATGGCATATCATCTTGTAATTATATCAAACAGTGATCATAAACGTTAGAACTGTACACTGAAAATATAAAATATTAAGAACACCTTCCTAATATTGAGTTGCACCCCCCCCCCCCCCCCCCCCCGTCGTTGAAATCCTGTATTACCAAATCTCGAGAGAGCAAACCACACATAAGTCAGAGTTATCATAAAGTCCATCTTTAATTATATGAGCTCCATCACAACCCTGTGACTCTCAGATCAATTCGGTGTCTATAAATGAATTCTCTGAGAGTGCTTACATATTGGCAACTGAGATCCTTTATAGCAAAGACACACATAGCCAGACAGCATTGGCTATAAATTATCGTTCAGTTTGGTCTCCTAAACTAAGTTCTTACCTCGCTCTTGGTACCACTTAGGACCAAAAACATTACCTCATCCAATGGCATATATCAAATACACCCCCTCCTGGACAAGATCACAGAGAGACAGTGAGCCTCCTAGGCGATATACTAAATCAAGATAAGGGCAACCTCAGAGGGGACATGAAAATAGTTAGACACATTCCCATAAGAAGACAAGCCTAACCTCTCCCCAATGGGAAAAGTAGGGAGTGACTGGCACACAGACATTGGTTCCCCCTCAATCATCCCTTCACATGGTTTAAAAGATACGTTTACATATGAAAAATTAATAAAACATCTTATTTATAAATGTTACCTAAAGGTTTCTGATTCTGCCACGACACCCCCCCTTTGCCCTCAGAACAGCCTCAATTCATCGGAGCATGGACTCTACAAGGTGTCAAGCGTTCCACAGGGATACTGGTTCATTTTGACTCCAATGTGTCCCACAGTTGTGTCAAGTTGGATGGATGAGCTCTGATGTCATGTACAGTGCATCATGTTACTGTACAACCACTGAATTCCAATTTAGGTGTTTATCAGTGCTCATATCTGCCATTTTCAACCTGTTTACTAGTGTGAACATTTAAACGGGTGGCAGGGTAGCGTAGTGGTTAGAGCGAGGTAACCAGCTAGTTAGCACACAGTGTTGCTCCAGCCCTCCGCCTGCTGTAGCAGCAGGAGCGACCTGTAGACAGTGTGCTTCGCCCCCACCTGTCGGGCACGGTTTTCCCGCAGTGCTGTTAACAATGGTGAGGGCAGTTGTTCGGCAGGCGGGAGCGAAGGACACTGTCTACCGGTAGCTAGCAAAGATGACTTCACAGGACGGGGACGTGGACGTGCCCACATGTAGGAAGTCCCCGAATCACAGGCTGCAGTTGCACACTATTGGCAAACCTTAAGACAAGCTCAAGCAGAATGTGGTAGAACAATACTGGCAACTAACCCATTTTCATCTGTGTAGAAAAAGAACACTGTTGTTACTGGATGCAATTGTGTGAATTTAACATTGTGTTAATTTAACACTATTTTATGTAGAATGAGAGCAGTGACAGCAAAACAAAAACTAAACAATGAGGTCGAAGGAATTGTCCGTAGAGCTTCGAGACAGGATTGTGTCGAGGCACAGATCTGGGGGAAGGGTACAAAAAAGATTATACAGCATTGAAGGTCCCCAAGAACACAATGGCCTCCATCATTCTTAAATGGCCAAAGTGACTTGGCCGCCCGGCCAAAGTGAGCAATCGGGTGAGAAGGGCCTTGGTCAGGGAGGTGACGAAGAACCAGATGGTCACTGTCGCTAGTTAGCGACACCGATGTCGCCTCTCCTCCCACCTGCTGTATACCGGAAGGGTTTATCGCTCTTGAGTGGCGCACCGGTCTAAGGCACTACAGCTCAGTGCTTGAGGCATCACTACAGACACAGCCTGAATTCAAACAAGGGTATCACATCCGGCCATGATTGGGAGTCCCATAGGGCGGCTCACAATTGGCCCAACGTCGTCCGGGTATCTGTTTACTATTGCCCTTTCCGTCATTGTGCTTGTTGATGTATTTTTGTTTGTCCTGAGTGTCTGGGACTGATTTGAGTGTACTCGCAGGAGACATGGCTCAGCTGGTGTTGAGCAGTTCTGAGGGGGTGCGCCGGGTCAACACTGCCGGTATGGAGTACAGGGAGATGGCTGCTCACTTACTGGGACCAGGGCCAATGGCTGCCCTGACTGCAAACCGCACTGTCTACTGGGCAAGGCCAGGACAAGGGTCCATCTACAGGTACACATCTCAGAGAGTTAAACACTTTCTGAATCTGGCCCTTGTTAATATCAATATGAATGTTGACCACAGTTCTTTTGCTCTGTGAAATGGTACTAGATGTTAGTTCCCATACATTTGATCTGTCCTGCGTGCCCTTTAGGATCTCCATGGATGGGAAGCCCCTGGAGCCTGTCCTGCTGTTGAAAGGCCATGGTGCTGTCCTGGGTCTGGCTGTGGACTGGATCCATGAGCTTCTCTACTGGACCAACGCTGATACTCACTCCATCGATGTGGCCCGTCTGGACGTCTCTGCACAACGCCTCCTGATAGGAGGGCTGGCCATGCCCACTGGAGTGGCTGTGGAACCCTTGTTGGGGTAGGCTGGATTGGAAGTTCTCAATATTAGTCGTGGAGACCTATTGTATGCACCCAGGTCATTGTGCTTTAATAAAAATATTTAAACTCAGCTACATAATCAAATTCTAAATATTAGATATATATATTTGTTTTTACTATGAAGAAATATGTTTTTTTAAGATGTATTCTCAATTTCAATAAGGGTTTTCAATCTCAAACATGGCCTCCTATTAAAAAAATTATAATAAAAAATGAAATCTTATCAGTTCACTGTACCCAAAATGTAAATTAGTAGGCCTTTGTAATTTGCGCTCAGTCTCCAGCTTGCACAGAGTTTCATAGGGTTTAGATCAACACTAATTTAGATGGTTCAAAGTCTGTCTTGAATGCCCCCAGGAGAGATGTGGATGTCAAAGCCGGATCCAATGTAGTCATTGAGAGCTCCTGTTTCCCCAGGTTCTTGTTCTGGGCAGAAGGTGGCAGCTCCCCCAGGATCGAGCGTGCTGGCCTGGATGGAGAAGGCAGGCTGCCACTAATCACCTCAGCCATATGGAACCCAGTCGCCATCTCTCTGGGTATGTTTGGCTGTTCTTCTATACATGTGTATTACACCAAACTGGTTTTATATTTCTTGGAGTGTAAGTGTTTTTTATTTTTTTATTTCACCTTTATTTAACCAGGTAGGCTAGTTGAGAACAGGTTCTCATTTACAACTGCGACCTGGCCAAGATAAAGCATAGAAGTGTGAACAGACAACAACACAGAGTTACACATGGAGTAAACAATAAACAAGTCAATAACACAGTAGAAAAAAAGGAAAAAAAAGAGTATATACATTGTGTGCAAAAGGCATGAGGAGGTAGGCGAATAATTACAATTTAGCAGATTAACACTGGAGTGATAAATGATCAGATGGTCATGTGCAGGTAGAGATACTGGTGTGCAAAAGAGCATAAAAGTAAATAAATAAATAACAGTATGGGGATGAGGTAGGTAAATTGGGTGGGCTATTTACCGATGGACTATGTACAGCTGCAGCGATCGGTTAGCTGCTCAGATAGCAGATGTTTAAAGTTGGTGAGGGAGATAAGTCTCCAACTTCAGTGATTTTTGCAATTCGTTCCAGTCACAGGCAGCAGAGAACTGGAAGGAAAGGCTGCCAAATGAGGTGTTTGCTTTAGGGATGATCAGTGAGATACACCTGCTGGAGCGCGTGCTACGGGTGGGTGTTGCCATCGTGACCAGTGAACTGAAATAAGGCAGAGCTTTACCTAGCATGGACTTGTAGATGACCTGGAGCCAGTGGGTCTGGCGACGAATATGTAGCGAGGGCCAGCCGACTAGAGCGTACAGATCGCAGTGGTGGGTGGTATAGGGTGTTTTAGTAACACAACGGATGGCACTGTGATAAACTGCATACAGTTTGCCGAGTAGAGTATTGGAAGCTATTTTGTAGATGACATCGCCGATGTCGAGGATCGGTAGGATAGTCAGTTTTACTAGGGTAAGTTTGGCGGCGTGAGTGAAGGAGGCTTTGTTGCGAAATAGAAAGCCGACTCTAGATTTGATTTTAGATTGGAGATGTTTGATATGAGTCTGGAAGGAGAGTTTACAGTCTAGCGGGGGGGGGGGTGGCTGTTGGCCGATGTTGGAGTAGCCAGGAGGAAGGCATGGCCAGCAGTTGAGAAATGCTTGTTGAAGTTTTCGATTATCATGGATTTATCGGTGGTGACCGTGTTACCTATTCTCAGTACAGTAGGCAGCTTGGAGGAGGTGCTCTTGTTCTCCATGGACTTTACAGTCCCAGAACCTTTTGGAGTTAGAGCTACAGGATGCAAATTTCTGCTTGAAAAAGCTGGCCTTTGCTTTCCTGACTGACTGCGTGTATTGGTTCCTGACTTCCCTGAACAGTTTCATATCGCGGGGACTATTCGATGCTATTGCAGTCCGCCACAGGATGTTTTTGTGCTGGTCGAGGGCAGTCAGGTCTGGAGTGAACCAAGGGCTATATCTGTTCTTAGTTCTGCATTTTTTGAAGGAGCATGCTTATCTAAGATGGTGAGGAAGTTACTTTTAAAGAATGACCAGGCATCCTCAACTGACAAGAGGAGGTCAATTCCCGGGCCAGGTCGATTAGAAAGGCCTGCTCGCAGAAGTGTTTTAGGGAGCGTTTGACAGTGATGAGGGGTGGTCGTTTGACAGCGGACCCGTAGCTGATACAGGCAATGAGGCAGTGATCGCTGAGATCCTGATTGAAGACAGCAGAGGTGTATTTGGAGGGCCAATTGGTCAGGATAACGTCTATGAGGGTGCCCATGTTTACAGATTTAGGGTTGTACCTGGTGGGTTCCTTGATGATTTGGGTGAGATTGAGGGCATCTAGCTTAGATTGTAGGACTACCGGGGTGTTAAGCATATCCCAGTTTAGGTCACCTAACAGAACAAACTCTGAAGCTAGATGGGGGGCGATCAATTCACAGATGGTGTCCAGGGCACAGCTGGGAGCTGAGGGGGGTCGGTGGCAGGCGGCAACAGTGAGAGACTTATTTCTGGAAAGATACATTTTTAAAATTAGAAGTTTGAACTGTCTGGGTATGGACCTGGAAAGTATGACATTACTTTGCAGGCTATCTCTCACAGAAGTCAACAAATGAGGGTGCCTGGGGACATGCAGCTGTGAGCTAGCTGTGAGCTAACTGCAAGCTACCTAGCTGCGAGCTAGTTGCGAGCTAGCTAGCTGCAAGCTAGCTGTGAAGATCAGAAGTAGTGGTCCAGGGTATTACGGCAGGAATCCGGCGTTGTTGTGTAGAGACAGTCCGATACTGGTAGACTAGCGAGTATTATCCAGGCTAAAAACAGGGCTGGTATCTGTGCAGAAGGTAAAAGCCGCTAACAATGACTAAATAGCTTGTAGCTAATTAGCTGGTTAGCTTCTGGAGGTTCTTGAATGTGTTCTAAAATTTAAAATAATAGCGATTCTGCATCACATTGGGTGAGGCAGGTTACCGGAAGGTATAATCGAATTAAAAATCGAAAAGAGATTGAAAATAAAATTGAAATATATATTACAAAAAATACGAAAAATACAAAAGTACACGAGAGGACGAACAAAACACGTCTTCACTGCTACGCCATCTTTGGCTTACTAGTTGGCCAAATGTAGTTTTAATTTCGGATTTACAACGGCTCTAGGTTATTTTCATAACCCAGGTTATCTGTAATTATGAGTGAGATATCTCACAGTGGGATTCATCAGAATCTATCAAAGTTTGAAGAACCAAACACACATCTGTCGGAGACAGACAAGTCCAGTGGTGAATGAGGAGAGCTCCTCCCCTCATAAGGAGCCACTCCCCTGCCCTCTGGTCATTCTCGAGCATGCCTCTTATTCCTTGCTCTCTTGCAAGCAGGGGATATCTCACTCATAATATCAGAGAACCTGGGTTACGAAAGTATAAGCTCCGTAAATCCATTAGGGACGGAAAAAGACAATACAGACTCAAAATTTAATTGATGTTCGACAACTGACTCGCGAGGTGGCAAAGGACTATAGACTATCACAAATGCAAATCCAGCATTATATTTGGACTGTGCTCCCACTCATCCAGGACATTACCCGAAGCGGTGCCTAAGGAAGGCCGCAGCATCTTCAAGGGCCCCACACACCCCAGCCACAAGTTGTTCTCTCCCTTACCGTCGGTTAGACGTATCGGAGCATGAGGTCTGATACCAACATGTTCAGAGACCGTTTCTATCTACAATCCATCAGACTGTTGAACACTTGAACTGGACTGACCACCTGCTCTGATTCACCACACCTTAACACACATGCACTCACGCACACACCGCAGGTGTCTGACTGACATGTCGTGATACCATCGCCTGACAAACATCTGCGTGACGCCTGTGTCTTAAAAAATAGCATTGAGCTACAGTATAATGTTCATCTGCAGGCTATTATAATACGGTCAGCCTCTCAATTACGGGAGGGTCTACTCATACAATTTAGATTTTCTTTACATTAGGTTCAAAAGAAGCGTGTCTTCCTCTTACATGGTACTGCTGGCAACTGTAGCCTATATTCAGTGCTTGACTTGGGCAGGAGCTTACCAGAGCTGATTACTGACACCTCAAATGTTATGCTGCTTGAGTTCCTGCACCTCTTATAGAATATTAGCTGAAATGTTTTTTTGGAGCTCCTGCACCTAAATATAAACAGTACCGGCACCTATTCCAGTCCAAGTCTAACACTGCCTATATTCCACATTTTGTTTCGTTTTTTTTGGCGCTGTTGCATTTGATGTAAACACCATGGCAATTATGCACTCCAATAGTAATTAAATGCCACATGCATCAATCCCCTATAGGCCTATCTAACAATGCATGATCATCTAGCCCAGGGTTTTCCAAACTCAGTCCTGGGGACCCCAAGGGGTGCACGTTTTGGTTGCTGCACTAGCACTACACAGCCGATTCAAATAATCAAAGCTTGATTTCCTCATTCCTTGTGAAGCTGGTTGAGAGAATATGCCAAGAGTGTGCAAAGCTGTCATCAAGGCAAAGGGTGGCAACTTTGAAGAATCTAAAATATATTTTTGATTTGTTTAACACTTTTTTGGTTACTACATGATTCCAAAATAGTACAAATAAATAAAAACCATTGAATGAGTAGATGTGTCCAAACTTTTGACTGGTAGGGTATATATTCCGGATTCTGATCTGGACATCTGCATTTTCTTAATTTCTTTAAACTTTCTAGATTATGTGCGTATTGTTTTGTATTACTAGGTATTATTACAGCACTGTTGGAGCTAGAAACACCAGCATTTTACTTCACCTGTGATAATATCTGCAAATATGTGTACGTGACTAATAAACTTTCTTTTGATTTGATTTTAATTTGTCTATGATCAACCCCTGATAACTGGGACGTGAAAAACACAAGGCAGGGGCAATTCTAGCAGAAATATGTTGTTATTTATTCCCGCATTTACACGTATGTAAAAGTTCACGCGTAAAGAAACGCATCTGAACGTCAACATACGTGTGAACGAACATGTCGTTTGACATGTGAACTCGTAAGAAAACAACTTGTTGCCATTGACAGTCCATGTTAATTTAAGACTGTTCCATAGGTACTTAGTTACGCGTTAGGTGACTCGGTGAGAGTCTACATATCAGTAGCTTCGTTAAGCTCAATTTAGTCCCCTTTTCACTAGGGCTGTGAATTTCCAGGGACCTCACGATACGATATTATTATGATACTTAAGTGCCGTTATGATGTGTATTGCGATTCTCACAATTCTATATGGATTGCGATTCTATACTGTTATTTTATTGCGATTCCATTGTCCAAACATATTTCTCACTATATGTCTGCTACAGAGGGACAAGAGAGCCATGAGAAAACGAGTTTGATCAGACATGGAACTAAGTGCTGAAAAAAAATTGGATGGAAAATAAGCTATTAACACTTCCTCTTTGCCTATGTAGAACCATTCTTTATCAGACAGCATATAACTTCTGTTAGTTATAATTCTATGCCAAATGTATGCATTATTTAGTCATTATTGATAAAAATCCTTCAATCCTGCCAATGACAGTGTTGGTCGCACTTGCACAAAGCTCTCGTTCTATTCAAGTAGATGTGCAACGAGTGTACTGGACATAGACGGTGGATATGCTCTTCCTCCGTAGACGTGAAGGGCGCTGGGTGGAAAGCCACAAGCTTCAAGGCGAGACAATTGTAATTGTCGCTGACCTTAGGCATGAAGGTGGAGGGACCAAGGAAACCTTGGAAAAACCCGGGGCAAACTGTAGGCTCGAATGGTGAATTGACAGTGCGTGGAGCTCAGGCGACCAGTAAAGCTTCTTTAAGGAGAGATCCTTCATCTCCACGCTTTCCAGGGGCTCGAAAGGCTGCTGTGAAATAGCCTCAAGCACAATAGACAGATCCCAAGACGGGGCTAAAGGCTTGGAAACTTGACGTAAGCGACACGCTCCCTTCATGAAACGACACAAGGAGTTTTTCCCCACTGTCTTATTGTCGAAGCCTATATGACAGAGCTAGATAGCGGCTAGATAGACCTTAACAGTGGAGAAATCCTTTCCTCTGTCCAAAAAGGTCCAGCAAAAACCATAAAACCTTGAATACAGAGCATTGGTAAGGAATTATCTGTTTTTTGTCACACCACTTGTTGTTGAATTTATTTTGGATTTATTATGGATAAATGAATAAACAATATCCCCATTTTAAATAGAATTGTATCTAGGTAAACTTATACTCTGTATGGTTAATAGACAATATGAGTTCATAAGAAGAAATTGTGTGACAGGAGAAAGGAGTAATAAAAGGTTAAAGAACACCATTCCAACTGGGCAGGAACAAATGGGTTGTGGACTGTGTAAACACATAAGGTCGTTAGCCTATGGTTGACCCAACTGAAACTTAGCTCTTAGGTTTTTAGATTAGGCAGTGAGTGCATTCCTAGGGTTTCTGTTAATTAAAACTGTCAGTTCAGTGGTGATCGATAATGTAGAGGGGTCAAAAGTTATCTGGGAGTGTGTTAGTAAGTTACAATGAACTTTTCACCTTACTTTGTCCCGGTCGAGAGGAGGGGATTCGGTTAAGGCAGTGTAATGACATCATGATCTGTATATAAACTGATGCATGTGTTTGAGTGAGAGCGCGCTCCGAGAATAAATTCTATTACCTATTATTGAAAGACTGGTCTGCTTCTATTTTATGCAAACAAGGAATCTTACAAATTCTCATAAAATAGATTTAAGGGCTTTCAATTGAAGAAAGCACATTGGCATAATTAAATTATACGAACACTTGTTTCCATACAGTGAGCATGTAGAAGGGGCCCTGGCACTCTGGATAGTCTCTGACTCTGAGAGGCAGGCCTGTTGGATCCAGATTTAACGATCTCTGCGTAACAGCAATTGCCAAAGCTCGCCGTAAAGCAGGGGTGTGATCTCCGCAAACCGGAGCTTCCATGGCCATCGAGGGGCTACCAAGATGTAGGGATGAGCCGTGTGTAGTGAGAGTAGGTGTGTTCTTCACAGAATAACGCTGTGTAAGCGCAAAGCGCAAGGGCCACCCTTGGGCTTGATGTATGCTATCACAGTCGTATTGTTCGTCTGGGCAATTCAGGAGGGTCAGTCACCACCTTCCTCGTTCACACCACCCTTAGGGGAGTGCCATAAACGAAGATCAAGGGGTTCTTCCAGTGACGCAGAGCCGAGAGAAATGTTGAGGTCACCCTTATCTTTCGATTGAGGTGAGGTCGTATACAAAGTCTTTGGGCAGACACCCAACGTTGGAGGTCTCTCATTCTCAGTAGGTTAAGGGATACTACTGAACCCAGCACTCTGAGACCGGCTTGAATAAGCTATGTAGCCAATGGGCAGAGGGTAGCATAATTTGATTGATTCTCTGTAATAATGGTATGGGAATAATAATGCATTTTTATATTGTAAAGTGGTTTCTTGCATCAAACAACACAACAACATTTTCAATGTCAAGCCCTGCATGTTTTCTTTTCAAAAGTCTCATGGAATGTAGGCCTACATTGAACACCACACACTGGCTGCTACTGTAGGCTGAATGATAGAACAGCTATTTCCATGTTAAAATGTTATGGAATGCATTTTCTCCATTGTTTTTGATGGTAGGCCACTCTGGTAGGTCTACATTAGGATCAAATAGCCACAGTAGCGAAAGTTTAAAACTGTAACTCAAAGTGGGTACAGCCTCAGTTTTGCACAGAATTTTCACAACATTCAAGTTTGCACTCTGAAGACCAGAAATGTTCTCAGTCCTGAAAATGTTTTGAGGGAGCATTGCTCGTGGGCTAGGAGCTTAGCTAGGTAGCACAATGCTAGCCAGTGGAAGCTAGCCAAGTCTCAGTAGCTAGCCGTGTGACACTAGCCATAACAGAAGACAAAGGGTAGAAAAAGTGTGAAAAACGTTCCTTTCAGTATATTACCCGAAACACAGAGGAGGAGAACTCTAAATCCTGCTCTCGGCCGCGTAACCTAAGTGGCAAACCTGTGAACCCTTAAGCAGGAAACAGGAATCATGTCTTGCTGTGGAGACCTTGTGTCCTTATAATGAGGGTAGAGGCTCGACCTTTCTGTCTTCCGACAGACGTCTGATTGGTTCTTTGAGCTTCTAGAGATTCTGGTGAATCCTGCTGTGAGATATCGAAACGAGTAATTGAAAGAAAGTAATTGAACTGTTTTTGATTGACAAAACACTGATGTAATTGATAGTACCACTAAAAAGTCAGAGTTGAATAGCGTGTGTTTTTCCTACAGACATGCCTCGACGACTCCTGTACTGGGTTGACTCAGGGATGCGCACCATCTCGAGGGTCGGGTTCGACGGGCAGCATCGCAAGACCGTGGTGGAGTCCAATGGATACCTGGACAGGCCCTTCGGATTGGCAGTGTTTGAGGTATGGACATCCAAATGACACTAAGGTCTTATTCTGTAGACCTTCCCCTGTTTCCCTTCCTTTAGTCTTTGAAAACTCATGATCACAGATCTGGAAAGACTGAAGTGGGGGGAAATAGTACACATTGCTTACTGCAATAGAGCATGATTCTGGTTTAGAATCCAGCCCTGTAAAGTTACAAACACAAAAGTTTGATAGAAGCATACACTCTGCTACGCCCTGTTCCCTCTCTTCTCTCTATGTATAGAAGCATACACTCTGCTGCGCCCTGTTCTCTCACTTCTCTCTTCTCTCTATGTGTTTACTACAGCTAACAGGACACGTGTATATTGCTGAGAAGCACAGTGGCAGCCTCTTTAGTCATTCTGCCCAATATCGGCTCGGCTTGGTGCCCAAAGTACAATGTTTGGGATGCAAATCCAAATCCTAGTGTAATTTAATCATTGTGACCTGACTGATATTGCATTGTTGAGCCTATTGTCTGGAACAGGTTCACCAAGGTTCACCCAGTATATGCTCCCAGGTGGCACAGTGGTATAAGGTGCTGCATTTTTTTTTTTACCTTTATTTAACTAGGCAAGTCAGTTAAGAACAAATTCTTATTTACAATGACGGCCTAGGAACAGTTAACTGCCTGTTCAGGGGCAGAACGACAGATTTGTACCTTGTCAGCTCGGGGGTTTGAACTTGCAACCTTCCGGTTACTCGTTCAACGCTCTAACCACTAGGCTACCCTGCCGCCCCAGTGTTAGAGGCATCACTACAGTCCCTAGTTCAAATCCAGGCTGTATCACATCTGGCCATGATTGCGAGTCCCATAGGGTGCCGCACAATTGGCCCAGCGTCGTCCGAGTTTGGACGGGGTAGGCCGTCATTGTAAATAAGAATTGGTGACTGACTTGCCTAGTTAAATAAAGGTTAAATAAGCTATATTGAAAAACACATTTTTTTAAATATACAATGGTTGGTATTCAAATCCTATTTTGTGTCATTGAACTAATATTGCATTGTTGATTCTATTCTCTGGAACAAGTTCACAAAGTCTTCACAGAAGACTGAAGTGGGGGGAAATGGTACACCTTACATACTCGCCATTATTATAAAATGGTATCCAGGGCAGACTGTTTCTGGTTTGGATTCCAGCCCTCATGAATTATTCCATTGTTTCATACACTCTAAAGTGTGGTATTCTGGATGTCGCCATATGTTCACTACTCTCTTATGTCTCTCAGGGACATGTATACTGGAGTGAACAGGACACCCACTCCATATGTAGTGCTGACAAGCACAATGGCAGCCTCTTTAGAGTCATCCTGCCCAATATCGCTTCCCCAGGCGGCTTGGTTCTCATTCACCCGGTTCTTCAACCAAAAGGTATGCATCTGTCAGCCCATCGAGTAAACGTTGATAACTGTGCTCAAGACACAAAGGTTTGGATTCAACCTTAGTTTGTGTCAATTAGTCTAATGTTATCTGACTGATGTTATCTTACTGATGTTCCCAGGCCCTGCTGTGTGTGGAAATAACGGCGGAGTTTGTCTATATGAGTGTGAGCCAGACCTTTTCTCTGGAACAAGCTCTCCCAGCTTCACCTGCATTCCTCCAAAAGGGAGTAGCGGTGATGATGTTGATGGTGAGTATGTGAAAGTGAAATGAGTTGTGGTTATTACACAGTAGGGATTCATATTTTCTGGAAAACCTACAAATATTTCTTCCTGGGAAAATTGCAAGCCCTTCCCAGGCATCCCGAGATTCCCTTTCAAACTGGAGATGCTATTTAAAAGCATATAATACCAGTGAAAAAAATCGGACATAATTATACCACTGTAAGTTGAGAAATATACAGAGGAATCTAAGTGTTTTTTTGTTGCAAAGTCACCACGCTATTTCATTGATGTAGCCTAGTTTTAAGGGCTCCCGAGTGGCGCAGCGGTCTAAGGCACTGCATCTTAGTGGTTGAGGCATCACTACAGACACCCTGGTTTGATTCCAGGCTGTATCACAACCGGCCGTGATTAGGAGTCCCACAGAGTGGCGCACAATTGGCCCAGCGTCGTCCGGTTTGGCCGGTGTAGGCCGTCATTGTAAATAAGAATTTGTTCTTAACTGACTTGCCTAGTTAAATACATTTATTTATATATATATATATATATATATATTACATTACAGAATTACAGCCTGGAAATGAAATTGTATTTAGCCTACTATTGACTGATGTCAGCCAGCGGGAGGGCCCTTTGCTCTTCCATTGCACCTGGCTATCAGTTGAATTTGGGAAGGTTGTGGCTGATTTTTACTTTATGATAACCCAGTTATTGTGGTGATTTTTCCAGAGGGTACATACTGTATCCGATGCTGCGCTAAACAAACCTATAAGCAAATATGGGCTATAGCACCATGAGATTCAGCACCATGGATAGTGCCGTTGTTGATCAATTCCCTGTGAGTCAAACATTTTGGCCAAGGGATCTGTGGAATAACTTTAAAGTGTGTAATACAACACAATGTCATATTTTCCATCTACAATTTATGTTGTTAACCCTGGGAAAAATGGGCCTGGGAGGCTCACAGGGATATTGGTATCCACAGTACTTCACTAACTATACATTTTTTGACTCCAATACTTATTTTATTCCTAAAAAATATATATATCACAGGAGGTTGGAAGCACTTTGTGGTAATGGCTGGAGCGGAATGGTATCAAACACCATTCAATTTTCTCCGTTCCAGCCATTATTATGAACCGCCTTCCCCTCAGCAGACTCCACTGATATGTACAGTGCATTCGGAAGGTATTCAGACCCCTTGAATGTTTCCACATTTTGTTATGTTACAGCCTTATTCTAAAATGGATTAAATGGGTGTTTTTCCCTCATAAATCTACACACAATACTCCATAATGACAAAGCAAAAACAGGTTTTTAGAAATGTTTGCAAATGTATAAAAAATTCTAAACATAATATCGCATTTACATAAGTATTCAGACCCTTTACTCAGTACTTTGTTGAAGCACCCTTGGCAGCGATTACATCCTCGATTCTTCTTGGGTATGACTCTACAAGCTTGGCACACCTGTATTTGGGGAGTTTCCCATTCTTCTCTGCAGATCCTCTCAAGCTCTGTCAGGTTGGATGGGGAGCGTTGCTGCTCAGCTATTTTCAGGTCTCTCCAGAGGTGTTTGATCGGGTTCAAATCCGGACTCTAGCTGGGTACTCAGACATTTAAAGACTTGTCCCGAAGCCACGCCTGCCTTCTCTTGGCTGTGTGCTTAGGGTTGTTGTAGTGTTGGATGGTGAGCCTTCACCCCAGTCTGAGTTCTTGAGTGCTCTGGAGCTGGTTTTCATCAAGGATCTCTCTGCACTTTGCTCTGTTAGTTTTTCCTTCGATCCTGACTAATCTCCCAGTGAAAAACATCCTCACAGCATGATGCTGCCACCACCATGCTTCACCATAGGGATGGTGCCAGGTTTCCTCCAGCCGTGACAATCTTGGTTTCATCAGACCAGAGAATCTTGTTTCTCATGGTCTTGAGAGTCTTTAGGTGCCTTTTGGCAAACTCAAAGCAGGGCTTCCATCTGGCCACTCTACCATGAAGGCCTGATTGGTGGAGTGCTGCTGAGATGGTTGTCCTTCTGGAAGGTTCATCTTCTCCCTTGATTGCTCAGTTTTGCCGGGCGGCCAGCTCTAGGAAGAATCTTGGTGGTTCCAAACTTCTTCCATTTAAGAATGATGGAGGCCACTTTGTTCTTGGGGAATGTTCTTGCTGCAGAAATGTTTTGGTATCCTTCCTCAAATCTGTGCCTCAACACAATCCTGTGTCAGAGCTCTAGGGAAAATTCCTTCGACCTCATGGCTTGTTTTTTTTTTCTCAACTCTGGGACCTTATAGACAGATGTGTGTGCCTTTTAAAAATAATGTCCAATCTATTGAATTTACCACAGATAGACTCCAATCAAGTTGTAGAAACATCTCAAGGAATATCAATTGAAACAGGATGCACCTGAACTCAATTTTGTGTCTCATAGCAAATGGTTTGAATACTTATGTAAATAAGGTATCTGTTTTCCTAAAACCCTGTTTTCGCTTTGTCATTGTGGGGTATTGTGTGTAGATTGAGAAAAATGTTTTATTTAATCCGTTTTAGAATAAGGCTGTAACGTAACAAAATGGAAAAAAATCAAGGGGTCTGAATACTTTCCAAATGCACTGTATATTATTTCAAATGCACTGTAATTTAAGCTTTAAATGTGCAAAGATTTCTCTCCGCCTCATGGCAAAATGTGTATAATTGCAGGATATTGGCTTTAAAGCTGCAACAATGAAAACATTTCTCTGCCCCATGACAAAACGAATTGCAGGAAATTAGCTTGCATACTGCAAAATCTTTTCTTTGATGGCAATAGATGGGCCTTTAAAATGTTATTTCCCAGGGCCCAAGACTTGGTTTGTCCGGCCATGCACTGCCGAAGTCATAGTAAAACTCCTTTATATGCTATTTTTTTGTTGTTATCTCACTGAAGTTGTGTTCTGATTATGGGGGTTCCCTGATGAATTTGCTATCACAAAAAGGGTCCTCGGCCCTAAAAAGTTTGAGAACCCTTGCACCACAAGCACAGAGCCTCACAGTCGTGTGATTCACAAAAATGTAATGATGACAAATACTTTACTCAGTTGGTCACTCCCATAGAATTCTATGGCCAGACCACCTAAGGCCAACTTTGAGTGTTTGAAATCCCAGGCGTATATGCGCTGTGTGCAATAGCCAGGGGACGAGGTTAAAAGATAGTCAACAATGCAAGTTATACGCCATGAAAGTGACGTTTTCTAATGGGAACTTGACGTTCTGTTTAGTAGCATAAATAGGTGGGCTGGTATTGTTGTAATCGCTGTTCTAATGTGAAAGTGAAGTCAGATAGTTTAAATGTATTTTTTCATAAAAAATTGTACATTATTGTTCCCTAGATACTGTCTTTTTTGGGAGGAATAAGGAAGGAGTTTCATCAGGAGATCTTAAGCTCCTGGTCTACTGGTGTTAAATCCCTATTAAAAAATAGGGGTAGGGTTTTAGAGAATCAAAGGACCATGAATATAATAAGAAACCTTAGGAGCTGGCTTAAGGCCGGTAGCAACCACTACAGAATGTCCGGTCAGAACAAGGAGGCGCATGTCCAGGTTAAGGGGAGTTTAATGGAAGAAGATGCACACATCTCACACACACACACACACACACACACACACACACACACACACACACACACACACACACACACACACCTGACCACTGATGGTTCAGATAACTGAGAATCTTGTCCAGTAATAACTGACATTAACTATGTGGTCGTTTAGATGCACGCACAATTAAACATCAGACATACAGGGATTCAGTCCACAGTAGGAAAAGTTCAGCAGGAGGGAAAACTGGAAGTGCTCATCAGGATGGGGAAAGCACGTTTCTGACCACACAGCATGCTGGGGTCATAGACTAACTGCAACTAACGTCCCGGGAATCAAGGTCACTGATAGGCTGAACGAGATGTGGTGGTAAGTATTTGGCGTAACCTTGACCAATAAGACACTAACAAAAGTGTGGGTCCTCTGAATGGGAGACTAAGCTGTCCGAAAGATTAGAAAATAAGGGGGGAAAAATGCAAAGTAGCTTTTTAGCACAACTGGTGCGGCCAGTTGTTGTGTGCACAACTTCCTGTATTGCGATTGGCTCTCGTACGCAAGGTTAGCAACAATAGCAAAAACATTAACAATACAAAAGCTATTCTCATCCTTGAAAACTGATGTCCCATAACCTTTTGAAAATTAAAGTTGGTGAAACATTTTCCATTTGTTATTCTTTGTGATTACTTGATTGCGGAATTATTATTTTCCTTTTTTAGATACAGTCGTTTCTCACACTCTTCCAGGCCCAGCGCTGTCTGATACAACCTCTGCTGGAATCCTTTCGCTCATAGGTAGGTTTTGTAGTATATTTAGCAATGAATCCATTACATTTAGATCCCTTACGGTCTGTTTATATCATGCCATCTATGGAACTGTACTGGAGAGATGATATTGCTCAGGTGTAAAGAAAGATTCAAATAATGACAATTTTATGTAAATATGGGTATAAGTGTCAGTACTTAGAGTTTATAGAAATAGCAGCTTATGGTTTATATGCAAAAAAAAAGCGGTAACACTTTATTTTCAGGTATACATAATAACCACTCATTTGTAGTTTATACGTGTCTATATAAGTAGCCATTAAGGCCTTTATTATGTCTTATTAGTCCAATAAGGTGTGCCCCTTTCTGTCCAATGTGGTCCTTTCTGGACAATATTTCTGCAAGTAAGAATAAGGCAACATTTTAGTATAGGGAACACATCTTAAAGCACTATGCCTCAGCATACTAAGAGTCTGTTTTTTGTTTAACTTGCTCTTAAAGGTCCAGTGCAGCCATTTTTATCTCAATATCAAATTATTTCTGGGTAACAATGAAGTACCTTACTGTGATTGATTTAAGTTAAAATGGTCAAAAAGGGGCCTCCTGAGGGGCACAGCGGTCTAAAGCAATGCATGGCGGTGCTTGAGGCGTCACTACAGACCTAGGTTCGATCGCAGCCGGCCGCGACCGAGAGACCAACGAGGATGCTAACAACTGGCCCATCCCACCAAAACAGGCAAAAATTTCAGGCCATCTTTTCAAACAGCTCTTACACTAAAAGGGCATTATCATAAATTCACAATTTGACAGTATTATTCCAAACTCCATGTGGAGATGTATGTAAAACACAGGAAAATCACGTTTTTGACTGCACTGGGCCTTTAAATAGTGTATTTTATTATGACTAACAATTAGGTTATTAAGGACTGGCCTTTTAACACGACTTTGAATAAGAATACACTTAATTACGCCTAATATATGGCTAATAAGACATAGATATGACTTATTACCTTACTTATACACATGCTTAGAAACTATAAAGTATGTGTACCTTTTTAAAATAAAAATGCTAAACTAACCAGTCTATATTTTCTGCCCAGTTGTCCTGAGTGTGCTATTGGCAGGGGTGGTGTTGTGGTGGTGGAGGGAGGAGTGCAGGCCCTCCAGGACACTCGACCTCCAAGACTTCTCCCTGAAGGAGTCCCAGGACCCCCTCATCCAGGCACCAGCCAGAGGCATGGAGGTTTGTCCTGTCAAGGTAAGCCCTGCCAATGAACAAGACGAGTCCGTGGGATTCCTAGGTAAAACAGATAATAGATCTCAATAAGAATGAAAGATAAATGAATTCCTTTATAAAGTTGGATTTCCTTTAATAAGTAAAGGATGAATTCCTTTAATGTAATTGAGTGTGTTTACATGGAAACAAATCATTTGATATTAACTGATTATGCCGGTTATGGCATTAGTCATGTAAACACTTTCATCTTAATCGGTGTAAGCATACGGCGATTAAAACACCTGGTTTTCTGAGCAATCTTTCTAATTATTAGGACATGTAAAAACCTTAATCAGAGTTATTGCGGTGTATTTGATCTGCACATGTGCAAGAACGAGCAGCGTGAGCTTCCTTCTTTTGCGCGAGTGAGTTCAGAAAAACTGAAAGTATGCATCTTAGAGTTTTCACATACAAACGTTATATGTCCAAACTAAGAATCAAATATGCCTCACAAAAATAACATGGTCTGTGTGGCGGAACGCTTATTTTGATTGGCCATTTTCTGCATTTATCAAAGTCCCATCAGGTAGCCTGATTTCAGACTTGTCCATGTAAACAGGATTATGAGGGAAATCGTTCTTCTTGCAAAGCATTTAAACGTTTAAATCAAACTATTATATGAATCGGACTATTCACAATAATTGACTCCAAGGACCCTGGTGTCTTATACCGTGCCTCACCTGACAAACTGCCCTCTGTTAAAATGCTTAAGTGGCACAAATTTCACTGTAAGGTTGTATTCGGCGCACGTGACAAATAAACTTTGATTTGGTGAATGTGATCACTATGCTTATTAAGCTGCCATCTTCTCCTCAGGACACTTTGCTTAAGCTGGACTTGGACCATTACTGAGTGTCTTAAGTCACGTGTAAGAGTCACCGGTGTCCAGCTGTGCTCCCACCCCTCCCAGTGCCAGCAGTCCCTGGAGTCTCATCAGGTTATCTGGCCAAAGGGAGTGAGAAGAAGAGAGGAGGCATCTTACAGCACTTCCCCTTGATGACCAGTGGTCCTCCCAGGGCCTCATTCAACCTCAATGTTGATTTCATTTGAGTTGTGGCTCATTTAAAGCCTGGATCAAGTACACCTCGGTTTCAGTGAAGGCTAAAAATGTACTTAAACAATTGACTTGAAAATTACTTGAGCAACTTGAACAAGATTTTCTGTGAGGATTTTTCTAAGTCATTGCGTTTTCTAACTTGACTGGAGTTTTATTGGAATTGACCCCAGCCTTGGGGGTCCTGGAGCATGTCAGTGATTAGCTACAGATGTCCAGCCTATGAGATACTGTACCTCTCATGCATACACTTGAATTGTGACAACATCTGAATGTTTTTTTGCAATCGGTTGGCTAGTCTATATGTTCAAACTAATCCCCATATTTCGTCAGGGCATGGACTCTACAAGGTGTCATCAGCATTTCACGGTGATGCTGGCCCATGTTGACACCAATGCTTCCCACAGTTGTTGCAAGTTGGCTGGATATAATTTGGGTGATGGACAATTCTTGATACACACTGGAAACTGTTGTGTGAAAAACCCAGCAGCGTTGCATTTCTTGACACTCAAATCGGCGCGCCTTGCACCTACTACCATATCCCGTTCAAAGGGACTTAAGTATTTTGTCTTGCCCTTTCATCCTCTGAAGGGCACACAAACACAATCCATGTCTCAAGACTTGAAAATGATTCTTTAACCTGTCTCCTCTCATTCATCTACACAGATGGAAGTAGATTTAACAAGTGACATCAATATGGGATCAGTCTATGGCATGGAAAGAGCAGGTGCTCCCAATGTTTTGTACACTCAGTGTATATGTTTATATGCAGTGCATTCAGAAAGTATTCTCCACATTTTGTTACGTTACAGCCTTATTCTAAAATTGATTAAATTGTTGTTTTTTTTTACATCAATCTACACACAATACCACATAATGACAAAGCAAAAACAGGTTTTTAGATATTTTTGCAAATGTATATATAAAAAATCTGAAATCACATTTATATAAGTATTCAGACTGTTTACTCAGTAATATCTCAAAGATGTTCAATGGAAACAGGATGCACTTGAGCTCGAGTCTCATAGCAAAGGGTCTGAATGCTTATGTAAATCAGGTACTTCAGTTTTTTTTTATTTTGTAATACATTTGCAAAAACTTTTTTAAACCTGGGATATTGTGTGTAGATTGATGTGGATTTTCTTTTCTTTAATCAATTTTAGAATAAGGCTGTAACTTAACAAAATGTGGAAAAAGTCAAGGGGTCTGAATACTTTCTGAATGCACTGTACATAATTGATTCACACACACGATTAATCACTCTCCATTTGTTACAGTATTATGCAAAACTATGAACCAGGCTAACAGTTTGTGGCGTGTAGAATGTCTTGTCATTGATTCATCATATAATGAGGAGATTTCAAGAGACATGGGTTTTACGTTCTGCTCCTAGTTACATGCACTCTCTACTCTTATCTGGTGTTCTGGAATCAACTGTAGTTGAGATGTGTTTTACTGTAACGTGGCCTAAGGGTCTAAGGTTGAAGTACAGCACTCACTCAATGCTGTAATCGAGTCATTCACGCTGATCTGCCTGGTTTAGGTCAGTTGCTATGTCTTCCTTGACAATGTTATGCCTTTTTGTTTGATTATTGTAAATTATTTGCTGTCCTTTCAAATAGTTTATTATTAGGCTTTTTGTTATTTGAGGTGTCAGGCAAAACATGTCATTGCCACAATAAAAAGCACAGTATGTCTGAAATCTATTTTGCTGATTTAAATTCTATAAATATAGTTTTAAATCCGTGGAACCTTAAAACTACGGAAGAGTATTAGGTCCAAGTGAAGAGAAAAAAATCATAAAACGGTGATGGTGGTAATTAGAATTGTTTTAATGTACGCAGAGTACCTTCTCTTGAAACACTTAGAGTAAAGTCTGAATGGATTGTTGAGAATAAAGACTAAATTACATTTCGTGAATAAAGTGGCAATATTTCGATAAAGCTGCACATGCTCGCTCGCTCGCGCACACACACACACACACACACACGGTATCCCCAAAGCAATACCATTCTAATGGCTATAGTGGGTGGGTTGGTTTACAGCAATTCTACGGTCCATTATTATGACTTAACAGCTCCAGCCACTACTAGTAGCCTCTAAGGTGAGCAAGTGGTAGCTTACGTTAGCGGTGTAGTTGGGTAAAATAGTTTTGGGATAACTCTTGCTTCCTTCATTCCTCCCATCCTTGAAGACATGACCGATAGTGAAATGAGATTTTACGCTACGCTACCAACCATGTCAGATCAGTGGTTATTTCTTTATTATTTCCTATGATCATTGATCTTATAGGCCTATATTTAGATCAATTATTATTTCACAAAAAAAAAAAGGGAGAATCCATCCATGAATATATTCACACAGTGCTTTTTAAGACGAGCTGCTTTGCACATGCAGGAGGGGTCCTTGCTTTGCCTCTCCTAACATAGACACGTTTGCATAAAATACCTGTTTCATTCCGCCCGCAGCCGTTGTTGGATAGGCCTATACTTTAACTTGCCCACTGTAATGTACTATTAGCCTACAGGTTAGGGTACTCTATCTAGTGGTCCGCTATAGGTTTATAATGGCCTTCAAAATATCGGTGTTGCAGCGAATTTGGAGAGCAGCTGGACATGGGACACATACTGTACACACGCATAGCCCCCGGTCTCCAGGATCCCAAGATAATTTGTTTCATTGGACGCTCAAGTAGGCTACTAGCCTATAGTCGTTGGAAGTATCGTTGCCATGAGGGGAAAATGCTACTCTTAATAAAGCACCATGGCTTCCTGAGTGGGGCAGCGGTCAAAGGCACTGCATCGCAGTGCTAGAAGCGTCACTACAGACCCGGGTTCGATTCCAGGCTGTGTCACATTTGGCCGTAACCGGGAGACCCATGAGGCGGCGCACAATTGGCCCAGCGTCGTAAGGGGAGGGTTTGGCCGGGATGTCCTTATCCCATCGCGCTCTAGCGCCTCCTTGTGGCGGGCCGGGCGCATACACGCTGAATGGAGGACATTGGTGAAGTAGGCAGTGTATCAAGAAGCAGTTCCGGCTTGGTAGGGTCGTGCTTCGGAGGGCGCATGGCTCTCGAACCTTCGCCTCTCCGAAGTCCGTACTGGAGTTGCAGCGATGGGACAAGACTGTAACTACCAATTGGGGAGAAAAAGGAGTAAATAAAGCATCATGGATAAACTCGTTAATAGTTGCCATTATGCACACATTCTTTGTTCCCCCTATTCTGAACTTCCCTTATGTCACACTTTCACTTACATGTAGATTTTTCAGCATTGATATATCTATTAAGACCTATTTTAAATATTGATGAATAGATTCAATTAATAGATTAAAAAAAATACACTTTTCCTTTTTGCTAAATTAATTTATTACTGATAGAATACACTGGGCAGTTATGACAGCTGGCCCAGTAGCAAGGTATGTTGTCACACAGTATGGGGCAAGTTGTCTCAATGTTATCTGTGCTGTTAGTGCAAACAGTTGAAGCATTATGCCTCACTTGATACTATTTGAAGGAAGAATGTTCTCAATAAATGCTAACTACATGATTGCAAGTATATCTTATTTCACTGCTTATTGGAGATAATTGCACTTTATTGTGGTAAATCCTTATAAATGAACTGAACACAATAAATTACAATGTCAATGTGTCTTATGCTTAAGGTGCCACTCAGATGTGCAAGATCAGGAACAAACCGCCTACGAAGCTGGGCACAGTGTGCAGTTTGACTAGTGATATTCCCTAGGGCTGCTACTGTCGTGGACGACTCAAAGTTAAAGTAAATGATGCAATTTTTATTAACGCGCGTAGAGGTTCAAACTCAATACAAGCCTGATGATACTCAAAAAGGGAGGTTCCCTTTCAGTCCTTTTATACGACTACACAAACAAGTCATAGAAACATGGTTGGTTCCTGTATGTGACTGATTTATACCACACAAGGCTTCTTACCTTGAAACTGAGATATTGTATCACTCCTTCTAGTTCCCAGAGCAATGTTCTGGGCGTACTGCCAAATTACTTATAAGTCATAGTGTGGTTGAGTTCTTTGTGCAGTCAATCGACAAGAAAATGTCCATCAAACTACTGATATTCCCTAGGGTTGTTCAGCATTCAAAATGACTTGTAGATCAATGAAAAATATAAACGCAACATGCAATATTTTAGAGGATTTTACTGAGTTACAGTTCCTATAAGGAAATCAGTCAATTGAAAGAAATTCATTAGGCCCTGATCTATGGATTTCACATGACTGGGTATATTTTTTTATTTTAAATGTATCCATTATTTTACCAGGTATGTTGACTGAGAACACGTTCTCATTTACAGCAACGACCTGGGGAATAGTTACAGGGGAGAGGAGGGGGATGAATGAGCCAATTGCAAATATAAATATGCATCTGTTGGTAGGGCTAACCTTAGCAGTTTAGTAATAAGCGGGCTAGTTGTCTAGAAACCTTGCATGCTGATGTGTAATAATACATTCATAAAGTATTTGCTTGTAAATTGACAGAAAATGTCATTGAAACCAGTAGTTAAGAGTGCAAACGATTTGGTTTCATTTGAAGTTCTACATTTAAAGTGATTTCTGTTGGCGTTTACATTATAGGGAATATGCTGGCTTGCCAGGTGCTCCATATGATGTCAAACCCTGCAAAAAAAAATGTTTTTCCAGGCATGACTTTTGACATTTTTCAAGGAACATAAATGGAACCTGGAAAGAAAATTATTTCAAATGCAAGGAAACTGGTTAATAGTTATTTTACATTCCAGGCATTGTTTCTAGTCCCACAACAAAATGCAACAAAGTGCCTATACAAAGCCCCCCCTCTGTCACTCAGAAACATATTCCAGTCTGACTGCAAGCTTCAAATATTTGCTTGTACGTGTCTAGGCAAGCATTATTTAGAAGATGTCTGTCATGACAAGATGCCCAGGGCACAAAGTCTCCTCCTCAAACGTAGCTCTCTCCCCAGCCGTAAAAGTGCAGTCACATCTTGCGCCATAGGCTGCACTTGTCTGTCCAACACGCATGTAAACTACTAGCATGCCTGCTCTATCCTCACTGATTGGTGAAGTCATTTAATGAGCTAAATGTAAAACAAGTTTGATTTCACGGGTTAAAAAGGGAACAGAAAGGAATGATATTAACCCGTCGTTTTTTGGGGTTCGAACTTTATTTTTCTGATGTAACAGTGGAACGACACAAATGAAAATAGTGGTTCTGTTCGTAACAAAACGGTTGGAATAAACTGGTTTTAATAAATAAAGAATGTAATAAAAGTGAGGTGTAACTTTGTATCAGGACTTTTGATGTGTTCACCTATACTACTGCAAATCCATATGTTACATGTGGTAACGTTTATGTTACCTACCCATTAAGTAGGTTGCTGATGACGCAAAATCAGGTCCAGTAGAGTGGTTTAAGGTGGTAGGGATTACTGAATGATTCAGTTACTGAAAGATTGTCAGTGGCACCAATGACTCTTAACTGTCTATGGCTGCATTCTGCCCCTCTCTTGCCACAAACTGAAACTCAACTACAGTGTTCCCAGTTAAAATTGAATTTGAAGAGGTTTATTATACAACTGTACCATTTCCATAATTCAAGTCTGAATAAAAAAAATCTCTGCCATTGACTGAGGAAGATGAAAGTTAACTGGTTCAGGATGTGGAAAGTTGTCACGAGATGAAACAACAATGCAGTGAGTGAGCGATATGGGATCTGACTGTGGCCCTGCTCAGACACAAACCCTAGTCCCAATACTAGGCACTGGCCGTGTCCGAAATCTGGCTTGCTTACTACTTACTTCAACGGCATACTGTGTACTAATTGTACTATGTACTATTTAGCACTTAACTGTTTAGCTAAACGTATGCAGTATGCCAAGGCCCGAAACGTACTACTTTTGGTGCATTGGCAACTGCCAAAGTTTCTGACTTGTAATTCCAAGTTGGATGACCAAACCGATTTTTCTCAGTTGGAGTAAGTAATCAGTGAATCAACCCACTCAGGTGACGCACCCCCTCCAGGGACGGCATGAGAGAGCCCCAGTAAGCCAGTGACACAGCCCCTGTAATAGGGTTAGAGGCCGAGAATCCCAATGGAAAGAGGGGAACCGGCCAGGCAGAGACAGCAAGGGCGGTTCGTTGCTCCAGAGCCTTTCCGTTCACCTTCCCACTCCTGGGCCAGACTACACTCAATCATATGACCCACTGAAGAGATGAGTCTTCAGTTAAGACTTAAAGGTTGAGACCGAGTTTGCGTCTCTGACATGGGCTGGCAGACCGTTCCATAAAAATGGAGCTCTATAGGAGAAAGCCCTGCCTCCAGCTGTTTGCTTATCTCATCTCTTGTGTTACATCCAACCTGGATCGATTTGTTTTTAATGCAGAGAGCACTGAATCAGTGCACCATGTGTTGTAATGCTCCGAGGGAGACAGCACATTATTCCCTTTGAGTCTGGAACAAACACTCCTCCATAGTGACCTATGAATGCATTCTCTGCAGCATTCGGTCACATGGCAGCTCGATCAGCTGTCCGATTTCACTTACTGGCATACCAACTGATCAGTCAAATTCACTCATCTGTCGATTTTTGGGGGGTATTTCCCCTGCATGCATTCAGTTCTTTTTCAGCTCTTTTGCTGCAAGTTGGTCTCTGTGTATCCATTATAGCTCAGTGGGTGTATCCTACAATGCATCCATATGTCAGAGGGAGACAATTTCATAACTAGAATGCAGAGGACTGCCCGCCGTCCCGTGATAAATGGAGCACCATCTGTGCAAAAGCCCATCAATCTATTTTTCGTCAATATAGCCAAGCAGCACACTGAACATCCCCTGTGCCGTTTAATGCTCGGGAATTGTGGGTCAGAACAATTTGTCTAGTGAATAGTACCAGTAGCCATTTTGGCCCACACAGCTAATGTCCATTTGGAGAGTATAATTTTTAATTTTTAAGTAATTCAGCCCGAGTTTCCTCTAGATTTCTAGCTACAGCTGTCTCTATGGAGGTACCACAGGGTACAATTCTTGGGCCGACTCTTTTCTCTGCATACATCAATGATGTCACTCTTGCTGCGGGTGATTCCTTGATCCACCTCTACACAGACGACACCATTCTGTATACATCTGGCCCTTCTTTGGACACTGTGTTAACAAACCTCCAAATGAGCTTCAATGCCATACAACACTCCTTCTGTGGCCTCCAATTGCTCTTAAACGCTAGTAAAACTAAATGCATGCTCTTCAACCAATCGCTGCCCTCACCCGCCCGCCCTACTAGCATCACTACTCTGGGCGGTTCTGGCTTAGAATATGTGGACAACTACAAATTACCAACAACTTGATTACCAACAACGACGAGACGGCCTACAGGGAGGAGGTGAGGGCCCTCGGAGTGTGGTGTCAGGAAAATAACCTCACACTCAACGTCAACAAAACTAAGGAGATGATTGTGGACTTCAGGAAACAGCAGAGGGAACACCCCCCTATCCACATCGATGGAACAGTAGTGGAGAGGGTAGCAAGTTTTAAGTTCCTCGGCATACACATCACAGACAAACTGAATTGGTCCACTCACACAGACAGCATCGTGAAGAAGGCGCAGCAGCACCTCTTCAACCTCAGGAGGCTGAAGAAATTCGGCTTGTCACCAAAAGCACTCACAAACTTCTACAGATGCACAATCGAGAGCATCCTGGCGGGCTGTATCACCGCCTGGTATGGCAACTGCACCGCCCTCAACCGTAAGGCTCTCCAGAGGGTAGTGAGGTCTGCACAACGCATCACCGGGGGCAAACTACCTGCCCTCCAGGACACCTACACCACCCGATGTCACAGGAAGGCCATAAAGATCATCAAGGACATCAACCACCCGAGCCACTGCCTGTTCACCCCGCTATCATCCAGAAGGCGAGGTCAGTACAGGTGCATCAAAGCTGGGACCGAGAGACTGAAAAACAGCTTCTATCTCAAGGCCATCAGACTGTTAAACAGCCACCACTAACACTGAGTGGCTGCTGCCAACACACTGACACTGACTCAACTCCAGCCACTTTAATAATGGGAATTGATGGGAAATGATGTAAATATATCACTAGCACTTTAAACAATGCTACCTTATATAATGTTACTTACCCTACATTATTCATCTCATATGCATACGTATATACTGTACTCTATATCATCGACTGTATCCTTATGTAATACATGTATCACTAGCCACTTTAAACTATGCCACTTTGTTTACATACTCATCTCATTTGTACATACTGTACTCGATACCATCTACTGTATCTTGCCTATGCTGCTCTGTACCATCACTCATTCATATATCCTTATGTACATATTCTTTATCCCCTTACACTGTGTACAAGACAGTAGTTTTGGAATTGTTAGTTAGATTACTTGTTATTACTGCATTGTCGGAACTAGAAGCACAAGCATTTCGCTACACTCGCATTAACATCTGCTAACCATGTGTATGTGACAAATAAAATTTGATTTGATTTGAAATACCTACGTGTCTGGCTAGACTGTAAACTCTCCTTCCAGACTCATATTAAGCATCTCTAATCCAAAATTAAATCTAGAATCGGCTTCCTATTTAGCAAAAAAAGCCTCCTTCACTCACGCTGCCAAACATACCCTTGTAAAACTGACTATCCTACCGATCCTTGACTTCGGCAATGTCCTTTACAAAATAGCCTCCAACACTCTACTCAGCAAACTGGATGCAGTCTATCACAGTGCCATCTGTTTTGTCACCAAAGCCCCATTGTCACGCCCTGACCTTAGTATTCTTTGTTTTCTTTATTTTTTTTGGTTAGGTCAGGGTGTGACGAGGGTGATATACAGTGGGGAGAACAAGTATTTGATACACTGCCGATTTGGCAGGTTTTCCTACTTACTTTCTTTAAGAATCCCTCCTGTTCTCCACTCATTACCTGTCTTAACTGCACCTGTTTGAACTCGTTACCTGTATAAAATACACCTGTCCACACACTCAATCACAGACTCTAACCTCTCCACAATGGCCAAGACTAGAGAGCTGTGTAAGGACATCAGGGTTAAAATTGTTGACCTGCACAAGGCTGGGGTGGGCTACAGGACAATAGACAAGCAGTTTGGTGAGAAGGCAACAACTGTTGGCGCAATTATTAGAAAATGGAAGAAGTTCAAGATGACGGTCAATCACCCTTGGTCTGGGGCTCCATGCAAGATCTCACCTCGTGGGGCATCAATGATCATGAGGAAGGTGAAGGATCAGCCCAGAACTACACGGCAGGACCTGGTCAATGACCTGAAGAGAGCTGGGACCACAGTCTCAAAGAAAACCATTAGTAACACACTACGCCGTCATGGATTAAAATCCTGCAGAGCACGCAAGGTCCTCATGCTCAAGCCAGCGCATGTCCAGGCCCGTCTGAAGTTTGCCAATGACCATCTGGATGATCCAGAGGAGGAATGGGAGAAGGTCATATGGTCTGATGAAACAAAAATATAGCTTTTTGGTCTAAACTCCACTCGCCGTGTTTGGAGGAAGAAGAAGGATGAGTACAACCCCAAGAATACCATCCCAACCGTGAAGCAAGGAGGTGGAAACATCATTCTTTGGGGATGCTTTTCTGCAAAGGGGACAGGACGACTGCACCGTATTGAGGGGAGGATGGATGGGGCCATGTATCGTGAGATCTTGGCCAACAACCTCCTTCCCTCAGTAAGAGCATTGAAGATGGGTCGTGGCATGACAACGACCCGAAACACACAGCATGGGCAACTAAGGAGTGGCTCCGTAAGAAGCATCTCAAGTGCCTGGAGTGGCCTAGCCAGTCTCCAGACCTGAACCTGATTTTTCAGCTCCCTCCTTAAAAATCATACAATGTGATTTTCTGGATTTTTGTTTTAGATTCCGTCTCTCACAGTTGAAGTGTACCTATGATAAAAATTACAGACCTCTACATGCTTTGTAAGTAAGAAAACCTGCAAAATCGGCAGTCTATCAAATACTTGTTCTCCCCAGTGTATGTGTTTTGTCCTGTCTAGGGTTATTGTGTGTTCATGGGGTTGTGTTTTTATGTCTATGGTTGCCTAGATTGGTTCTCAATCAGAGGCAGCTGTTTATCGTTGTCTCTGATTGGGGACCATATTTAGGTAGCCATATTCCAGCCCAGTACCACCAGTGCCAACACCATGCACCAGGCTTCCCGTGCGCCTCCAGAGTCCAGTACACCCTGTTCCTCTTCCCCGCACTCGCCCTGAGGTGCGTGTCCCCAGCCTGGTACCAACAGTTCCGGCACCACGCACCAGGCCTCTTGTGCGCCTCCAGCGCGTCCGGCGACCGTACCCAGTCCAGCGCGTCTGGCGACAGTTCACAGACCGGAGCGTCCGGCGACAGTTCACAGACCGGAGCGTCCGG
Organism: Oncorhynchus mykiss; assembly: GCF_057628025.1. Lineage (NCBI taxonomy): Eukaryota > Metazoa > Chordata > Actinopteri > Salmoniformes > Salmonidae > Oncorhynchus > Oncorhynchus mykiss. The sequence continues at coordinate 60,511,784 of NC_143026.1, forward strand.
CGACAGTTCACAGACCGGAGCGTCCGGCGACAGTTCACAGACCGGAGCGTCCTGCGACAGTTCACAGACCGGAGCGTCCTGCGACAGTTCATAGACCGGAACCTCCAACGACAAGCCACAGACTGGAACCTCCAACGACGGGCCACAAACCGGAACCTCCCACGACGGGCCACAGACCGGAACCTCCCACGACGGGCCACAGACCGGAACCTCCCACGACGGAACACAGTCGCAACCTCCCGCGATAGGCCACAGTCCGTGGTCTCCAGCGACGGTCCCCAGCCCGGGGTCCCCATCGAGGGTCCCCAGCCCTCAGTGTAAAGAAGGGGGGCGGCGTCCAGAACCTAAGCCGCCACCAAGGTTAGATGCCCACCCAGGCCCTCCCATATATGTTTAGGTTTGCGGCTGGGAGACCGCACCTTGGGGGGGGGGGGGTACTGTCACGCCCTGACCTTAGTATTCTTTGTTTTCTTTATTATTTTGGTTAGGTCAGGGTGTGATGAGGGTGATATACAGTGGGGAAAAAAAGTATTTAGTCAGCCACCAATTGTGCAGGTTCTCCCACTTAAAAAGATGAGAGAGGCCTGTAATTTTCATCATAGGTACACTTCAACTATGACAGACAAAATGAGAAAAAAAAAATCCAGAAAAATCACATTGTAGGATTTTTAATGAATTTATTTGCAAATTATGGTGGAAAATGTTTTTATGTCTATGGTTGCCTAGATTGGTTCTCAATCAGAGGCAGCTGTTCATCGTTGTCTCTGATTGGGAACCATATTTAGGTAGCCATATTCCTTGGGTATTTCGTGGGTTATTGTCTATGTGTAGTTGCATGTCAGCACTCGTGTTTATAGCTTCACGTTCGTTTTGTTATTTTGTTAGTTTGTTTAAGTGTTCTTCGTTTTAATGAAAGAAGAATGTATTCATCTCACACTGCGCCTTAGTCTCCTTGTTACAACGACCGCGACACCCATATACCACCCACCACTGCGACCCGTATGCTCTCGTCGGCTTGGCCTCTCTACATATTCATCACCAGACCCACTGGCTCCAGGTCATCTATAAGTCTTTGCTAGGTAAAACTCTGCCTTATCTCAGCTCACCGGTCACCATAACAACACCCACCCGTAGCACGCGCTCCAACAGGTATATCTCACTGGTCATCCCCAAAGCCAACACTTTATTTGGCCACCTTTCCTTCCAGTTCTCTGCTGCCAATGACTGGAATGAATTGCAAAAATCGCTGAAGTTGGAGACTAACTTTAAGCATCAGCTATCTGAGCAGCTTACCGATCGCTGCAGCTGTACACAGCCCATATCTGTAAATAGCCCATACAACTACCTACCTCATCCCCATATTGTTTTTATTTACTTTTTTGCTCTTTTGCAGAACCAGCATTACTACTTGCACATCATCATCTATCACTTCAGTGTTAATTTGCTAAATTGTAATTGCCTTACCTCCTTACTCCATTTGCACACTCTGTATATAGATTTTTCTATTGTGTTATTGACTGTACTTTTGTTTATTCCATGTGTAACTCTGTGTTGTTGTTTTGTTGTTGTACTGCTTTGCTTTATCTTGGCCAGGTCGCAGTTGTAAATGAGAACTTGTTCTCAACTGGCCTGCCTGGTTAAATAAAGGTCAAATTAAAAAATAATTATTAGTTTCACAGTGTTATCTGACAAAACTATGTGGAGATATGGGATCAGAGTACGGGATCTATTTCACATCGAGGCTTGGTGGTTATCGAGGGGGAGTATTGGAAAAACATTTGAATTGAGAAAGGAACTGTTGGCATTCACAATGGATGTAAAAAAAAAACAGACTGTTGACTTTCTGTGTAATGATTAATAGGGTTTCCTTTCATTATGTGTTGTCGAATACATACAAGTATTTACTGTCATTCTAAAAGGTGTGGCAATACATCCATTGTGAATGCCAACAGTTCCTCTCTCAATTCAATTTGTTTTCCAACTTCAGACTTACCTTTTTTGTATTATTTTCCTTGAAATAACAACTAGTGTGTATCGTGTGCGCTTCCTCTATTTGGAAAGTTGGTCTGCCTGCTCTTCAGAGAGGTGCTCAGATAATTAGAATGGTAGAGCAGAGCTTGCTCAGGACTGCTGTTGTAACGGCAGTAAAGGAGCAAGAGAATGCTATTGATCAAAACAACAGGTCAGCGTGATGGAGATGATAATCACTCCAATGATGATGAATACCACACTCAGCCGAGCATCATGCTTGATTTAGTCAAACAGACGTGTCAAAAGACTGGAAAGAGTATTGATTCAAGTCTATCAGCAAATGTTAGTCCATCCAAGGTAGCCGCCAACACTGTCCCAGTGTGCATGCCTCCCACTTTCAGACGTGATAGCACAGATACATGTACTGTGTAGGAGTGGCAGGTAATTATGAAGATTTACTTGGTAAAGAAAGGTTTCAAAATGCCAAAGCAAGGTAATGAAATCATAGAAAGATTAATGGGGAGGGCCAAGGACATAGTCAAGATAGGAATCTGCAGCAACCCTTGTAAACATCAGCAGAGAACCTGAGGTTATTTTCAGCATTTTGAAACAGCACTTTGGTGAGGCCATCTCCTCCACTACGCCTCTTCAAGATTTTTAAGAGACAAAACCTTGTCGGGGGGGGGGGGGGGCGTGTAGCTTAGACTACTGGGTGTGCATTAACCGAGTAGCAGATCTAGCTAATGAATGTCTACAAAGCCAGGGCAGACAGATGGATGACGTGGGTTTTGCGGTCGCCCCAAACATGAACTGTACACAGCATTCGGATGCAAGCCTAGGAAGAAATGGACAGTGGATGAAGTCCAGGAATTGATAGACTGCCATCAAAGTGGCAGGTGGAAACAAAACATATTGACATTATAGGAAACCAGAAGAGCGCTCAGTGCCCCGTTCCTATCTCAGTGGTTCAAGGAGTTCAGAGTGGCAATGATCAGGTGACAATGACAAAACTCGCAACACTGCTAGAACAGTTTCTCAAAAACCAAAACTCTGCTCCCCCTGCCACAACAGGGTCTCGCAGGACTGCACTCCTGTCTCCCTTCCCATATGCCATATGTAAAGATGTGGCTCACTCCACTGTATTAATGACCGCCTGTGCTTCAAATGTCAGTCTTGGCCGTCAAACTGTAGACGGCCCACAAAAGCAGGAAGTTTGAAGAGAGGCGCCAGTCGATCAGCGGCCACAAAATCAAGGTCCAGCTTTAAATGAATAGTTCTGCACCTTGAGGGGGAAGGTGCAGATAAAAACAGAGTCCTGAAACAGAACCGTCTTCGTACAAAGAGAAACACCAAGGCGACACATGTGATATATCAAACATACTCAGAGACTAGTAAGGATTGTTTGTTCTATGCACCAGTGACCGTGCAGGGCTCAGTAGAACTAAAAGGACTCCGATCAGACATTGCTTCAAAGACATCTGAACTGAAAGCCAAAAAATGTCCACGCCTGTGGTACCTCATTGGATGTGGAGGACAACAGGTTGATCTCAAATGTGAATATGAGCTCCATATCGAATTAATGAACTGTATGAAAGCTGGTGCCAGTCTTAGTTGTGCCAGGACAAACTGACGACGTGATCATTGCAACAGATGTAATGAAACGTGTCCTCCATCAACTGGAAAGTACAGAGGGATATTGGAAACAATATCACAACCAGACAATGGCCTTTCTGATGAATCAGATACACTTCTAAGCATACTGGCAAATGTTGCCCGTTGGCAAGAAAAAGTTGTGAAAGTTGCCACTGTCGTTCTCAACCTGTGTCTGGTGTAGGTTGAACATGGGGTAGGCTGAAGAGAAAATGGCCCTTTCCATTGGCAGTACTGTAATTGTAGAGCCCACAACGTCTTGAGCAGCACAGAGGAGTGTGTAAGTGGGTTGTACCGTATGCCTGCTTGTGGGGGTGACAAATGGATCCCCATGAAGGCGGTTAATCTCCAAGACCGCCCGTTACACTGAAGCGCAATGCAAAACTGGCATAAGTATATCCCTGTATACGATTGGAAGATCTGGAGTTAAACAGCTGCTGTGGTCAATGTGATGATTAACAAGATGTCACGGAAGGTCATTTGAACCACACCTGAACAGGAAGAAAAACGCGTATATGCGGATGTGTTGAAAGAAATAGTTCCGTTTTTAAAAAAAAAAATTATTACGGTGTCTGATTTCATCATTTTTAAATGCATCATACCAGTTGGTCTGTACAGGCGATGTGTTTACTGTTTTACGCCTCTCGGACAGTTCCTCCATTTGGTGTTTCAGTAATTTCATCTCACTGTCTTCCATTGGTTCTGATAAGGAAAGGACCAAATTGACAGCATTTGTCACGTTCTGACCTTAGTTCTTTTATGTCTTTGTTTTAGTATGGTCAGGGCGTGAGTTGGGGTGGGTAGTCTATGAGTTGGGGTGGGTAGTCTATCAGTTGGGGTGGGTAGTCTATGGCTCTCAGAGAGGCAGGTGTCGTTCGTTGTCTCTGATTGAGAATCATACTTAGGGAGCCTTTTCCCACCTTTGCTTTGTGGGGGATTATTTTCTGTTTTAGTGTTTTACGCACCTTACAGGACTGTTTCGGTTTTCGTTTATTTTCACGTTGTTATTTTGTATTTTCAGTGTTCAGTATAATAAATCATCATGAACACACACCACGCTGCGCATTGGTCCGACATTTCATACTCCTCGTCAGAGGAGGACGAAGAATTACGTTACAGAATTAGAGGTGAAGTCCTCACATTTGGCAAATCTACAGAGGTTCTACAGAACTAGGCTTAATCATCATGCACGTTCCATTTGATCCCATATAAGGTCTGTCAGTAATGCCGAGCGATGAAAGTAAATTGTCATACTTCTGGAGAGCAACACCATTTAACATTTGTATGGAGTTGTAAAAAAACACAACTACTTACCCACTCCTGGACATCAGTGACTCACTGCCTTACCGGGCCATCATTCACAGACATTAGGTTCTTCAGAACTTCAAGACTCTCCTTTTCATTCAGAAGTTTTTGCTTGGTCTATGAGGACAAACAAATTAAGAAGAAGAATCTGAGAAATGTGGCATGATGTGTAAATCTTGTTAGCAGACAGTATCTTACAAATGACCATTAAACTCATTGCAAAGCTAACGAAACATTAATGTCACTAATTAGAAAGCAGTAGTCCCCAGGACATTTACAGTATTAGGCAAGACTGCCTTCTCGTCTTGTGCACCAGTGACATGGAATAGTCTACAATCCATGCTTCATCTAGATATGTTAGTGCCACTGAATGGATTTAAAATGTTGATGGGAGACTCTGTTACAGAGGAGTGTAAATGCTTTTTTTTAGGCTGGATCGTGTTGTTGTATTGTTGTATGTTTTAATTCTGTAATGTATTGATTGTTGTTGCCTTCTTGGCCAGTTCTTCCTTGAAAAAGAGACTCTGGGTCTCAATGGGCTTTTCCTGGTTAAATAAAGGTTAAACATTTTGTTGCAAATTCACGACTGTTTGCTTAAACTATCTTTCAAGGTTACCTCACGGAATGATTTGCTCAGGGTAGCACTCATATGGGTGAAACGCCAACTGCGCTGGTTCAGTGCTCTGTTGAAGAAGTCACATTTACAGAGACGAGTGCAGTTTTCATTTAAAGCAGAACGCAAACCAGTCATTGAAATCTAGACTACGTAGCTGACACAAGTGCTAGGACAGGGTTTTTTCAACTTTAAAATGTATCCTTTAACCTCACTGACAGCCACATACACAAAGCTACACCCAGGCAAACCAGTTCCATGTATTGCGACAGCTATTTGCACCAAATACAGTATATCTTCAAGATGAAGGCGTTTGCCTGTTCAACTTCCTCCCCAAGTGTACAGGCTGCACTCTCCTGGTTGGCCCCTCCCCATTTGATATATGTATTGGGTGAGAATGAACGTGATCTTCTTACGAAGAAACAATGTACTTATGACACTGATTACAATGTACTTATGACACAATAATTCACTACTAACTAGTGGGATTGAAAAGACTTGTATAATACCTCACACTCCACGAGCTTTGGCATGAACCACATAGAGGAAGGGCTTTATCTCTAGCAAGTTCTCCAGCTCACGGCAGGCTCTGCAGTCCTTTTGTAAATATGTTGCCCACTTCCCTCTACAGCTACAGGGTATACACATGTATTTCCCTCTTGAACGTGTTGGGGGGGAAGTCCGCAAGTTTTGAGCTCGATTACCTGGAGGCCTCGTTTGCTGCCGCAAATTCGGCTCCACCACAGACACCATTTCCAGGAACGTTGGAACACACACACACACACACACACACACACCTAGACATGACTCTGCATGGTCCATGTCTTCAACACTGTTATAAGTCATCAGTGTTTTATCCCTTGCTAAGCTGGCTGTTGGAGCTGAGAAAACAATACACAGAGATATTAAAGGTATGACATGCTAGAGCAGGGGTGTTCATTCTTTTGGCCTTGGTGGGCCAAATAAATACATTCGAGAGCAAGTGAAAGCAAGTCATGTTGTGGGCCACATCTGGCACATGGGGCCCACTGAGGCCAGTCCTTTGTATTGAATAATGTAATTCTTGAAAAATCTATTGCCAACATTACACCTATTAATCTCTTACCGGTAGAAGATGATGCATGGAACGTTTGTGTGACTACTGTGCCTCTGCTGTCCATCTCTCTCCAAGGGACCCTGGAAACAGTTGCTTTTTTGTTTTCTGTTTCTTGGCCTAAAAAAAGTTTCATTCATTCATTTGGATTGTAATTTGCTGTTGCTTATGCGGCAGCTACTCTTCAAAGGGTGACACACAAAAAAGGGCCCTTAAATACTTTTTTTGTTAACTGATTAATTCAAGTATTTCACAATAAAGGACAAAGGTTTCTCAAAAGGGGACAAAGTCTACACATCAAACTTCATTTTTTCTTTTAATCACATTACTGGTTCTGGGCTTGCCCTTGTCTCAGAAGCTCTTCCAGTTGATCCTCGTAGTCTTCCTCTAAAGATGAAGCCATTCTATGTGGCTGTTGTGATAGAGGTAGACAGGCAAGTAGACAGACATATTGACAGATAAGTATGGCAAACACAGACAAAACAGGCAGGCACACACACTTGCAACTAAGGCAGACAGACAGGTGCATACAGAGACAGGCAGGCAGACAGACGGAGAGAGACAGAGAGAGACAGAGAGAGAGAACATCTTGTAAAAGAGCCTTTGAGTTGGGTGTAGAAAACCAGTGAGATACAGAGAGAGAGTAAGAGAAGATAGAGAGAGTGGGGAAAAGGAGAGAGAGAGAGAGAGTAAGAGAAGATAGAGAGTGGGTAAGAGGCGAGAGAGAGAGAGAGAGAGAGAGCGTGGGTAAGAATATAGAGGGAGTAAGAGAAGAGAGAGAGTGGGTAAGAGGAGCGAGAGGGAGAGTGGGTAAGAGGAGAGAGAGAGAGAGCGTGGGTAAGAATATAGAGGGAGTAAGAGAAGAGAGAGAGTGGGTAAGAGGAGCGAGAGGGAGAGTGGGTAAGAGGAGAGAGAGAGAGTAAGAGAAGCTAGAGAGAGAGAGTGGGTAAGAGGAGAGAGAGTAAGAGAAGCTAGAGAGAGAGAGTGGGTAAGAGGAGAGAGAGAGTAAGAGAAGCTAGAGAGAGAGCGTGGATAAGAGGAGAGAGAGAGTAAGAGAAGCTAGAGAGAGAGAGTGGATAAGAGGAGAGAGAGAGTAAGAGAAGCTAGAGAGAGAGAGTGTGAGTAAGAGGAGAGAGAGAGTAAGAGAAGCTAGAGAGAGAGCGTGGATAAGAGGAGAGAGAGAGTAAGAGAAGCTAGAGAGAGAGAGTGGATAAGAGGAGAGAGAGAGTAAGATAAGCTAGAGAGAGAGAGTGTGAGTAAGAGGAGAGAGAGAGTGGGTAAGAGGAGAGAGAGAGTAAGAGAAGCTAGAGAGAGAGCGTGGATAAGAGGAGAGAGAGAGTAAGAGAAGCTAGAGAGAGAGAGTGTGAGTAAGAGGAGAGAGAGAGTGGGTAAGAGGAGAGAGAGAGTAAGAGAAGCTAGAGAGAGAGCGTGGATAAGAGGAGAGAGAGAGTAAGAGAAGCTAGAGAGAGAGAGTGTGAGTAAGAGGAGAGAGAGAGTGGGTAAGAGGAGAGAGAGCGAGAGAAAGAAGGAATAGTTCTTAAAAGAGCCTTTGTTTTTTGTTTTGGTTGTAGAGAACAAGGAAAGTGAATGAGTAAATGAAGAATGAAAGAAGGTAGCAATCCACAGATACAGTAGTCTGCAAAGAAACAATGAAAAACACAGTGAATTTATGGACAAGTAATGTTGTCTACTGTAGCAATTTATAACTTGCAGTCTATATCAATAATTAGGCACAACATTTTTAAGACACTTTTATAAGCTGTCCTTCATGTTACTACCTAACATTATGATGTTTATTTCTGTCATTGCATTGTTGTTGTTGTTGTCACTGTTGTTGTTGTCATTTGTGTTGTTGAAATGCAATTGTTATTAACATAGAATTAGGAAAATAACTTAGATTAAAAAATAGACTAATGCTTCAACAACAGGATATTTCAGAGAAGGTGTAGTATTTATTAATCAATTAAAATGTTACATGCAAATAAAACAGAATAAAAAATGACATATTTTACATATTGACCCAGAATTACAGTGGGAAATGTAATCATGGCTAAACCCTGCCCATTTATACAATTTCTCTTCTTAACCCTGACCTTAACCACACTGCCTATTGATCTTAAATTAAGACCAAAAAGCACATTTTTGTTTTCAATAATTTTTGATTCTTCAAAGTAGCAACCCGTTGCCTTGATGACAGCTTTGCACACTCTTGGCATTCTCTCAACCAGCTTCATGAGGTCGTCACCTGGAATGCATTTAAATTAACAGGTGTGCCTTGTTAAAAGTTCATTTGTGGAATTTGTTCCTTCTTAATGCATTTGAGCCAATCAGTTGTGTTGTGACAAGGTAGGGATGGTATACAGAATATAGCCCTATTTGGTAAAAGACCAAGTCCATATTATGGCAAGAACATCTCAAATATGCAAAGAGAAAAGACAGTCCATCATTACTTTAAGACATGAAGGTCAGTCAATGCGTAACATTTTAAGAACTTTTAAAGTTTCTTCAAGTGCAGTCGCAAAAACCATCAAGCGCTATGATGAAATTGGCTCTCATGAGGACCGCCACAGGAAAGGAAGACCCAGAATTACCTCTCCTACAGAGGATAAGTTAATTAGAGTTACCAGCCTTAGATTGAAGCCAAAATAAATGCTTTACAGAGTTCAGGTAACAGACACATCTCAACATCAACTGTTCAGAGGAGACTGCATGAATCAGGCATCTGTGGTCAAATTGATGCAAAGAAACCACTACTAAAGGACACCAATAAGAAGAAGAGACTTGCTTGCGCCAAGAAACATGAGCAATGGACAATAGATCGGTGGAAATCTGTCCTTTGGTCTGATGAGTCCAAATTTGCGATTTTTGGTTCCAATCGCTGTGTCTTTGTGAGATGCAGAGTAGTGGAACGGATGATCTTCACATATGTGGTTCCCACCGTGAAGCATGGAGGAGTTTTGGAGGTGCTTTGATGGTGACACTGTCTGTGATTTATTTAGAATTCAAGGCACGCATAACCAGCATGGCTACCACAGCATTCTGCAGTGATTCCATCTGGTTTGCACTTAGTGGGACTATCATTTGTTTTTCAACAGGACAATGACCCAAAACACACCTCCAAGCTGTGTATGGATATTTGACAAAGGAGAGTGCTGCATCAGATGACCTGGCCTCCACAATCACTCGACCTCAACCCAATTGAGATGGTTTGGGATGAGTTTGACCGCAGAGTGAAGGAAAAGCAGCCAACAAGTGCTCAGCATATGTTGGAACTCCTTCAAGACTGTTGGAAAAGCATTCCAGGTGAAGCTGGTTGAGAGAATGCCAAGAGTGTGCAAAGATGTCATCAAGGCAAAGGGTGGCTACTTTGAAGAATCTCAAATCTAAAATATATTTTGATTTGTTTAACACTTTTTTGGTTACTACTACATATGTTATTTCATAGTTTTGATGTCTTCACTATTATTCTACAATGTAGAAAATAGTAAAAATAAAGAAAAACCCTTGAAGTAGTAGGTGTGTCCAAACTTTTGACTGATACTGTATATGTAAACTCAGCAAAACAAGAAACGTCCTCCACTGTCATCTGCGTTTATTTTCAGTAAACTTAACATGTGTAAATATTTGTATGAACATAACAAGATTCAACAACTGAGACATAAACTGAACAAGTTCCACAGACATGTGACTAACAAAAATGGAATAATGTGTCCCTGAACAAAGGGGGGATCAAAATCAAAAGTAACAGTCAGTATCTGGTGTGGCCATCATCTGCATTAAGCACTGCAGTGGATCTCTTCCTCATGGACTGCACCATATTTGCCAGTTCCTGCTGTGAGATGTTACCCCACTCTTCCACCAAGGCACCTGCACGTTCCCGGACATTTCTGGGGGGAATGTCCCTAGCCCTCACCCTCCGATCCAACAGGTCGCAGACGTGCTCAATGGGATTGAGATCCGGGCTCTTCGCTGGCCATGGCAGAACACTGACATTCCTGTCCTGCAGTATATCATGCACAGAACAAGCAGTATGGCTGGTGGCATTGTCATGCTGGAGGGTCATGTCAAGATGAGCCTGCAGGAAGGGTACCACATGAGGGAGGAGGATGTCTTCCCTGTAACGCATAGCGTTGAGATTGCCTGCAAAGACAACAGGCTGCATTACAACAGGCCTACAAGGCCTCAGTCCAGCCTCTCTCAGCCTATTGCGGACAGTCTGAGCACTGATGGAGGGATTGTGTATTCCTGGTGTAATTCGGGTAGATGTTGTTGCCATCCTGTACCTGTCCCGCAGGTTTGAGGATCGGATGTACCGATCCTGTGCAGGTGTTGTTACATGCAGATGAGCAGGGACCCTGGGCATCTTTCTTTTGGTGTTTTTCAGAGTCAGTAGAAAGGCCTTTTTAGTGTCCTAAGTTTCTATAACTGGGACCTTAATTGCCTACCGTCTGTAAGCTGTTAGTGTCTTAACGACCGTTCCACATTGTTTATGGTTCATTGAACAAGCATGGGAAACAGTGTTTAAACCCTTTACAGTGAAGATCTGTGAAGTTATTTGGATTTTTACAAATTATCTTTGAAAGACAGGGTCCTGAAAAAGGGATGTTTCTTTTTTTGCTGAGTTTAGGACCGCTATTCCATTGGTAGCCTATGTAATGTAACCTAAGGTAAGGTCATTTATCATACCAAACAGGTCAAAGCATACTGGGGCAAATGTGCAATCAAGACGTAGGATACTACATGTCCCACAATTCGTACTATATTGTACGACCACTATTAAATTGGAAGCCTAATGTACTGTAGCCTAACATAACATGACATATCATACTAAATGGTGTGTCTCGGATTTCCGAAAATAATATTACTAAATGCTCTGAGACCAGGTTGCAACCAATCAATGAGTCTATACAGTACAGTGGCGGCTGACGAGTGGAAGACGGCTCTTAATAATGGGTGGAACAGAGCAAATGGAATGGCATCAAACACTTGGAAACCATGTGTTTGTTTGATGTATTTGCTACCATTCCACTATTCCACTCCAGCCATTACCACGAGCCCAACCTCCCCAATTAAGGTGCCACCAACCTCTTGTGATACAGTATAATTCATTTAAAAGTTTAAAAAAGAAAAAGATGTACCAATGCATATTGCCCCTTTAATGAATACATTACATTTATCTTAGCCTGTGATTCGTGGAAGGGTTGAGGTGACGCAAGGCGCATATTCAGGGACATTAAATGTAATAGGTAAGTGTTCAGAAGGATACAACGTTTTGGAACGCTATATAAAACAAGCATGCATCACTGACATGCAGAATAAGTAATCACATCGGCTCTGTTTGTGGTATTTCTATCTGCAACGTTCTAGAATGTGTTCGTACTGAACGGTGCCCCTGGTGAATAACGCCCAGCGCTAAGAGGTAAGTGTATTTATAATTTTCAGAGTGAGCCAAGTCAACACCAGACGTTCTGTCGGAAGGGGGAAAAGGTAAGAAACAAGTGCATTGTAAATATGCAGATATGCTTTTCTATGGCAATGAATTAGTTGTATAAGTTCACCATACTACAAATACATATAGGCTACTATATTGGTTTGTTTGTTGGCGTAACTTATACGAATATAATCACTAAAAAGTAATGACAGATCAATTTTATTGATACGAACAAACAAATAAACTGCTTTTGGACGTTCCAATACAATTAGAATAAAGTCGTGCAGATCCGTAGGCTAAGCTACCCAGAGAGAAGTTTAGGAACTATAGGCATGAGCCACTATCAATTGTAGGCTAAGCATTACAGCGAAATACCTACTAGTATAGAGGATATTTGCTTAATTACTGTGACAGAGGCACATGTGGTTATTATAAGAAATTGTTCGCCTGTAAATTCACAGTTGGATTAAAAAAAAGTTTTAAAACGGGCAGACGGTTTCAGATTGCACACGATTGACTGGGGGACACCACTTTCCTCTTATTGTCAATGAATTAAAGAAATTCACCTACACTACAACACTGTCACAATCACATTGGTTAGTAGCTTAATATGTATTTCTAATTTTAATTATACAAGCACTTGAACAGTGTGTGTGTGGGCATAGGGTTGTCAACAGGGGTGGACTGGGACCAGAAATCAGCTCTGGCATTTCTTACACACCGGCCCATATCTTCCCTTGAGGCCCCCATTATTAACCAGAAAAAAAGTTGTAGCTGTATTGAAGTGGCATGTTTTTAGGGAGTCTCGGTTGTTTTGACAGTGCCTAAGGTTGAACTGCGTTAGAGCTGTCAAATCCACAAGCGGCTCCTGGCATTAGGTCTATACCTAAAGCGGACATTGCCATTGGCTGCATGCTGCCAAATGAAGAGAAATCCCATTCAACCTTGTTTACAAGTTTGAACACTTGAATGTGAGATATAATGTAATCTACACCTTGATTAGGCTGATAGAAATCCAAATGATTTAGTTGAATGATTTTCAATTTGACCGTCATTATTTATAGCCTCCACTTTCTTTTTCTAAACTTCTAACGTGAGTGGGATGGGTGTGGCTTTTTGTGGCCATGATAAAGAGCAGCTGCTCATCGATTTGACAGCTCCAACGCAGTTAGATTACACACACACACCTCCGACACCACCAAAACATCAGCTGTTCGAGTGTCGGCTATTTCTGGTTAACAATAGGAAAAGGCAATCTTTCCTCACTTGGTAACGGCCCTGGGGACTTTATGTAGCAACAACCTAGTAGACTGCATCTAGTAACTGCTAGTGGTGAAGGAGAGCAGGCTACCAAGGTAGAGGGGGAGTTTAGGTTACCCAGAAGGGCTTTGTAGATGAACCATTGAGAATGATAGGGACCTCTAATGGCAAAAAGGCAATTTTAGCATGAGCAGCGCCATTGAGGGCTTCAAACCATGCTTCCGCCATTTTAAAGTAGTCAATTTAGTCAACTGGGTGGGGATTCTTATAGGTTGTAGCCTCAATGGCGCTACCCATGCTGTCACAGACACTATAATAGCACAGACATAAAGATGAGTCCTCTATTGATCTATATTGGATGAACCACCATTTGATACAAGGCGCAAAGGTGGGTGAGAATTTATTTAAAAAACGCGGAGATGCATGATAAACAGTCTCTTTAACACAGAAGAGGCTGCATGCAGATCCAATAAGTCGCCACAATCAATTACAGAAAGAAAAGTGTTTTGAAAAAGCTGCTTTCTAGCCTCAAACGGGAAGAAAGCCTTGATACGCAAGTAAACACCCAACTATAAGCACATTTCTGAAATTGTTGTATGGCATTAACCTTTACTTAACAGTGCTATCTATTTTTCTTGCTGTTTTTTTTCCCCCAGTTGTTTGAGAAATTGCTCATCCACTTTGCATAACATGTCTTGATGAACGTCCAGAACTGTCGGCTTGTTCCACTTATTTTCACCAGACATGACAACATTGGATCAGTTGCCACCCTATTGCCTTGCATTTCCATTACTGCAGTCCTATGATGCAATTGAGAAAATTGAATGCATATGCCAAGAACTACCTAATACTGATTTTACACTTGATCTCATTTGAGTTGGTATTTCATTATTGTCACACCCCTGCCTAACCCCTGAAGGACGTCATTGTCCAAAGGTTGAAAGGATTTGAATCAATAGTACTCTTCTACATCATAGAGATAGATAGTTGATTATTGATTTATAATCCCCCCCCCCAAAAAAAAATGAGTAGACGTGTATACCTGTCACTATGCATCACTTTTATTTATTATACTTTAAAGGGGAAATGAATGTCCATTTTGTTTAGCCGTTGATTCTCTCATTCTTTACACTCCTTGTCTGCTGTGTTTGACCTTTTTATCTGAACACTCTAGTGTAAACCACAGTGCCTCAGGAACACGCCACCACCCGCTAAGCTCAGATAGGAAACTGTTGTGGTTCACTGCACAAAATACGGTTAGACAGGGCATTCTTTGTCTTTAGGCATTCTGTTTGTTCTTTGGAAATGTTTTCTTGAAAATGTTCTCTTTTTAAATTCATAATCAGAGGATGAACACCTGTGTCTTTCTGTGAATCTAATGCTGACTGCATGTTTATAGAATATACTTTTTTATGCATTCGTGTGACAATTTCTTTATTTCAAATTGAATACTATTTTCCTCAGTAATGACTGTCTCAGTCATCTTATGTTTGTCATACTGTAGGAAGCATTTGGTTAAAAAATATTCTGCAGACATATTTTGGGCATAGAACTGCAACAAAGTTTTTTCATTTTACTAGTGAAGTAGTAATTGAAATGATTAAACGTCAATGAATGATGGAGATGATTTGTGTTTTCTGCCCATGATATCGTTTGTGGTACTCCAAAGCAGTTTTACAATGTCATTTAACTTGGTTTCATAATATAATTTCTTATTTTTGTTCAATTCAGTCACCAAATTTCTCAATTTATAGTATGTCAACCAATTAGAGCTTAAGACTGTGTCATCTAAAATAGTTGTTCTTTGTACAGGGACAAGAAACACAGATGTATTTGTGGCCCATTTTAAAAGCAAGTCTTGTTTTTTCTCATTACAGAGCAACAAGGATGAGAAGGTCTTCTCGTTTGCTTGAGGTGACAGCTTTACTTGTAATAGCCATTCTGTGCCTGGTCATCATTTTTTTTAAAGAGGACATTCCCCCTGATGAACCCTCTAACCATGTCCAGATAAACAGAAAGGAATTAACCTACAAAAACAGACCTCAGAAACCAACCAGTGAGAGCGCAGGTGTTTTCAACTGGGGCCATTGTCAACGGAATGAGTCTGCCGCAAATGTGTCAGGATTTTCCTCTCTGCCTGGTCACATCCAAAACTTCCTCTTCTATCGTCATTGCCGCCACTTCCCAATGCTGCTGGACGTACCTGATAAATGTGGAGGCCCTCACAAGTCTGCTGACGTCTTCCTTCTGCTGGTCATAAAAAGCTCACCCGTGAATTACGACCGCCGTGAGGTACTACGGAAAACCTGGGCCAAGGAGAGACTGCAAAACGAAGTGTGGATCCGCAGGATTTTTCTCTCTGGAACCACAGGCACAGGCTTTGAGAAGCGCACGCTAAACAAGCTTTTACGACTGGAGAATCGTGAGCATAATGTTATCTTGCAGTGGGACTTCAATGACTCCTTCTTCAACCTCACCCTGAAGCAAATCGTGTTCCTAGAGTGGATGGACAAGAACTGCCGCCAGGCCAGATTTCTCTTCAACGGTGACGATGATATCTTCGCGAACACAGATAACATGGTGGACTTCCTTCAGAGCCAAGAAAACAAAGATGGTGACAAGCACCTTTTTGCGGGCTATCTAATCCGCTATGTCGGACCCATTAGAGAGTCAGGGAGCAAATACTATGTCCCAGTCCAGGTTCAAGAGTCAGACTCGTATCCCCCTTATTGTGGTGGAGGGGGTTTCCTGCTCTCTGGATACACAGCTATGGTCATTTACAAAATGTCCCATACCATTCCCATTTTGCCAATTGACGACGTCTACATGGGAATGTGTCTGGAAAAGGCTGGTCTTAGGCCAGAGTCCCATTTTGGTGTCAAGACTGCTGGACTGCAAGTCCCCTCCCAAAAAGTGGACGCTTACGACCCTTGTTATTACAGGGAAATAATTCTAGTACACAGATTTCTACCCCATCAGATATATATTATGTGGCATGGAATACATGAACCTAACTTGAAATGTGGGAATTTGCAAGGTTCACTTTAACCCTTGAAATCAGACGCCTGCTCAGGTTCCTTTTTCCAATCTTTTTTTGCCAAGCAATTACTGAGGTGTGCTCTCTCAAAGCAGGTGTTATTCCTACAGATGTTTGAACAATGCCGGATCTATTGGCATATGGCAGGTTACTGTGAAATTTGACAGCTGGCACTGTTATTCATGTAAATGATTGACGACACATTGATTTATAATCCCCCCCCCCCCAAAAAAAAAAATGAGTAGACGTGTATACCTGTCACTATGCATCACTTTTATTTATTATACTTTAAAGGGGAAATGAATGTCCATTTTGTTTAGCCGTTGATTCTCTCATTCTTTACACTCCTTGTCTGCTGTGTTTGACCTTTTTATCTGAACACTCTAGTGTAAACCACAGTGCCTCAGGAACACGCCACCACCCGCTAAGCTCAGATAGGAAACTGTTGTGGTTCACTGCACAATAACGGTTAGACAGGGCATTCTTTGTCTTTAGGCATTCTGTTTGTTCTTTGGAAATGTTTTCTTGAAAATGTTCTCTTTTTAAATTCATAATCAGAGGATGAACACCTGTGTGTCTTTCTGTGAATCTAATGCTGACTGCATGTTTATAGAATATACTTTTTATCCATTTGTATAACAATTGTGAACAGATCAGTTTGTCCGTCGCACCCTAACACAGGTTGGAGACATAAAATGAACAGACCAGAGGCAGTGGTTGTGGGTTCCTTTTCTTTTGTATCATTTACTAAACGGGTCTTCTTTCGCCCGACAAAATAACTCCAGTACAGGGGACATCCAACGCTGAAACACCAGCGTAACAAAACAAGAACTAAGCTGTTGGCCTAAAGGCTGTGGCCAAAAAGAGAAAGCAAAACAATGAACAGCTACTCCTGTCTTAAACTATCGTCTATACGTAACAGTTACAGGAGGAACGCTTCTCTCTACCTAAAACCTGCCTAGGTTAACAGAGAGACAAGGTGCCCAGTCCCAGATGCTTTCTCTGAGGTAGGAAAAACCCACGCCCTCACAGGTCCTCGTCTCTACTCCCAATCCTCCCCCAGCTCCTCTCCTGGCACACCGATATAGGAGGAAGACTCAAAGCAATTAGTGGTCCCAGCTGTGTACTAATTGGCTTCACACTGAATACCTGTCCCCTGAGGAGGGTGCTGTCATTTAGTCTTCATCTGGCTGGTCGCTGAACTCTCACACAGTGTTGTTGCAAATTGCGTGTGTGATTTATTTGTCTTTAATCACACACACGAACACAGACTTTTAATTGTCATTTCGGTCATTTGTGTGGTATTAAAAAAGATTTGTCTAATGTCTCCAGTCATGTAAAACTATGTACAATTGTGTGAAATCATTTTATATAAAGGTCTATTCTTTCCCGGACCCGCATATAATAGATGCATGCAATGCTTTATAATAAAGGGGATTTTTGGGGGGTTCCAGGTTTCCACTTCATTACTATCGCAATCTGACCATGTCAGAATCAGGTCAGTGATTAAAAGAAGGAAGGCATAGTAGCACAATCATTCCATCTCATCATTGATGCTGTTTTGAAAGGACGATAATTATTCAATGCCAGTGAGTTACAACTGAACATGTATCTAACTTTAATATTTAGCCTTTTTTCATTTTCTAATTGGTTTATTTTAATGGATTAGGGACATAAATTAACATTAGAAACAGGTATTCAATTAATGCATCATAGTTTAAGCAATTTTTCAGCGCTACTTGTGATACAATTAGCTGATTTTCCATGACCACACACACTTTTTTTTTTTAAGCAAAAGTGTCATTATTTGTCTAATAAAGGGGGCCTCGGAAAAAAATGGGCCGGTGTGGAGGCTTCCAGAAAAAAATGATCCGTTGTGTTAGAAATGCCAGGGCAGTCCGCCCCTGGGAAGATCAGATCCCAATGCTATTTTAATCATCTACACTTGTCCAAAAATTTGGGCACGGTCAGAACATGGACAAGATCAGGACAAAGGATGCATGTTAGCACCAGGTATACATTTTAGTATTTGTATTTATTATGGATCCCCATTAGCTGCTGCCTTGGCAGGAGGCCCATACTCCATTGCCACATATCTACAACGCAAAATCCATGTGTACGTGTGTGTATAGTGCGTATGTTATCATGTGTGTATGCATGTGTCTGTGCCTATGTTTGTCACTTCACAGTCCCTGCTGTTCCATAAGGTGTATTTTTACCTGCTTTTTAAATCTGATTCTACTGCTTGCATCAGTTACCCAGTGTGGAATAGAGTTCCATGTAGTCATGGCTCTATGTAGTACTGTGTGCCTTCCATAGTCTGTTCTGGACTTGGGGACTGTGAAGAGACCTCTGGTGGCATGTCTTGTGGGGTATGCATGGGTTTCCGAGCTGTGTGCTAGTTTTTTAAACAGTCAGCTTGGTACCTTCCGCTTGTCAACTCCTCTTACAAAAACATGTAATGAGGAAGTCAATCTCTCTTCCACTTTGACCCATGAGAGATGTACATGCATGTCATTAATGTTAGCTCTCTGTTTACTTTTAAGGGCCAGCCGTGCTGCCGTGTTCTGAGCCAACTGCAATTTTCCCAAGTCCCTCTTTGTGGCACCTGACCACACGACTGAACAGTAGTCTATGTGCGACAAAACCAGGGCCTGTAGGACCTGTCTTGTTGATAGTGCTGTTAAGAAGGTAGAGCAGTGCTTTATTATGGACAGACTTCTCCCCATCACAGCTACTGTTGTGTCAATAGGTTTTGATCATGACAGTTTACATTCCAGGGTTACTCCAAAGCAGTTTCGTCACCTCAACTTGCTCAATTTCCACATTATTCATTATGAGATGTAGTTGAGGTTTAGGGTTTAGTAGATGATTTGTCTCAAATACAATGCTTTTAGTTTTGGAAATATTAAGGACTAACTTATTCCTTGCTACCCATTCTGAAACTAACTGCAGCTCTTTGTTAAGTGTTGCAGTCATTTCAGTCGCTGTAGTAACTGACGTGTATAGTGTTGTCAGCCGCATACATACATACACACCCTGGCCTTACTCAAAGCCAGTAGCATGTTGTTAAGTAAAGATTGAAAAAAGCAAGGGGCCTAAACAACTACCCTTGGGAATTCCTGCTTCTACCTGGATGATGTTTGAGAGGCTTCCATTAAAGAACACCCTCTGTGTTCTGTTAGACAAGTAACTCTTTATCCACATTATAGCAGGGGGTGTAAAGTCATAACACATATATTTTTCCAGCAGCAGACTATGATCGATAATGTCAAAAGCTGCACTGAATTCTAACAAGACAGCCCCCACAATAATTTTATCATCAGTTCCTCTCAGCCAATCATTAGTCATTTGTGTAAGTGCCGGGCTTGTTGAGTGTCCTTCCCTATATGCGTGCTGAAAGTCTGTTGTCAATTTGTTTACTGTGAAATAGGACTGTATCTGGTCAAACACCATTTTTTCTAGAAGTTTACTAAGGGTTGGTAACAGGCTGATTGGTCAGGCTATTTGTGCCAGTAAGGGGGGCTTTACTATTCTTGGGTGGTGGAATGACTTTAGCTTCCCTACAGGCCTGAGGGCACACACTTTCTAGTTGGCTTAAATTGAAGATGTGGCAAATAGGAGTGGCAATATCGTCCGCTATTATCCTCAGTAATTTTCCATCCAGATTGTCAGACCCTTCTTCCACATTTGACTTTACGTAATTCAAAAGCACAATTCTTGTCTTTCATAATTTGGTCAGATATACTTGGATGTGTAGTGTCAGTGTTTGTGGCTGGCATGTCATCCCTAAGTTTGTTTATCTTGCCAATGAAAAAGTAATTAAAGTAGTTGGTAATATCAGTGGGTTTTGTGATAAATGAGCCATCTGATTCAATGTATGATGAAGCCGAGTTGGCTTTTTTCCCCAAAATTTAATTTTAGGTGCTCCAAAGCTTTTTAGTATCATTATTTTATATAATTGATCTTTGTTTCATAATATAGTTTATTTTTATTTAGCTTAGTCACATGATTTCTTCATTTTCATTGACCTCTTATACACTATATTAGGCCCAGCCTTTGGGACTTTGTACCAGTACCCCCCTGTATATAGGAAAACCAAAGTCAATGTGCGGGGGGCACTGGTGTCGAGGTAATTGAGGTATGGCCATTTTTGTAGGGGTTGTTACATTTTTCGTAAGGGAAGTCTTTTTAAACCTCAATTATTTTCTTTTGTTATTTCTTAAGTTCTCCTGCAACAGGGTTATTCCATTAAGATCCTACATTTGTACTTTGTCTGTTATGCAGTTGGAATTGAATAACACGTTTTATTTAATTTACTTGATATACAGTGCATTCGGAAAGTATTCAGACCCCTTCTCTTTTTCAAGATTTTGTTACATTACAGGCTTATTCTAAAATGGATTAAGTAACATATTTTCCTCATCAATCTACATAAAATACCCCATAATGACAAAGCGAAAACAAGTTTTTAGATAAAAAAAAATTGTTACAAATATATTAAAAATAAAAACAGAAATACCTTATTTACATAAGTATTCAGAGAAGGTCTACTGTCGACAATTAGCCTTTTAAAGGCAAAGTTCACGTGTTTTAATAAAACCACAATCACACTGAGCCAGTTGCACAAAGTAAAACTAAGTAATTTCACAATAAGCTTTGATAATGTGTTGCTTTACAACTAGGATATCGATCCAAATAAAAATTGTTTAATTCCATAGCCTATTCCCAGGATGTTTTATGAAGAAATTCTAGCATGTCCTTTTGAATATTGGTTAATATAACTTGTTTCTTGGTTTAATACCAGAGCATGTTGTCATTGGCTAGATGAAATTGACGTTTTCTTTAAGGATGAATTAAGTCAGCATGCACTGTAGGTGACGTCATAAGTGTCTGCTTCCATCCGAAGCTGCAATGTTGACATATTCAAAGGAGAGGCATTTTCCTGTATAAGGAGTACCCAGCCCTTCAAGTCATTCCTGATGAGTCATAGGTTTCTGCTACTGCCAATATTTTCACTGGCACTCCCCTTACACGATTTACCACCCTGTAAAGAAGTGGGTATTTTTACAGTTTGTAAATTTATTTTTTATTGTTTTTAATAACTTGCCCAGGGACTGCGGTTGAAAATTAGCCGGCTGGCCAAAACCCGGCACTTTTACAGAAACGTTGTTTAATGTGCACTGTCCCCCCCCCCCCCCCCCCCCACATCCTGGTTTGGTGACATTGAAAAGTTACTACACAAGGTAATAATGTGTTGTAATCGCCTCATAAGTACACTGTCAAGTATTACATAGCCCTGAAGATCTTTAACCCTAACCCTAACAGCTATTCAAAATGTACAGACAGTGTAACTGTGCACCTCTCTAATACCTAAATAAAACAAACAAAAAATAAGTAATGTAAAATATACTGTGTCCGTCAAATATATATAGTATGTATACGCTGGAAGGAGAAGCCTACGTGTTACTTTCCATTAGTTTACTCCAATTAGGGGAGGGGTTGCCAAGAGTGTGCACAGCTGTCATCAAGGCAAATGGTGGCTACTTCGAAGAATTTAAAATATATTTTTGATTTATAAAAAATACAAATAAATGGTTACTACATGATTCCTTCCATATGTGTCATTTCATAGTTTTGATGTCTTCACTATTATTCTACAATGTAGAAATGAGTAAAAAATAAAGAAAAACCCTTGAATGAGTAGGTGTGTTCAAACTTTTAACTGCTACTGTAATAAAAAAATCTCTATAAAAATGTGTCAATTCAAACCGATCTGCCAACTTCTGTCTGTAGTGTCTGAACAGTTTGGGCTACACACTAATATGAAATCCCTGTGGAAAGGTGAAACTCTCACGAAAACATTGGTTTTGCTCTAGGGCCTCAAGTTTAAAAAATGAATGGAAGTACAGTGCATTACAGCCTTATTCTAAAATGGATTAAATTGCTTTTTTCCTCATCAATCTACACACAATATCCCATAATGACAAAGCAAAAAGCGGTAAAAATACTGAAATATCACAATTACGTAAGTATTCAAATCAAATAAAAAAATCTAAATGTATTAGTCACTTGCGCTGAATACAACAGGTATATAAACCTAACAGTGAAATGCATACTTACAAGCCCCTAACCAACAATGCAGTTTAAAAAATACAAATAAGAATAAGAAATATACCAGTGATGCAAACAGGCAGGATTGGTATATCTGGTATATTTCTTATTCTTATTTGTATTTTTTAAACTGCACGAGCTTCAGAGCCGGTTCTAGTACAATTCGATCTTAGTCCTGTATTGACGCTTTGCCTGTTTGTTGGTTGATTCGATGGCACAGCGGGATTTCTTGTAAGCTTCAGGGTTAGAGTCCTTTTAAGGAGTCCAGCTCCTTAAAAGCGGCAGCTCTAGCCTTTAGCTCAGTGTGGATGTTGCCTGTAATCCATGGCTTCTGGTTGGAGTTTAGTTTTTTATTGTAAGCAGGAATCAGGAGGATATAATTATGGTCAGATTTGCCAAATGGAGGGCGAGGGAGAGCTTTGTATGCATCTCTGTGTGTGGAATAAAGGTGGTCTAGAGTTTTTTTTCCCCTCTGGTTGCACATTTAACATGAAGGAGGGAACGAAGTAGAACATACGTCAATGACCAATCCTCGTCACCGAAGTCGCACTCAACGACCCAGTGGATACTGAGCCCGCCCCCGGAATCCATTCCTTCCAGGCTATAATATCGGGGTTCACATCCATTTCCTCAATTCAGTTCTGCTCTTCAGCGAGCCTAAACCCAAATATGTTATGCCTCGTTCCCTCCTTCAGGTAACAGTAGTAATATTCATAACTGTTCATTCCCTTTCAGTTGGTCACTTGGTATAACATACTATGGGACCATACATTCACGCTGCAAGCCGGCTCAGAGGGTGACACATTAGGAAGCCCAAGGCAGCCCAGGCCCACACAGGTTCCAACGGCTCCAAAAAGGATTTACAGATGCCACATTTTCCCTAATACTTACCTGAGAAGCCTGAACTGTCAGAGTCCCATATAGTGGACCAGAACATGCTGCAACTGAAACATATCCCCACAGAATAATGCTGCCACCACCATTCTTCACCGTAGGGATGGTGCCAGTTTCCTCCAGATGTGACGCTTGGCATTCAGGACAAAGAGATCAATCTTGGTTTCACCAGACCAGAGAATCTTGTTTCTTATGGTCTGAGAGTCCTTTAGGTGCCTTTTTGGCAAACTCCAAGTGCGCTGTCATTTGCCTTTTACTGAGGAGTGGCTTCCTGGCCACTCTACCATAAAGGCATGATTGGCGGAGTGCTACAGAGATGGTTGTCCTTCTGGAAGATTCTCCCATCTCCACAGAGGAACTCTGGAGCTCTGTCAGAGTGACCATCGGGTTCATGGTCACCTTCCTGACCAAGGCCCTTCTCCCCCGAGGCCACTGTGTTCTTGGGGACATTCAATGCTTCAGAAATGTTTTGGTACCCTTCCTCAGATTTGTGCCTCGACACAATCCCGTCTCAGCGCTCTACGGACAATTCCTTTGACCTCACTGCTTGTTTTTTTCTCTGACATACACTGTCAACTGTGGGGCCTTATATAGACAAGACTGTGCGTTTCCAAATCATGTTCAATCAATTGAAAATTATTTTACAATTATTTTTTAAATACATTGTAGAATAAGGCTGCAACATAACAAAATGTGGAAAAAGTCAAGGTGTCTGAATACTTTCCGAATGTACTGAATAATAGTGTATAGACAATATGGACAGTATATGAATAGAAAAGGTGTGTACAGCAGTAGTTATATAGGATGAGCATAACTAGAAAACAGTATATACATATAAAGTGGATAAAACAGTGTGTAAACATTACTAAAGTGACCAGTGTTCAATGATTATGTACTGTACATAGGGCAGCAGTCTCTAAGATGCAGGGTTGCGTACCGGGTGGTAGCCAGCTAGTAACAGTGAATAAGGTTCAGGGAAGGGTACTGGGCAGAGGCCAGCTAGTGGTGACTGTTTAAAAGTATAATGGCCTAGAGATAGAAGCTGTTTATCAGTCTCTTGGTCCCAACTTTGAACCCGACTGGCGCAGCGGTCTAAGGCACTGCATCTCAGTGCTAGAGGTGTCACTACAGACGATTCCAGGCTGTATCACAACTGGTTGTGATTGGGAGTCCTATAGGGCGGTGCACAATTGGCCCAGCGTCGTCCGGGTTAGGGTTTGGCCGGGCAAGGCTGTCATTGTAAATAAGAATTTGTTCTTGACTTACTTGCCTAGTTAAATAAATGTTAAAAATAAAAAACCTGTACTGTCTTCGTGGTGAATAGGCCGTGGCTCGAGTGACGAGGTCCATGATGATCTTCTTGGCACCGGGTTCTGGAGATGTCAAGGACGGCAGGCAGTGTTCCCCATGTGATGCGTTGGGCTTTCCGCACCACCCTCTGGAGAGCCCTGTGTTTGTGGACGTTGCAATTGCTGTACCAGGTGTTGATATAGCCCAACAGGATGCTCTCAATGGTGCATCTGTAAAAGTTTGTGAGGTTCTTATGGGCTAAGCCGAAACTCTTCAGCCTCCTAAGGTTGAAGAGGCGCTGTTGTGCCGTCTTCACTGCACTGTCTGTGTAAAGGGATCACTTCAGGTCGTCTGAGATGTGCAGGCCTGGAGAACTTGTAGCTGTGGCCTTTACTGAAACTGCCAGTGAGACGGGTGAAGCTAATAGTACAGAAAGAGAGAATGAGTGGGTTACAGTGGCGAAGAAAAGGGGAACAAGAGATCGAAAGCTGTGGTGGAAAATAGGAAACCACTAGACTTGTTTTTAGTCGGGGTGAGGGTTTTGAAATCAATACTTCTTGGGAAATTAATTTAACGTCTCGAGGAAAATCTGGAGTGTTTTGAAGGAAAGTGTGAAGTCGGCGAGAGTCACAAGAAGTGATCTTATTTAGATTTTTTGTGTGTCTGCCGAGCAGAAGAAGTGTGTTTTAAGACTCAAAAATATATCGGAGTGGAAGGTTTCTTGTATAGATTTTCGTAGCCGGGCAACTATCAAGGGGATTATTTCTGGGGTGGCACAAGAAATAAAGGCAGAGGATATTACGGAAGACACCGATGGAGTGGTTGATGCACGTTGACTGACCTGTATGGTGGATGGAGAAAATATATTAACTTCATCCATGCTACTGTTCTTTGATGAAGAGTCTCTCCCTTCTTATATAAAGTTAGGATTCATGATTTTGTACATAAGCTACGATACATGCTTTTTGTGCATAAGCCCCTTCAGTGTCATAAATGTAAAATATTTGGTCATGTGTCAAGTGTGTGCAGAAGGGAAGACTATCATATGCCAGATGATGTGAAATTCTGCAACTGTGGAGGTGAACATGCGCCTGAATTCCTGGAGTGCCCTGTTAGGGTGAAGGAGAATGAGGTGGCAAGGGTAAGGCATGTCCAGCGTGTCTCTTATCTGGAGGCGGTGAGACGATTAGAAGGAACGAGTGGCGGGGAAGAAACAATGGTAGTAGAGCTAACATGACCAGAGTTCTTATCAACTGAGGGATAGTGAAATTATACATTTTTAAAAGGTGGACTTTGTATTATTTATTGCAATGGGCATAAACTGTACAGCACACGTGGAGAAGAAGTCTAAGAACATTGAAATCATTGTGAATGCCACTGAAAGTTTTTTGGTTTTTGTGGTTTCACAGCCGAGTCCATGCAAGAATTCCTGTCGGCGAATGTACCACCATCACAGGCCCCTGAGCCTGTGTAGGGATGTATTTTGGAGTGCTGTGAATGAATAAGTGGGACGGGTTTTCTTAGTTGGTGTTTTATTTTGTATGATGACGTTTTCCCCCTTTCCCGCAATATTGTCACCAAGATGGCATAGCAGTCAGACGTCTTTTGTCCTCGTCTTGTCGTGTCCCGTATATATATATATTTACAACGTTCTTTGCATACGTTTTTAAATATATTTTTTTATTTTCCATAAACTCATCTTCAAAACACTCTCCTGCAACCCGCCTCACCAATTTATATATATATAAAAAAGAAAGTATTATTTCCCTCAAATCTGTAACCCTCCATAGAAGCTAGCCAGAAGCTAGCCAGAAGCTAGCCAGAAGTTAGCCAGAAGCTAACCAGAAGCTAGCCTGAAGCTAACCAGAAGCTAGTTAGCTTCTTTACTGGCTAATCGTTAGTATTCAGCTAACCACGGTTTGTGGTCATCAGCTATCCTTTAGCTCGAAAATCTATCGCCAGTTTTGTACGGCGCGACTCGGACCGGAACATACTGGACCTATTTTTCTCTCCATGTCCCCGGATTTCAACCGCAAGCTCTGGACATTTATACCTGGATCTCGCAGCTAGCTAGCTGCTATCCGTGTGACTATCGGCTTTCGTCGATTCCGGAGCATACATCAATTATTCCGAAGCAAGCCAGCTGAAGAGTTCCATCAGCCACTCCTGGGCTACAATTACCTATCCGGACCCGTTTTACTGCCAACGCGGAGCCCCACCGGGCCTTCACAACTGGACTACCGACGTTATCTGCCCCAGGGAGTTATCCAGCTGGCTCCTCCGTCGCGACGTTACCTGAACGCCCATCTGCGGTCCGCTAATCGTTAGCTGTCTTATCGGCTGCTATCTGAATAGACCTATCGGACTATTTTTTTTCTTTTTTCTTGGGCCTCTATAACTATATCTATTTTTTTTTGAGAATTGGATTGATCCCATCAACCACACGGAACCCCACTAATCCTACCGACAGAAACGCACGAGGTGGCTAAAAACAGACCTCCATCCTATGCTAGCTTGCTACTGATGGCCCGGCTAGCTGTCTGAATCGCCGTGACCCCAACCAACCTCACTACTCACTGGACCCTTTTGATCACTCAACTAAGCATGTCTCTCCTTAATGTCAATATGCCTTGTCCATTGCTGTTCTGGTTAGTGTTTATTGGCTTATTTCACTGTAGCGCCTCTAGTCCTGCTCACTATACCTTATCCAACCTATTAGTTCCACCACCCACACATGTGATGACATCTCCTGGTTTCAATGATGTTTCTAGAGACAATATCTCTCTCATCATCACTCAATACCTAGGTTTACCTCCACTGTATTCACATCCTACCATACCTTTGTCTGTACATTATACCTTGAAGCTATTTTATCGCCCCCAGAAACCTCCTTTAACTCTCTGTTCCAGACGTTCTAGATGACCAATTCTCATTGCTTTTATCCGTACCCTTATCCTACTCCTCCTCTTTTCCTCTGGTCCTGCAGTGCCTAGCTCCACTCCTATTCCCCAGGCGCTCTCTTTTGATGACTTCTGTAACCGTAATAGCCTTGGTTTCATGCATGTTAACATTAGAAGCATCCTCCCTAAGTTTGTTTTATTCACTGCTTTAGCACACTCTGCCAACTGTGTCTGAATCCTGGCTTAGGAAGACCACCAAAAATTCAGAAATGTTCATCCCAAGCTACAACATTTTCAGACAAGATAGAACTGCCAAAGGGGGCGGTGTTGCAATCTACTGCAAAGATAGCCTGCAGAGTTCTGTCCTACTATCCAGGTCTGTACCCAAACAATTTGAACTTCTACTTTTAAAAATCCACCTCTCTAAAAACAAGTCTCTCTCCATTGCCGCCTGCTATAGACCACCCTCTGCCCCCAGCTGTGCTCTGGACACCACATGTGAACTGATTGCCCCCCATCTATCTTCAGAGCTCGTGCTGCTAGGCGACCTAAACTGGAACATGCTTAACACCCCTACCATCCTACATTCTAAGCTTGATGCCCTCAATCTCACACAAATGATCAATGAACCTACCAGGTACCTCCCCAAAGCCGTAAACACGGGCACCCTCATAGATATCATCCTAACCAACTTGCTCTCTAAATACACCTCTGCTGTCTTCAACCAAGATCTCAGCGATCACTGCCTCATTGCCTGCATCCGTAAAGGGTCAGTGGTCAAACGACCTCCACTCATCACTGTCAAACGCTCCCTGAAACACTTCAGCGAGCAGGCCTTTCTAATCAACCTGGAAGGATATTGATCTCATCCCGTCAGTAGAGGATGCCTGGTTATTTAAAAAAAAGAGCCTTCCTAACCATCTTAAATAAGCATGCCCCATTCAAGAAATTTTGAACCGCTAGAAACCATTATACACAGGCAGTTAGGAAAGCCAAGGCTAGCTTTTTCAAGCAGAAATTTGCTTCCTGCAACACAAACTCAAAAAAGTTCTGGGACACTGTAAAGTCCATGGAGAATAAGAACACCTCCTCCCAGCTGCCCACTGCACTGAAGATAGGAAACACTGTCACCACTGATAAATCCACTATAATTGAGAATTTCAATAAGCATTTTTCTACGGCTGGCCATGCTTTCCACCTGGCTACCCCTACCCCTACCCCGGTCAACAGCACTGCACCCCCCACAGCAACTCGCCCAAGCCTTCCCCATTTCTCCTTCTCCCAAATCCAGTCAGCTGATGTTCTGAAAGAGCTGCAAAATCTGGACCCCTACAATTTTTTTTATTTTTTTATTTTTTACTAGGCAAGTCAGTTAAGAACAAATTCTTATTTTCAATGACGGCCTAGGAACAGTGGGTTAACTGCCTGTTCAGGGGCAGAACGACAGATTTGTACCTTGTCAGCTCGGGGGTTTGAACTTGCAACCTTCCAATTACTAGTCCAACGCTCTAACCACTAGGCTACCCTGCCGCCCAGCCGGGCTAGACAATCTGGACACTTTCTTTCTAAAATTATCTGCCGAAATTGTTGCCACCCCTATTACTAGCCTGTTCAACCTCTCTTTCGTGTTGTCTGAGAATCCCAAAGATTGGAAAGCAGCTGCGGTCATCCCCCTCTTCAAAGGGGGGGACACTCTTGACCCAAACTGCTACAGACCTATATCTATCCTACCCTGCCTTTCTAAGATCTTCAAAAGCCAAGTCAACAAACAGATTACTGACCATTTCGAATCTCACCATACCCTCTCTGCTATGCAATCTGGTTTCAGAGCTTGTCATGGGTTCACCTCAGCCACGCTCAAGGTCCTAAACGATATCTTAACCGCCATCGATAAGAAACTTTACTGTGCAGCCTCTACGCAGATGACACCATTCTGTATACTTCTGGCCCTTCTTTGGACACTGTGTTAACAACCCTCCAGGCAAGCTTCAATGCCATACAACCGTGGCCTCCAACTGCTCTTAAATACAAGTAAAACTAAAATGCATGCTCTTCAACCGATCATTACCTGCACCTGCCCGCCTGTCCAACATCACTACTCTGGACGGCTCTGACTTAGAATACGTGGACAACTACAAATACCTAGGTGTCTGGTTAGACTATAAACTCTCCTTCCAGACCCACATCAAACATATCCAATCCAAAGTTAAATCTAGAATTGTCTTCCTATTTCACAACAAAGCATCCTTCACTCATGCTGCCAAACATACCCTTGTAAAACTGACCATCCTACCAATCCTCGACTTCGGCGATGTCATTTACAAAATAGCCTCCAATACCCTACTCAACAAATTGGATGCAGTCTATCACAGTGCCATCCGTTTTGTCACCAAAGCCCCATATACTACCCACCATTGCGACCTGTACGCTCTCGTTGGCTGGCCCTCGCTTCATACTCGTCGCCAAACCCACTGGCTCCATGTCATCTACAAGATCCTGCTAGGTAAAGTCCCCCCTTATCTCAGATCGCTGGTCACCATAGCATCACCCACCTTTAGCACGCGCTCCAGCAGGTATATCTCTCTGGTCACCCCCAAAACCAATTCTTTCTTTGGCCGCCTCTCCTTCCAGTTCTCTGCTGCCAATGACTGGAACGAACTACAAAAATCTCTGAATCTGGAAACACTTATCTCCCTCACTAGCTTTAAGCACCAGCTGTCAGAGCAGCTCACAGATTACTGCACCTGTACATAGCCCATATATAATTTAGCCCGAACAACTACCTCTTTCCCTACTGTATTTATTTTATTTTATTTATTTATTTTGCTCCTTTGCACCCCATTATTTTTATTTCTACTTTGCACATTCTTCCATTGCAAATCTACCATTCCAGTGTTTTGCTTGCTATATTGTATTTACTTTGCCACCATGGCCTTTTTTTGCCTTTACCTCCCTTATCTCACCTAATTTGCTCACATCGTATATAGACTTGTTTCTACTGTATTATTGACTGTATGTTTGTTTTACTCCTTGTGTAACTCTGTGTTGTTGTATGTGTCGAACTGCTTTGCTCTATCTTGGCCAGGTCGCAATTGTAAATGAGAACTTGCCTACCTGGTTAAATAAAGGTGAAATAAAATAAAAAATAAAAATATTTTTGTAGTTTCCTATTCAACACCCCGTCCAGCTGGTGGCGGTAATGCCCCATTAACATTGGATCCCAACCGCCGTTAACCCCCATGGAAGAAGAAGTACGTCATCGTCACGAAAGGGGGGCTGGCAGATGCCTTTTCGAAACAACAATAACCTGTTGTCGCTCAGGTACGACCCTTTTTCTTTTCACAAAGATATATATTTTTTACATTGGTTAATAGTCAATTGCCACGAATTCAGACTCTGTGAAATATTTTATTTGTTCATCTTTGCTAGCTAACTTTAGCTTAGTAGCTAGCTAACTTCTATAGCTAACGTTAGCTAAACAGCGCGTTATGCAAGTTGGCCATTGGTAAATACAGAACTCGTGTGACTCAGGTATCTAACGTTTGGCTTAGCTTGTTAACGTTATCATGCTATAGTTGACATGGAGAGCTTCTAGCTATATCAACTTGGTAGCCGATGACATGTTTACATTTTAGCAGATGCTCTTATCGAGACCGATTTACAGCAATCTGTGGATATATTTTTGTACCGTTTCGTACTGGTCCACCGTGGGACTCGAACCCACAACGCTGGCATTGCAAGTTCCATGCTCTACCAACTGAGCCACAAAGACCGTGACGTTGCAGGTGCCTAACTATGGGCGCATTCGTAAATTCACTCTGGCTATCTTCTCCGATTTCAGAGCACTCTCGTCTGTGTGCCAGAGCGCAGAATAACTGATGTATTTGCGAACGCTCAACACTCATTGAATATGGCCAGTGTCGGTAAACGTCGGCAAAAAGGTGTAATTAAATGGTTGCCAACTGCAGAGTTTATCACCAACGCTCTGAATAACATGAAAACAGCCTAATCCGCTCCACTAGGACGAGTAAAAATAGTCAGTGAGGTGTTCTCTCATTTGTGTCTGGAAGTAGTAAGCATGCTCGCCAACGTTAGCTTGGGTGCTTGACTGCCGTTGAGGTCAGAACGATCGGATCAACCCTACTCCTAGCTTGCTAGCTACTTCCAGACAAATGAGAGAACACTTCACTCTGACCATTTTACTCGCCCTAGCAGTACTGGTTGGGCTGGTTTCGTGTTATCCAGAGCGTTGGCGACTAACTGCGCAGCTGGCAACATTTGTATTATTTATTTTTGCCGTTTACTGACATCAGCCATAATCAACTGGTGTTGAGCGTCCGTAAATGCATCACTTATTCTGCGCTCTGGCACACTCAGATGAGTGTTCTGAAATCGGAGAAGATAGCCATATTAGCCCTATTGTTCGTAAATTCACGCTGGAGTGCCAGAGAGCGCTTGTAAACTCTGAGCGTTTCGCACTCTGAACGCTCTGGCCGAGGAGTAGGGTTGATCAGAGTGTTCTGACCTCACAACGGCAGTCAAGCACCCAAGCTAACATGCCAAAGTGGTTAGAGCGTTGGGCCAAAATCAAATCAAACTTTATTTGCCACATGCGCCGAATACAACAAGTGTAGACTTGAAATGCTTACTTACAAGCCCTTAACCGGGGCAGTTCAAGAAGAAGAAAATATTTACTAAGTCGGCAAAAATAAGAATAATAAAAAGTAACACAATAAGAATAAAGATACTATATACAGGGGGCACCGGTACCGAGTCAGTGTGCAGGGGTGGGGGTACTGGCTAGTTGAGGTAATCTGTACATGTAGGTGGGGGTGAAGTGACTCATCATATGTAACAACCAAACAGTGAGTAGCAGCAGTGTACAAAAGGGGGGAGGGTCGTCAATGTAAATTGCCCGGTGGCAATTTTATGAATTGTTCAGCAGTCTTATGGCTTGGGGGTAGAAGCCTTTTGGTTCTAGACTTGGCGCTCCGGTACCGCTTGCCGTGCGGTAGAAGAGAAAACTGTCTATAACTTGGGTGACTGGAGTGTCTGACAATTTTATGGGCTTTCCTTTGACAATTTTATGGTGAGACAGCGTAGCCTAGTGGTTAGTGTTGGACTAGTAACCGAAAGGTTGCAAGATTGAATCCCCGAGCTGACAAGGTAAAAATCTGTCGTCAGGGGCAGTCATTGATTATAAGAATTTGTTCTTATCCGACTTGCCTGGTAAAATAAAAAATATATAGGTCCTGGATGGCAGGAAGCTTGGCCCCAGTGATGTACTGGGTGGTTCAGAGGAAAGCCCATAAAACTATTCGCCGAGCAGTTGCAATACCAGGCGGTGACATAACCGGTCAGGATGTTCTTGATGTAGAAATCTTTGAGGATCTGGGGACCCAAGCCAAATCTTTTCAGTCTCTTGAGGTGGGAAAAGGTTTTGTCGTGCCCTCTTCATGACTGTCTTGGTATGTTTGGACTAGAGGTCGACCAATTAATCGGAATGGCCGATTAATTCGGGCCGATTTCAAGTTTTCATAACAATCTGTATTTTTGGGAGACGATTTGCCAATTTTTTTATTTCTATATTTATTTATACCTTTATTTAACTAGGCAAGTCAGTTAAGAACACATTCTTATTTTCAATGACGGCCTAGGAACGGTGGGTTAACTGCCTCGTTCAGGGGCAGAACGACAGATTTTCACCTTGTCAGCTCGGGGGATCCAATCTTGCAACCTTACATTTAACTAGTCCAACGCAATAACGACCTGCCTCTCTCTCGTTGCACTCCACAAGGAGACTGCCTGTTACGCAAATGCAGTAAGCCAAGGTAAGTTGCTAGCTAGCATTAAACATATCTTATAAAACACAATCAATCATAATCACTAGTTAACTACACATGGTTGATGATATTATCTAGCGTGTCCTGCATTGCATATAATCTGACTGAGCAAACAAGTATCTAAGTATCTGACTGAGCGGTGGTATGCAGAAGCAGGCGCGTAAACATTCATTCAAACAGCACTTGAGTTTTGCCAGCAGTGAGTTTTGCCAGCAGCTCTTCGTTGTGCGTCAAGCATTGTGCTGTTTATGACTTCAAGCCTATCAATTCCCGAAATGAGGCTGGTGTAACCGAAGTGAAATGGCTAGCTAATAGCGTTTCAAACATCACTCGCTCTGAGCCTTCTAGTAGTTGTTCCACTTGCTCTACATGCGTAATGCTGCTTTGATGGTGGCTGTTGTCGTTGTGTTGCTGGTTCGAGCCCTGGGTGGAGCGAGGAGAAGGACGGAAGCTATACTGTTACACTGGCAATACTAAAGTGCCTATAAGAACATCCAATAGTCAAAGCTTAATGAAATACAAATGGTATAGAGGGAAATAGTCCTATAATAACTACAACCTAAAACTTCTTACCTGGGAATATTGAAGACTCATATTAAAAGGAACCACCAGCTTTCATATGTTCTCATGTTCTGAGCAAGGAACTGAAACGTTAGCTTTCTTACATAGCACATATTGCACTTTTACTTTCTTTTCCAACACTTTGTTTTTGCATTATTTAAACCAAATTGAACATGTTTCATTATTTACTTGAGGCTAAATTTATTTTATTATATTAAGTTAAAATAAATATTCAGTATTGTTGTAATTGCCATTATTACAAATAAATGTAAAAAAATTGGCCGATTAATCGGTATTGGCTTAGTTGGTCCTCCAATAATCAGTATCGGTATCGGCGTTGAAAAATCATAGTCGGTCGACCTCTAGTTTGGACCATGATAGTTCGTCATCTGTGGATCTTTTGGGGCAGTATGCGAATTGGAGTGGGTCTAGGGTGTCCGGGAGGATGCTGTTGATGTGAGCCATGACCAGACTTTCAAAGCACTTCATGGCTACCAATGTGAGTGGCACGGGTCTGTAATCATTTAGGCAGGTTACCTTCGCTTCCTTGGGCACAGGGACTATGGTGGTCTGCTTGAAACATGTAGGTATTACAGACTAGGTCAGGGAGAGGTTGAAAATGTCAGTGAAGACACTTGACAGTTGGTCCGTGCATGCTTTGAGTACACGTCCTGGTATTCCATCTGTCCCAGCGGCTTTGTGAATGTTGACCTGTTTAAAGGTTTTGTTCACATCGGCTACCGAGAGCGTTATAACACAGTCCTCCAGAACAGCTGTTGCTCTCGTGCATGCTTCAGTGTTGCTTGCCTCGAAGCGAGCATAAAAGGCATTTAGCTCATCTGGTCGGCTCGCATCACTGGGCAGCTCATGTCTTGGTTTCCCTTTGTAGTTTGTAATAGTTTTCAATTCCTGCCACATCTGACGAGCGTCAGAGCCGGTGTAGTAGGATTCAATTTTAATCCTGTATTGACGCTTTTCTTGATTGATGGTATGTCTAAGGGCATAGTGGGATTTCTTATAAGCGTCCGGATTAGTCTCCCACTCCTTGAAAGCGGCTGCTCTAGCATTTAGCTCGATGCGGATGCTGCATGTAATCCACGGCTTCTGGTTAGAATATGTACGTACAGTCACTGTGGGGACGACGTCATCGATGCACTTATTGATGAAGCCGATGACTGAGGTGGTGTGTTCTGCAACGCCATTGGATGAATCCCGCAACACATTCCAGTCTGTGCTAGCAAAACAGTCCTGTAGTGTAGCACCCACGTCATCTGACCACTTCCGTATTGAGCGGGTTACTGGTACTTCCTGCTTTAGTTTATGCTTGTAAGCAGGAATCATGAGGATAGAATTATGGTCAGATTTGCCAAATGGAGGTCAGGGAAGAGCTTTCTATGCATCTCTGTGTGTGGAGTAAAGGTGGTCTAGGATTCCCCCCCCCCGGTTACACAAAATTTGGTAAAACTGACTTAAGTTTGCCTGCATTTAAGTCCCCGGCCACTAGGAGCGCCGCTTCTTGGTGAGCATTTTCTTCTTTGCTTATGTCCTTATAGAGTTGGTTGAGAGCGGTCTTAGTACCAGCTTCGTTTTGTGGTGGTAAATAGACGGCTACGAATAATACAGATGAGAACTCTCTTGGTAGATAATGTGGTCTGCAGCTTATCATAAGGTACTCTACCTCAGGCGAGCAATACCTCGAGACTTCTTTAATATTAGACATCGCACACCAGCTGTTATTGACAAAAAGACACACACCCCCACCCCGCGTCTTACCAGAGGTAGCGTTTTGCCGGTGCATGGAAAATCCCGCTAGCTTTATATTGTCCGTATCTTCGTTCAGCCACGTCTCGGTGAAACATAAGATGTTAGTTTTTAATGTCCCGTTGGTAGGATAATCTTAATAGTAGGTCATCAATTTCATTTTCCAATGATTGCACGTTAACAAGAAGCATGGAAGGCATTGGGAGTTTACTCGCTCGCCTCTTCACGCAAAAAGTGTGGATCTGGGCCTGTTCCAATGAAAGCAGGATATCCTTCTTGTCGTACCCGTTAAAGGAAAAAGTTTCTTCCAGTCCGCGGTGAGTACTCGCTTTTCTGATGTCCAGAAGTTATTTTCGGTCATAAGAGACAGTAGCAGCAATATTATGTAGACAATACTTTAAAAAATAAGTTACACAAAACTAAAAAAAGAAAGAACAAAATAGCACAATTGGTTGGGAGAATGTGAAACGTCAGCCATGTTCTTCAGCGGCATTTTTCCATTTTTGGGAAAGGTTGCTGGATCGAATCCCCGAGCTGACAAGGTAAAAAATATGTTGTTCTGCCCCTGAGCAAGGCAGTTAGTTAACCCACTGTTCCTTGGGCACCGAAGACGTTGATGTCCATTTAAGGCCCCAGCACCTCTCTGATTGAGGTTAAATGCAGAAGACACATTTCAGGTGAATACATTGTTGGACAACTGACTAGGTATCCCCCTTTCCTTTTCCCAAAGTTGGCTAGCTTGCTAGCTAGCTACTGGGGGTGCATTCATAAATTCACTCTGGCTATCTATTACGATTTCAGAGTATTTTTGTCTGTGTCAATTCGATGGTGAGTCAACTTGCCACCTAGTTTGGTTTATGATAGAATGGCTCTATGTATAGTTAGGTTGTTCGTCGAAAACAATGTCAAAATAATACATTGATTCTGTCAGCTGAAGAATAGGCCTAGTCTTAGGGATGCCGAAGAAGTTCCAGGGTGAGAACTCCAAGGCGGTCACTGCCAAGGCCCGCAAGGCAGAGGCCAAAGCAGTGGAAGACGCCCGCAAGAAGAAGGAGCTGGAGGATGCACTATGGCAGGAGAACGACAAACATGTCCTGAAGAAAGAACAGAGGAAGGTGAGGCCTTTCGCACTCCGTTTCCTATTCTCACACGGGGTCAAATAGTCTGCAGTAGTATTATATTGGGGTATATCACGATCCAGTATCTGGCTATGTATGTACAGACACCACACTCTAGAATCTACTGAATGTTGAAGTGGGCCTGATCATTTAGGCTTGACTTTAAATGTCCCCTCTCTGAACCTGCAGGATGACAAGGAGAAAAAGCGCCTTGAGGCCCTGGAGCGAAAGAAGGAGAACCAGCGGCTCTTAGATGAGGAGGCTGCAAAGATTAAGGGCAAGGCCAAGGAGGCTGCTGCTGCTGCTGTGGTGGCAGGCAAAGTAACTCGGGCCCAGATTGAGGAGATGTTGCATGTCGAGCAGCAGCTACAACAGCAGGAGCAACCCAAAGAGAAAGGCAATGACCTTACCAATATACCTTCAATCATTAACCAGGCTCTTTCCTCTCCGGGTTCTGTTGTATTCTTATGGTCTCCCTCTCCTATGTTCGTGTCCACAGAGAAGAGCCACCTGGAGACACCCCTGGAGGAGAACGTGAATCGCATCATTCCTGAGGAAGGTGTTGTGGAGGCTAGAACCATAGAGGATGCCATTGCCATGCTCAGGTACAGAGTACTGTATACAGGCATAATCTCTCAATGTTGCTTTTGTAGGGGGTAACAATGTTAAGATTACCAGGGGAGCATTTCCATTGGTGTACCATACCGTTATCAACCAAGTGGGTTTGGTGCGCCTTCAGAAAGTATTAACAATCCTTGGCTTTTTTTCACATATTGTTGTTAGTCTAGATTTAAAATGTATTGGATTTAGATTTTGTGTCACTGATCTACACACAATACCCCATCATGTCGAAGTGGAATTGTGTTTTTAGAAATGTTTACAAATGAATTAAAAATGAAAATCTGAAATGTCTTGAGTCAATACATATTCAACCCTTTTGTTATGGCAAGTCTAAGTAAGTTCAGGAGTAAAAATGTGTTTAATAAGTCACAATTTGCATGGACTTACTGTATGCAATAATAGTGTTTAAACTTATTTTTAAATGACAACCCAATCTCTATACCCCACACACACAATTATCTGTAAGGTCCCTCAGTCCAGCAATTAATTTCAAGCACAGATTCAACCACAAAGAACAGGGAGGTTTTCCAATGTTTCGCAAAGAAGGGCACCTATTGGTAGTTGACATTTAATATCTCTTTGAGAAAGGTGATGTTATTAATTACACTTTGGATGGTGTATCAATACACCCAGTCACTACAAAGATATAGGCACCCTTCCTAACTCGGTTGCCGGAGAGGAAGGATACCGCTCAGGGATTTCACCATGAGGCCAATGGTGATTTTAAAACCATTAGGTTAATGGCTGTGATGGGAGGTAATTGACGATGAATCAACATTGTAGTTACTCCACAATACTAACCCAAATGAAAGCGTGAAAAGACGTAAACCTGTACAGATTACAAAATATTCCGAAACATGCATCCTGTTTGCAATAAGGCACTAAAGAAATTCACTTTTTGTCCTGAATACAAAGTGTTTTGAAAATCCATATTTTTGTGGTGGCTGCATCATCATCACTTGTTATCGGCAAGGGAGTTTTTCAGGATAAAAAGAAATGGAATAGAGTTAAGCACATGCAAATCCTATAGGAAAACCTGGTTCAGTCTGCTTTCCAACAGACATTTGGAGACAAATTCACCTTTTCAGCAGGACAATTACTTAAAACCCAAGGCCAAATATACACTGCAGTTGCTTACCAAGACGACATTGAATGTTCTTGAGTGGCCTAGTTACAGTTTTGACTTAAATTGGCTTGGAAGTCTATGGAAAGACTTAAATGTCTGTCTAGCAATGATCAACAACCAACTTGACAGAGCTTGAACAATTTTTTAAAAGAATAATGGGCAAATGTTTTGCAATCCAGCTGTGCAAAGCTCTTAGACTTTCTTCCACTTTGACAGAGTATTTGTATATTGTTAACAAAAAATGTAAATGGATTCCATTTTAATCCTACTTTGTAACAACAAAATGTGGAAAAAGTCAACGGGTGTGAATACTTTCTGAAGGCACTGTATAACATCAGTTACTTCTCATACTCTAGGCTATATAAAAGAAGATGAAGCAGGCATGGCAGGTATCATAAGTATGAGGGTCCATAGAGTAGCTAACGTGAGAGAAGTCGAGAGCCTAATTTCAACCCGTCCTCTTGTGTGTTTCTTTCCCAGCACGGCTGAAGAGCTCGACCGCCACCCAGAGCGCAGGGTGAAGGCAGCGTTCGCCGCGTTCGAGGATCTGAACATGCCCCTTCTTAAAAAAGAGAACCCCAACATGCGGCTGTCGCAGCTCAAGCAACAGCTGAAAAAGGAGTGGATGAAGTCGCCAGAGAACCCCCTGAACCAGCGCTTTGCCAACTACAACACAAAGTGAACCAACTCCAGCAGCAGCTAAAAAAAACTGTTTACCTATGCACATTGGACCTTACAATGGAAGATGCCCCCAACCTATAATTATTCCCCCATTTATGAATGTGTTGCTGGAAAAGCTGCATTCATTCCCTAGGAAGGACCTCCGATGCAAGGAATCACCTTGGGACTTCCGCTTGTTTCGTTCCGATTTGACAAGGAAAAGCAAACTCCCAACCAATGTTCCTGATGATTTTATTTTACTGTGCATGTCCACTTGTGAAGCATCTCGGCAGTTTATGGATTTTATTCCCACTGTCAGTTTTTGGCACTTATGTTGAAAAGAGATTAAAGTAATTTATTTCAGTTCACAATACACTAACATATCTAATTCTTTCTGAGAATGAGACTACAGGTATGTGATCTGCACTCTTGCCTATCGTAATCGCCTCCATTAACCCCCCAATGATGATGATAATAACTCACGTAAGAAAATCATGACCAGAGCCAGTTGACTTGTTATGAACTGCCATTTTGGGCACCATTGGAAATGACCACCCCTTTCCCTATGATAAAGTGTATTGTGGCACCTGTTCCCCATCCTAACAAGGCCTTATTAGGTGCACCCACTCAATAAATCAATACTGTTGTTGCTAATCCTGGTATCATGCAATATTAGGTCTGAATCCTGCATCTGCTTTCAGGTTACATTGAATTGTATGGAGATTGTTATTGCTTTTTTGTAAGTGAAATTTGAAAAGACTACAAAAAAATATTTCAAATCTCAAATTCATGTAAATCTAAATTACCCCCCCCCCCCCCCCCAAAAAAAAAATGTAATGCAGGTTTACGTACCATTTTCTCACCTTCATGTTTGAGCGTTTATGTAGAAAGGCCATCTCATTTATTGAAAGCATACAGCTCACCACATCTCGTCAGTTGTGTTTTAGGAGCTGCAGCTAAGAAGTGTCTCCTAACGCCCACCACTTCTGTTTCAACAGCACAATCATTTAGCACAAGAGGGTTTTTAAAATTCACTGCATTTTGATCTACATTCATTTCGCCACTTAAATAGACTTTCAGACGTGTGCATATGCCTTACATTAGTGCTCGTTTTCAGCCAGGTTTCCGTCTGAAGAGGATACTGAAAGTGTTTAGCTGTGTTCTAGTTCTCTGTCCTTCTCCCAAAGTGCAGACAGGCATTTACTGCACTGCTGGAGCTAGAAACAAGTCATCTGTACGCGACTAAACTCTGATTTGAAGTGCACACATGTTCACTCCCTTTCATAGATTTAAAATGAATAGACGAGTGTAAGGAATACTTGCACAAATCCAGTGCTTTTAAACACAATGGAGTCAACAAGTGCACACTTACAGTAAAAAGGAAGGGAATTGGAATTCATCCATGTGACTCATCTTTTGTTCCCAGTGGCTCCTGAATTTGACTCTCATGCTATGCCACTGGATGACACTCAGCAGACTACACTCACATCCTCATCCATTTAGTTAATTGCTGATCTATAAGATATCTTATCAATTTTATATTTATAAGGTGGAATTGGCTGTTGGCATTTATACAAGAATACAGTATTGTTGTAGCCATGCCTTTTACTCTGCTACAATACTGTTATAGATGCCAATACCAGACAGGTGTAAGAAGTTACTGTGGAATATATATATATATATATATATATATATATAGTCAAAACCCTCTTATCCAAGTAAATCTGCATAGGTAGTGTTTCTTTTTAGTTCAAATGAAAGTTGTAACTGAGAGGACGAACAATAAATCTCATTACCATATTTGCTGTTAAATCAACTGTCTTTTTGTTTTTTAATTTATGCCACATTTATATTACAATTCACTTGAACACGATATACACTGACCTTTGAAGCACGGCAAATATTTATTTGGCTTATGACAGTGTCCTGTGCTGCCTTTCTTTACAATGTTTTTTTAAAGCACAGCAACATTCAAACAGTAGCCTGCTGACCAAGCACGCAGTGGTCTTTGTAACTTTGCCTGCCACCAGTTTGAAAGAGCGTAACAGGAAAGAGTGTATGCAGGCCATGGAAAAACTGGGACATTTTCAGCTTCCAGTAATTGTGTACAGATCGTTGCGACATGGAGCTGTGCATTATCATGCTGAAACATGAGGTGATGGCGGCAGATGAATGGCACGAAGTCTGGCCCTGATGATCTTGTCACTATCTCTGTGCATTCAAATTGCCATCGATAAAATGCAACTGTGTTCGTTGTCCGTAGCTTATGCCGGCCCATACCATAACCCCGCCTCCACCATGGGGTACTCGGTTCAC
The DNA here is from genome assembly GCF_057628025.1 of Oncorhynchus mykiss. Taxonomy (NCBI): domain Eukaryota; kingdom Metazoa; phylum Chordata; class Actinopteri; order Salmoniformes; family Salmonidae; genus Oncorhynchus; species Oncorhynchus mykiss. The sequence continues at coordinate 60,553,348 of NC_143026.1, forward strand.
GACGTTGACATCAAACCGCTCGCCCAAACGATGCCATACATGTGGTCTGCGGTTGTGAGGCCGGTTAGACGTACTGCCAAATTCTCTAAAACGACATTGGAGGCAGCTTATGGTAGAGAAATGAACATTAAATTCTCTTGCAACAGCTCTGGTGGACATTCCTGCAGTCAGCGTGCCAATTGCACTCTCCCCCAAAACTTGAGACATCTGTGGCATTGTGTTGTGTGACAAAAGTGCACATTTTAGAGTGGCCTTTTATTGTCCCCAGCACAATGTCATATGCCACACCTTTTAGAGAAATAAGCTTTTTGTGTGTATGGAACATTATATTTTTTATTTCAACTCATGAAACATGGGATCAACACTTTACATGTTGCATTTATATTTTTGTTCAGTTTATATGATTGTTCATTCAAATGTCATAACCTTCAGAGTTGCTCTTGGTTGGTGAGAGACAATCCCTGGTATCCAATGTGATTAAGCCCTCAACTATAGTAAATAAGTACATAAAGCGTAATATAAAACCTTTATTACGCCTATAGGTTTAATTATGTAAACATAAGTAAATGGCCCAATGACCACATTAAGCACTGTGTATGTTGTCAAATGCATTATTAAATCCAATGTTTTATGATTACTTGCTATGGCGAAAGCCAATGTCACTTTTGGACAATGGGCTGATGCAAGTGCTATAATTTATGACAACTGTATATACGATAGACACTTAATTAATAGCTGTATATAATAGCTGTGTATATAGGCTATTGTTCTGTAGAACAAGACATACATTGAGAACAACAAGTCAGTTGTCTAAGTGTGTGACAGATTTGATGTGATGTATTATGTTCAGGTGATCTCGCTCACGTGCAGATTAAAGAAACTTTGGCCCCTGCTCAGTCTGTCTTTATGATTCCACGCATATTATTTCCGTCAACTCTTTCTCAAACGTATTGGAGAAGAAGACCCAAGGTCCTACACGAGACCTTTTTCTCCAATGCGTTTTTAAAAGGAGAGAGGATGCAAGGAAAGATGAACGAGAAAGAGGCTTTGTATGTTCCTTGTGGCGGAGGAGATAAGAGGCTCTGTGTAGGCTTTTGAACGACGAAACATCAATGACAAGTTTCTCTGACCCCTAATTGACAATTCTGCTTTGAAAGCACCGACCGACTCCCCCTACAACCAACTGTTCTTTTAGCTATCTATGGGCCTGCTTTGAGTCCATTTATGTATGTGTGAAGTGTGAATTGGTCCTTATTGCTTAGATCTGATGTCACATCATTTTCTGTATCCCGCACAGACCCAATGCTTTGTCCCCCATTGCATTTGCATGCCAGGCCTTTAATAAGCCCAGCAGCTGCCCTTTCTTCAGTTTGAATCCTAATGATCACTTTCAAAGGAAAGCGGCCCTATCTCAAGTGTTGAGCACTAGGAAGTCTGCTGTCTGGCTCCCACTTCAAAAGCCTTTCGAGCGGTGCCCTGCCCCGGCACTAGCCAAGATCACCTCCAAGTTGTGCGTGGCTTTCTACAAGGAGAGTGAGAGAAACGTATCTGAAGGAACAAGGTAAGAGTCTCTGGGCTACGGGGGTCTAGTCAGTTATTTCTCATGCTTTGGGTCGATAGAGCAGAGAAAAGTAATAAATGGGAGATTTTTTCTCCTTAAAGAGTCATACATGTATTAAGCAAGCAAAGAGAGGGTCTGATAGTTGTTCAGTTTAAATGCACAATATTGTGAACTGCATTTAACCAGTTCCTTGTGGAGTTTCTTGAATATTATGTAGTCGTTTGATAAATTAGGCTAGGTTTCTTGTCCCGGGGGCAAGTATCTGCGGTGCATTAGGACACTGTTAGACGGAAATGTAAAATCAATTGAATAATATGGGATTCTAATAAGTTTCTAAAATAAATAGTACTGTGGATGTTTTACCGTCACCACATTCTACAAGCTCAGTCGGAAAATACACAAGGCTAAATAATGACAAAGGTTAGCGTACACACAAATGTTTTTTTATATTGTATATTCAACATTGATAACTCAGTTATGGTTGACAATATAGGTTTATATATGTCCTTAGTGCCTACATCCGTAGCAATGGTGATATCCCTGTTTGAGGAAGATTCCTATCAGAGGGGCTCATCTGGTTTTGACAGGAGCTCTCCAGTCTCACTTTGGGAGACTGTTATACACATGTCTCCTAAAAATGTTTTATCTGTTAGAACTTCTATGTTTGACTTGGATCTTTGTTAGCTTTTGCCGTAAAATGTAGAGCATGTTGTTCACTTAAAATGATGTCTTATTGATCAGATACTTTACAGCTTTTAAGAGGGAGTAGTGTCAATGTCTTTTGTATAGTATTCCTTCATGTTTCCTCTGCTTTCTTACAGATTATTTTTGTGTGAACCCAACGCTCTTTTAGCTGGATGACTGTAATACACCATGAATATGGATGCAGCAACCGGCATAACCTGAGGAAATAGGTTATTAATAATATTATGGACTGAATCTTATTTTTGTTCTTCAAAAAATGATCAACAATGCATTGGCTATTGCACATGGTTATACCAACATAAGCAGTTGGGTTGAAAATGCCAAACATTTTCATTTGAATCTGGATTCCTTCCTAGCAAAGTCTTTGCAGTTCATCAATGTAAACAGTGTTACAAGTGACAAGATTTTCCCATTAAGTTCATGTTCAACTAACTTGCCAGCATCACCGTTTTTTCTAAATTCATAAAATTATTCAACAATACTTAGTTAACTAACAAAAACTGAATGTTGATTAAAAAGACAGTTAAAAACAACTAAATATGAATAAAATATACAACATGTACAGGAAACATTAAGTTAAGCTGCTATCGGATTGTGGGGCACCCCCCAAGTCGGTGCTACACATTGGTAGTACGGAGGAGTAGCTAGCCAGCTACTTACAGAGTCCATAAGGGGAGGCTGAGGACGCCGGGGACAGCGAGCTGTGGTAAAGGCTCCGGAAAAGTCTCGGACTGACTCTGATATGACCACCGACCTCCCTTGCTGTGACCAAAATGCTCCCTCCATCCCTTCACCGCTCAGACTGTTCAACCTCCATTCTTGCCTCAACTCCCTGACTTTTTGATCTTCTTGTATCTTGTTTTGTTCATTGAAATTTGGTTCCTTGTATGTGTTACTGCAATTCAGCTTTTAGCTGCCATAGTACACAGGAAATTAAATAAATAATTGTCATCATCATACATTATGAGGCTGGTTCTGGTCAAACCCACCAATGCAACACGTCGGCTCGATTCAACAGGAGACGCTTGCAACGACCAAGACCCGGATCACTGCAACTCTCGAGGGCAGTCTCTACCAGACAAAGCCCCTGAGGTCATGCAGTATCGCTACTCTGGAACTGCCCTCCAGCCCCAAATGTCAATACCAGAGCAGAGCAATAACAGCATTTCCACTTCCACTTCTCCGCCACAGGCTACTCCAAATGGAGTCGCTCCACCACGGAAATCTCCACCATTAAAAACTACACTGTCAAAACTGAGCAATCAAGATCTCCTGCTCTTTTGTAGCCAGGTGGGTGGTACTCTTGAACTGCAGCGTGAAAGCCCACTGTTGGCTGAGTGGCATGGGACCACGGTGGGACATCCTGATGCGGACTGTGGCTCTGTTTGCTATTCTCCTAGTACAAAACATGGATCAGAGGTGGCCGGTTTCCAGCCACAATCAAAGCAGGGCTTCTTGAAGGACTGCCTCTCCACATTCTCCAAGAAGGGAACTCCTCCTTCTCTACAGTATACCCACTCCTATCCTCAGAACTCCCTGGTGTCATCGTCATCCCGGTTTTTCAGGCAGAAACCAAGTCAAGAGGATCCCTCAACAGGGACTGTCAATCCCGAGAAGGATAATTTCACATCCCGATGCAGAGGAGAAGACGGGCTGAAGGAGTATAATCAATGGCAGCAGCAGACCCATAATCGTTTCAAGATTAAAGAGCATAACCTACCACCAGTCTCGACTACTGAAAAAACAGAGCCTTCACTGAATATACCTCTGAATGGCAATGAGTCAAGTAAAGTTAGGCAGCTCTTGGTTTTGTCTCAATCTCAGGACCAACAGAAACTTCCCTTAGATACACAACACCAATGGATGCTAGGAAACGGTTTACCTAGCTGCTGTGCCAATGAGTGTGGAGTGCATTGTGGAAGCCAACAACCTTACTTAAACCAGCAACTACAGCAACACCCTCAAAGGCAGCATTGTTGTGACCATCTTAGCATTCTAAAATGCCATCAGTGTTCTCTCTACCCATCCAGCAGCAGCCCACGAGGGAAGAATTCATTCCCGGCTACTAGCGACAAAAGCAGTGCTCACTCCTCTTCCAGTAGCCAGCGGTGGCAGGAGAACCATCAACTAGAGGGAGAAGGGCAACGACAAGGGGAGCAACAGGTACATCCTCATACCAAAAAGGTTGGCCATGTTGGTTCAACGCCTTCCCTGTCCAAGAGCAGTAGCCCACTCCCTCCCGACACAGTAGTGACAAGCGCTAAATACAATGGGGATGTTGGGAGACCCCTGAGCAGCTTAGGAGCTTCGCCACCCAACCTTTCAGAGCTGGACTCAGCAAGACAAGAGCCCCTCCAGACTCTTCACAGGTCCGTCCTGGAGGAGGTGTTCTCCAAAGGCCTCAGTGAGGACAATAGTAAGGGCAACAGCGAGGGAGGAGGAGACGCGCCACAGAAGAGGACTAAGGACATTGGCTACAGATTGGGCCAGCGTAGAGCGCTATTTGGAAAGCGCAAACAGCTGAGCGACTATGCCTTGATTTTCGGGATGTTTGGGATTGTTGTCATGGTGACGGAGACGGAACTGTCCTGGGGGGTTTACACGAAGGTAAGAAATGTCTCTATTGCAGTGGATTGACCCGTCATAATGTCATGCAGAATTAGAGGTCTACCATGAATATGAGGCCCAGCGTAATGGTAAGACAAGACATTTTAAAAGAGGGGATCTTAATTGTCTATCTTCTCTGCAGGAATCATCATACTCATTTGCTCTGAAATGCCTCGTCAGCCTTTCAACTGCTGTATTGCTTGGCCTCATTGTGATGTACCATGCACGGGAAATACAGGTGATATGCCACCATCACCATTAATACATTCATTTTACACTTTTTCCCCTTGCTCTCTTTTCCCCCCCACATCTAAATCTCCTTGTTTGCCCTCCTATCCTTACACCTACACACACAGCTCTTCATGGTGGACAATGCAGCTGACGACTGGAGGATTGCTATGACATATGAGCGGATCTTCCTGGTTGTGCTGGAGCTGCTGGTCTGTGCCATCCACCCCATCCCGGGCCAGTACATCTTCACCTGGACAGCCCGGCTGGCCTTCACCTACCCACACTCATTGACCAATGCCGACGTGGACCTCGTCCTCTCCATCCCCATGTTCCTCAGGCTCTACCTAATCGGTCGCGTCATGCTGCTGCACAGCAAGCTTTTCACGGATGCCTCGTCACGCAGCATCGGCGCCCTCAACAAGATCAACTTCAACACGCGGTTCGTCATGAAGACCCTCATGACCATCTGCCCCGGCACGGTGCTGCTGGTCTTCAGCGTCTCTTGTTGGATCATCGCAGCGTGGACGGTGCGTGTATGTGAGAGGTACAGGCCCCAGACACAGTAGGCATTCCATCAACACTGTATCACTACTACCCAGTACATTTCTCAGTGAAGAAGATCCTTATGTAAGATTAATGCCTCGCTTGATTGGGGTGAGATCAAGATGTTATGGACTTCTACTATGCCTCTTTGCTTGATATATAATGAAACATACACAAATGTATGGAATAGAGTATAAGATGTTATACTGTAAAAAAAAAAAGAGATACGTGTTTATTATAATACATATATATTTCTTGTTCCTCCAGGTATCATGACACACAGGAAGTGACTAATAACTTCCTTGGGGCCATGTGGCTCATCTCTATCACCTTTCTCTCCATTGGTTATGGAGACATGGTCCCTCACACTTACTGTGGAAAGGGTGTGTGTCTGCTGACTGGAATCATGGTATGTTTCCTATGCATCCGCAAGTGTCAAAAGAGATCTATGACATTCAGGATGAGGCAGCTCTAAGGTGTTAAGTTTGAATTTCTCAGAGTAAAAACTCAATGGACACTATGAAAACTTAACCAAGTTTATTCTTCCCAGAGGATCGATACAGCTGCATTAGATAAAAACCTTTTCACACAAACACTGATATTTAACCCTTCCTCCTAGGCTGAGTCTCCTCAGCCTAGGAGGAAGGCTGCTAGGCAGGATCCTAAGTGATACGTGCCATAAACCTTTCTATCTCCCTTAATGTGACCTGACCTCGACCCCCTTCAGCACTAATCCATGGTTCTCTCCCCTTATCAATGCCTGCCACTTTCCCTACATTCAGTACATTCCAAGCTTAATTGCACACACCATATACCTTCCTCCTACAGATAAGCATTAACTTCTGGTGTAGACCCTCTAAACCTAAACACTCAATATTTCAATATGATACGTGATAGTTAACCCTATCCCAAGTTCAGGAGTTAGTACACAGAACCAGATCAGTGTAATCCGAGAAGGGGTTTGTAGTTGGATGAACTATGGTGAAAATACACTGATATACTGGCAACAGCAACAAAACAAACATATGCCTGTACATGTGTTATTATATTGAATAAATAATATCTAATGCGATATAAAGACAACACTTTTCCCCATGAAAAAGTATTACTGCCTTTGTCTTTTCTCCTTAGGGGGCTGGCTGCACTGCCCTGGTGGTTGCTGTAGTTGCCAGGAAGTCTGAGTTGACCAGAGCTGAGAAGCATGTTCACAACTTTATGATGGACACTCAGCTCTATAAACGAGTAAGTGGACATTAGAGGTCTTCATGGCTCCAAAATGTTGGGCCTGACACGAACTGAACCCGTGGATTTACGACCCTAACCTGATACGTATCGGATAATCAAAATATTTTATGAAGAGACATTACAAATAAAGACAATGCCCCCCAATCAGCAACCCAGTAAGCAAAATGTTGTCGGACATTGAAGCCACTTTAGTTTTCAGTTCTAAGTGAAAGTTTAAAAGATGTATTTTAAGACATTATCAAGGTGTCTTTTTACAGATGTTGAAAAGACGACTCTGCCGGACCTCCTATTGACATCTAGTTTTAGTTGAAAAGACGACTCTGCCGAACCTCCTATTGACATCTAGTTTTAGTTGAAAAGACGACTCTGCCGAACCTCCTATTGACATCTAGTTTTAGTTGAAAAGACGTCTATTTTGGTTGTTGCTTCTACGGCAAAATATCAAAGAAGAAAACATTATGCCAAGTTATTATGTCCCAATAAAATAGCAAAATGGGGCAAAATGGAGATTAAAGTATCAATTACTCATGATTGTTTGTCACTTATGTCAGACTTTTCAAAAGCTTCAGAAATGGCAGTGATCATGTTTGAAGTTTACTGACACAACCAAAATAATATTTTAACTACAACAAGTCTAAAATCTGGACCAGTCATAGACTAGTATTATTGGGCAAATCAAGGCTGGTCCAGACAAGGCTAAATCTGTGATGGTCACCGACTTGACAAAAGTGATCCGCTCAAACACGCCCAAGGCCAGGGTGGATGGACCAAATGTCAACCAATAATAAACGTCAATAGATGTCCTGCGTCAATCGGTGCTCACTGGGTTTGGCTGTCATGTCATTAACTGTAGGCCTGGATCATAATCATAACAACATTTGAATTGTACAGAATTTTGTGGAAGAAATATTTTATATTTATGAAAAATAGAACACACATATATCCTGTGTTCAAATGGCACGTTGTGTTAGCTAATCCAAGTTTATCATTTTAAAAGGCTAATTGATCATTAGAAAAGCCTTTTGCAATTATGTTAGCACAGCTAAAAACTGTAGTGTTAATTAAAGAAGCAACAAAAAAACGGTCCTTTTTTAGACTAGTTGAGTATCTGGAGCATCAGCATTTGTGGGTTCGAGTACAGGCTCAAAATGTCCAGAAACAAATAACTTTCTTCGGAAACTCATTAGTCTATTCTTGTTCTGAGAAATGAAGGCTATGCCATGCGAGAAATTGCCAAGAAACTGAAGATCTGGTACAACACTGGGTACTACTCCCTTCACAGAACAGCACAAACTGGTTCTAACCAGAATAGAGCAAGAGGACAAGTACATTGAGAAACAGACGCTTCACAAGTCCTCAATTGGCAGCTTCATTTAATAGTACTCGCAAAACACCAGTCTCAACATCAACAGTGAAGAGGCGACTCTGTGATGCTGGCCTTCTAGGCAGAGTTGCAAAGAAAAAGCCATATCTCTGACTGGCCAGTAAAAATAAAAGATTAAGATGGGCAAATAACAGACACTGGACAGAGATATGGCCTTTTCTTTAAAAGGTTTATTGCCGACAAAGCGTGATCAGCTTGAATCACGGCCCAAGTCCCACGCTACGGGCTAGATACCATCATAGGACTGTACCAAAACATTTGTTGTTTTCTGGAATGTTCCCTACAGGTGAAAAACACAGCTGCCAATGTACTCAGAGAGACATGGCTTATCTACAAACACACCAAGTTAGTCAAGAAGATTGATCACGCCAGGGTACGCAAACATCAGCGCAAATTTCTGCAAGCCATTCACCAGTAAGTAGTGTGCCTTTTCAAACCATTGTTAAATAAATAGTTGATGTGCGTATATCTGTGAGTATGTTATGCAGCCCAACTTACCCCTTACCTTTGCCCTCCATAACTCCCTTCCACTTCACTTTCCCCTAGACTGCGCAGAGTCAAACTGGAACAGATGAAACTCACCGACCAGGCTAACACACTTGTGGATCTAGCCAAGGTGGACCTTCATGATCATCTTCATTATCATCATATTTAATTGATATATTTCTTTCTAAACACCGATCACAAGTTTGACATTGTTTTTGCGCCACAGACTCAGAACATGATGTACGACCTGGTGTCTGACCTGCAGCTGCGCAGCGAGGAGCTGGATAGGAGGATTGGTAGTTTGGACGACAAACTGGACTCCATCCTAGTCAATCTGCAGGCCCTACCCAGCCTGCTCTCCCAAGCGGTCACACAGCAGCACAAGGACTTCCTGGATGGCTTGGCCCACCGTGTACGGAAAGCCTCGTCGGAATCGGAGCTTCACTGGGTTCCCGCTAGGTGCCAACGGTCCCTTTCCACTGCACCACAGACCATTCCTTACAGCTGACAGCCTAGCCACATTTCCACGATTGTGACCTTAAATGGATTTATCCTGGATTGCCAGTCTGTGTACCTGGGCCATTCTTGAATAGCGGTGGCATTTAGGCATGGCATTTTAGGAAAAAGTTACTTTTTTGTGCAGTCCCCCCAAAAAGGGAAAAATGCTAGTCTTAATAAAATCCCATTACACCATCGTGCTAGGGTGGCTAATGCTGCTCCCGTATTAGCCACCCTAACTATTTCCCGCTACGTTACCTGCGTTGGGACACCAAAGACCAGACGACATAATTTGGCAAAACTTGGGGCTGTCCCATTAAATTCTAAACAAAGCTTCAGATTTATACCCCGTGACGTATCTGGGTTTCCCCTTGTCTGTGGTGTAACTGCCTGCATTATACCTGTCGAATCAGTGAGCTGCTTTTGTAGTAGTCATGAAACCACACCCGCTTTAGAAGTTTAGAACGAGAAACTGCAGGCTATATAGAAATAATGACAATTACATTTAAAATGATTAAATATCAAGGATTTATCAGACTAAATCGGTGTACATTACATCACACATTCCAGTGTTTGAACTTGTAACAGAAGCATGGAATTTCTACTCAGTTCATTCCATGGCAATGTCCGCGATAGATAACGTCAAGAGCCACTTGTAGATTTGACAGGTCTAACATTACACATCTGACACCGCCTAAACAAAAGCAGTGAAAAGCCACATATGCATTTGTCAGCTAAATGTGGGTTACCGCTGATCTGATTGCATCTTGGCCTAAGAGAGTACCAAGAGTCATAATACCCATAAAACCTAGTGGTCAAACAGGGAAATGGTTCCAAATGTTTTTTCCACCATTACATTTTTCCCCATAGTTGATTTGAGAAACACTTCAAATTAGGGTTGCGTTCCATGCAGGCTTACCCTGGCGTGACATTTTGATAACCATGTAAATCTCTCTAGGACAAGGTGACATCCATATATTCGCCTGTATTTACCTCCCCAAAATTAAAAGCTAATTAGCTGCTAATGTGGCTATTATAAAGAACTACAAATGCCATAATGATCTGGACGAGACTGCCGAATCGAGGCAAAGGTAAGAATCTCTGGATTAACGATGTGATGTTTGCTAAATGTAGTAATGAATAAATAGGCTACATTTCTTTAAAAATTGACAATCTGTAAACTGTCTTGTGCAAGTTTTACATTGGACAATATAGGGATTTGTAGTTTGCGTGGGAAAAATGAATGTTGGTAAAACGATTGGAACCATTTTCCTGTTAGACCACTAGGTTTTATGGGTATTCTGACACACTGTGGGGCTCTAGTATGGCCGGGATTCAATGCGATTGCGCTTTGTCAGCAACATACCTTTTAAACATACCTTTTAAAGGCGCATGTGTTCCTGCATTCATGGAATCCGCATCACGGAGGTATAATAAGAACAGTCTGCGTTCATGGTAGATGCTGCATATGTCCGCTCAATCGCAAACTACCTGTAAATGGCACATTGTCGACAAAGCGCGATTGGATTAAATCCCGGACTAAATTTTTTTGTTTTACTATAAAGTAGTCAAACATGTTTTTTTGAAGACCACATTTATTGAAAAGACAATCAAAAGAAATCTAAAGAAATTAGAAACAATCCTTAGTAAAGAAATCATATATATAAATTACAAGCAATCTACATCTCTGCAACAAAAAACAAAAACATTTCCAGAGAAGAATCTTACTGAGGGTTGGGAGATTAGATTTTGTGGCAACAAACAAAGACAGAAAATTTGAATAAAATGTTAACCAACAGGCTTTGTTTTGCATTCAGTTAGGTATTAATTTTATTATAATTCTCTATATGTAACAAATACACACATTTCCCTGAGGAAACAATTCCACTGGAAGTTCTACAGACTCAGTGGCTGATATGTTCTAAATGCCTCAATGGTTCGTTTCAAACACTTAATAAAAAAAACAGGTGATTACAGATGTCAACAACTGGTATAATGTACCTTTTAAGAGCATAGAGTTTCAGCATACACTTCATTGCTATGATATAGCCGTATCTGGGTAAAATATCATTTATCAGAATAACAATTTGTAAGTTTTAGGGTTATCATTATTGATTCAAAGTTGAAGCATTAAGGTGCATGGTTATGACAGTTGAGAGAATCATTCCCCTAGCAGCAAAACAATCCTCTCTAGAGGAGAGGGGTTGTGATATCCACAGCAATGCACACTCTTCAGCCTGTACATTGTGATTTTACATACAGACTGTGTATAAAAACTCAAAGCATCATTTACATATTTTAGGTGCCAGGTGCTGAAATGAACATTCAACTAAAGATTGTCAGAATATTTCTGCCCAGAAACAATATTTGTCAAACTGAGGTGCCAATACAATGCCTTCAGAAAGTATTCACACCCATTTACTTTTTACACATTTTTGTTGGAGTGGGAGTTTTTGGTCAACAATCCACACACAATACTCTTGTCAAAGTGGAAGAAAAATTATATATTTATGAAAAATAGAACACATATTTCTTGATTAGATAAGTATTCAATAAATGTTAGAATCACCTTCGGCAGCAATTACAGCTGTGAGTGTTTTGGGGTAAGTCTAAGAGCTTTGCATACCTGGCTTGTACAATATTAGCTTATTATGCCATTTAAAATTCTTCAAGCTCTGTCAAATTGGTTGTTGATGATTGCTGGACAGCCATTTTCAAGTCCTGCCATAGATTTTCAAGCAGATTTAAGTCAAAACTGTAACTAGTCCAATCAGGAACATTCAATGTTGTCTTGGTAAGCAACTGCAGTGTATATTTGGCTTTGTTTTTTTAGGTTATTGTTGACAGGTGAATTTGTCTACCAGGAAAGCAAATCAGGTTTTCCTCTAGGATTTTTCCTGTGCTTAGCTCTAGTCCATTTATCTTGATCTGAATTAACTCCCGGTCTTCACCAATGACAAGCATACCCTAACATGATGCAGCCACCACCATGCTTGAAAATATGAAGTGTGGTACTCAGTGATGTGCTGGATTTTGTACCAAACAAAACACTTTGTATATAGATCAAAAAGTTCTTTACCAAGTGTTTTGCAGTATTGCTTCAGTGCCTTGTTGCAAACAGGATGTATGTTTTTGAATGTTTTTATTCTGTACAGGCTTCCTTCTTTTCACTCTGTCAATTAAGTTAGTATTGTTGAGTAACTACAATGTTGTTGATCCATCCTCAGTTCTCCCATCACAGCCATTAAACTCTAACAATTTAAAAAATCAGTATTGGTCTCATGGCGAAATCCCTGAGCGGTTTTCCTTCCTCTCCGGCTACAGAGATAGAAAGAACACCTGCATCTTTGTAGTGACTGGGTGTATTTATACACCATCCAAAGTGTAATTAATAACTTCACCACCCTCAAATATTGTCTGCTTTTTGTTTTCTACCAATAGGCGCCCTTCTTTGCGAGGCATTGGAAAACCTCCCTGGTCTTTGTGGTTGTATCTGTGCTTGAAAATTACTTTTGAACTGAGGGACCTTCCAGATAATTGTATGTGTGGGGTAGTCATTCAACAATAATGTTAACCACTATTATTGCATGCAACTTAAGCACATTTGTACTCCTGTACGTATTTAGGCTCGCCATATGAAATGGGTTGAATAGTTGGCTCAAGACATTTCAGATTTTCATTTTTAATTAATTTGTCAAATAAATTCTAAAAAACAACATTTTACATTATGGGGTATTGTGTGTAGAAGTAAAGGGGTGGGACTTTCTGAAGGCACTGGATATTATATGGAATCCCTTATTTCAAATCATTAGATTAATAGTAACTGTTTTCAGAGTACTGACAAGATATATTCCTCACGTGACTAGATATTGGTCGTAGGGCAAGGAGTTTCACACCTCACCAAGCAACATTCCAGGCTTTAAAAGTATAACTACAGCCCAGTTTTTCCTGGTTAGGTCACAAGGTCAGAAATAACTTCTGGCCCTAGACAATCGCACTTCATCATTGGCTTAAATAATAATTATAGAAATGCCCAATAGAATCATGTCTAATTCAGAAAGATGAACACAGCGTTGCTGTTCCGGTAAAAAAAGAAAATAAAAAGTGTACAGACAACTGATCGTGACGAAACAGTACCACAAATAGAGTCGAAAGCAACACTACAGCCCTTAGATGAATGAAAAATACAGACTTCAGACTTCAAGCACATCTCTAAACAATATTTAAGCAAAATTTTAAAAACACACAAATACTGTAAATGTACACATAATATTCCAGTCTAATTTGATTTCGGCTTTTTGGACCGATCTGGAAACAGATATTACTTGTTTACAACCATTTGAACATTGATTAAAATGTTCTTTACTCTTTGGGAAAGACAAAATATGGTTTGTTTTATATAATCATTCAACAAAACTAACATTTGATTTTGAATTGAACTAAATGCCACATTTAAATAAAATAATTGGAGTCTTCTACAGATATTTAGGAAAGATCCCCTTGAACAGAAGAAAATAACAATAACCAACATGAATAATTCTTCAGAAACATTTAGTAAAAATACCCTTACTAAAAGCAAAACTGGATTCAATCATAGAGTTCGTTTAGACATGTGAATTGGCACATAAGGATGTACTATTGCCCCTGGTCATATCGTCAATCAATGACCGGTATTTCTGGAAAATGCTCTTTAGTGTGCATTGTATACACCTTTATCATATTTTGTATTTATTATGGATCCCCATTAGCTGCTGCCAGCTACTCTTCCTGGGGTCCAGCAAAATTAAGGCAGTTTATACAATTTTAAAAACATTACAATACATTCAGACTGTGTGCCCTCAGCCCCCTACTCCACCACTACCACATATTTACAGTACAAAATCCATGTGTGCGTGTGTATGCGCCTATGTTTGTGTTGCTTCATAGTCCCCGCTGTTCCATAAGGTGTTTTTTTAATCTGTTTTTTTAAATCTAATTTGACTGCATGCATGAGTTGTTTGACGTGGAATAGAGTTCCATGTAGTCATGGCTCTATTTACTATTTACTGTGCGCCTTCCATAGCCTGTTCTGGACTTGGGGACTGTGACGAGACCTCGTGTCATGTCTTGTGGGGTATGCATGGGTATCTGAGCTGTGCACCAGTAGTTCAAACAGATAGCTTGGTGCATTCAAATACAGGCATGCTCTCCTCCACTTTGAGCCAGGAGAGATTGACATGCATATTATTAATATTAGCTCTCTGTGTATATCCAAGGGCCAGCCGTGCTGCCCTGTTCTGAACCAGTTGCAATTTTCATAAGTCCTTTTTTGTGGCACCTGACCACGACTGAGCAGTAGTCCTGGTGCGACAAAACTAGGGCCCGTAGGACCTGCCATACTACCAACACACAGGAAATCATTAACATTACAATAGAGATCTGTAAGGGTTGATCTGGTAATTATGTATAACTACGACATTGTAAGTAACAACCGTTTGTTATTCTTGAAATTTAAATATGAATCTTAAATAAACAAAAGTGATTGATGCAGAAAAAAACAGAATAAATTAACACTGCCTTAACATGTCATTCTGTCTAAAAATTATTTTTGATTTGAACTAGCATTCTAGCGGTATCTCTCAGTACCGTGTTTCTGACAATTCTGAAACACATTTTGGATGAACACAAACTAGGATCTCTGACGATACCTGATCTGCTACTATGAGGAGAAAGACTGGCTTATAGTACACACCTGACCGGCAGAAAATATGACATCTACAATATGGTGAACACATGAGGGTGGACAGCAATGCACACAGAACATTTTATGTTATGAAATAATGTGAACCAATTTAGCTGTTGAGAATATATGAATCGCGACAGTGTGTGTGTGTGTGTGTGTGTGCATGCGTGCGTGCATGTTTGTGTACTGTATCTTCGAGTATATGGACAACAATGGTGGCAGAGGTATAGGATTGGCTCATTGTAATGGAATTAGAATTAAATGGTATCAAGCACGTTCAGACTTTTCCCTCACATGTTTTAGACTGTTCTCTCTGCTACCTCACAGCAAGCAGTGCCAGTGTGCACCAAGTATGGAACCAACAGGACCCTGTACAGCTTCTACCCCCAAGCCATAAGACCGCTAAATATTGCTGAGCAATTACGTTTATTTTTTGTTGTTTTAAGCAACTAATTGGCTGAAGTTGGTTCAATTATTTGAATTCCATTCTGTTAAGTTTTTTTCTGTATGCTCAATGAGCACATTCTACAGTTTCTCTCGAGATACATCAGATCCGGCCTGAACTGTGCGATGTAGTTTCCAACAGGCCAGTATTCTACATAGTTTAGTGCATATAACATGTTAATTAACTACAATGACCATAATCCACTGTGCATCTACTTGTCCGGTCTATGTTTCTTTTACGCCTGCTACAGGAAGAGACAAGAATGCACGATTGTGAGGTGACAGAGCAGCTGTTGCTTCGCGAGGTATCCCTACCAGAAAATACATGATTAAAGTGATTGATCGTTGTTATTCAGCAGTCATAAGTATTATTTACTTTGACGAGCTACAGAATAGTGATTTTGTCAGACAGCAGCTCTATAGACATGAGATGATGACTTGTAATGAAATAAAGTCATCAAATAAAACAAATGTAATACACAGAAATATATTTTATATTAAAGTAATGTGAATAAATGGTTAATAAGTGATCAGCAGTAAATGGGCAGCATTTAACCCAAATAATCACAACCTAAAACCGTGACTATTTTTTAATAATCGAACCGAAACGACCTCCAAAAAAACACTAATCGCTTAGCACTACTGCTAAACAAGACTGGTAAATAGATAAGGAAATGGCTACTGGACTTCCGGCATTGACCCTTTTCTGCACTAACTCTATGCATGAACTCAATGCACACACACTGGAATCTACCTACACACCCACAAACTCGGGCACACATGCATACTGATGCCACACACACACTTTCACACTCACCACATACTCTGCTGCTACAGTCTTATCTATCCTGTTGCCTAGTCACTTACACCTACTTGATGTGCATATCGACCTCAATTACCTTGTACTCCTGCACGGTACTTCCTGAACATAGCAATGTTTTGTTATTCATATTTATTCCTTGTTAGTATTTCTATTGTAATTATTTTTTATATCTTTAACTCTGCATTGTTGGAAAAGGACCCGGAAGTAATAATTTCACTCAGTCTACACCGGTTGTTTACGAAGCATGTGACAAATGAAATGAGATTGTATTTGATTTGAGCCCGTCATCCTAGATCTCCACCCAGCAGCTTCCTCTCATGGACAATGAGTATTAGCCCTTTGATTTCTCTTTTGACTGTGCAGTGGTTATACATGCATGCTATTATGGCTATTGCGCAGTGTGTATCGGTAGTACAGTGTGTGTTGCCAGTTGCACGGCTGTATGGAGAGAGCATACAGCTAGCTAATGAATTTCACAATGCCATTATCATACCTTGTTTCTTCTTCCATGGGAAGAAATGCAATACAGGATCATTTTTTTTTTCCTTCCAAAGAGGAGCAATGAGGAGCAATGCTGGCCCATGTGTGGCCAGTTTGACACGATTTTGCAAGTCTATTCGCCTATGGATGGTTTCTACATGCGGGGGGGGGGGGGGGGGGGGGTTTGTTGCTGCTACACATGATTCCAAGCCAATTGCATGCTGCCTCTTCTGCGCACATACTGTTTCATAATACAAAAAGGTTCTGGTTCAGCAATAATAAGATTACAGTACTGTTGGGTAAGCAGTAGTGTTCCAACCACCATGTAACAATGGCTATATGGAGCTGGGTTCATGCACATCCATGCTTCGAGTCTCCTGTATGATGATAACCACCTTAGTGGAGATGTCTGGTGGCTGCTTACAAACAAAAGCAATGGGAGAAGACCTTGAGCCTCTTTAGGAATCACGGCAGCAGCAACTACAACTGTAGAAATAAGAACTAAGATTGGAGTGTGTTCGGTTGCTGCATATTTCAGCACGGGGTCTGACTCTGCCACAGGACCCAGCCTGTCGACACCAAGGACTACAGGTACACCGGGTGAGGAGAAGGGGAGTGAATATAGAGTAGACCAGTGGTTCTCAACTGGTTTTGCCCCGGACACAAATTAAACCAGGTTGGCGATTTGAGATATATATATATATATATATATATATATATACACATATACATACATACACAAAAGTATGTGGACACCCCTTCAGATTAGTGGATTCGGCTATTTCAGCCACACCCGTTGCTGACAGGTGTATAAAATCGAGCACACAGCCATGCAATCTCCATAGACAAACATTGGCAGTAGATTGGCCTTACTGAAGAGCTCAGTGACCTTCAACATGGCCCTGTCACAGGATGCCACCTTTCCAACTAGTCAGTTCGTCAAATTTATGCCCTGCTAGAGCTGCCCCGGTCAACTGTAAGTGCTGTTATTTTGAAGTGGAAACGTCTAGGCTCACCCGCGAAGTGGTAGGCCACACAAGCTCACAGAACGGGATCGCCGAGTACGGAAGCGCGTAAAAATCACCTGTCCTCGGTTGCAACACTCACTACCGAGTTCCAAACTGCCATTGGAAGTAACGTCAGCACAAGAACTGTTCGTCGGGAGCTTAATGAAATGGGTTTCCATGGCCGAGCAGCCGCACTCAAGTCTAAGATTGCCATGCGTCGGCTAAAGTGGTGTAAAGCTCGCCGCCAATGGACTCTGAAGCAGTGGAAACGCATTCTCTGGAGTGATTAATCACGCTTCACCATCTGGCAGTCAGAAGGACAAATCTGGGTTTGGCGGATTCCAGGAGAACGCTACCTGTCCCAATGCATAGTGCCAACTGTAAAGATTGGTGGAAGAGGAATAATGGTCTGGCACTGTTTTTCATGGTTCGGGCTAGGCCCCTTAGTTCCAGTGAAGGGAAATCTTAATGTTACAGCATACAATGACATTCTAGACGATTCTGTGCTTCCAACTTTGTGGCAACAGTTTGGGGAAGGTCCTTCACTGTTATAGCATGACAATGCCCCTGTGCACAAATCAAGGTCCATACAGAAATTGTTTGTCGAGATTGGTGTGGAAGCACTTGACTGGCCTGCATAGAGCCCTGACCTCAACACCATTGAGCACCTTTGTGATCCAGACTTAATTGCCCAACACCAGTGCCTGACCTCACTAATGCTTGTGTATGAATGGAGCAAATCCTCACAGCAATGTTCCAACATCTAGTGGAAAGACTTCCCAGAAGAGTGGAGGCTGTTGTAGCAGCAAAGGGGGCACCGACTCAATATTAATGCCCATGATTTTGGAATGAGATGTTTGACAAGCAGGTGTCCACATACCTTTGGTCATATAGTGTATTTGCATCACAAAGAAAATTAGCAATGCAATCTGGAAAAATGTATGTCAATAAACTCACTGGTTTGAGACCACAAAATCAACTAACATAGTGCCGCTAATTAGCTCTATATTGAAAATAGTGATTGAAGAAAAATAGGTCAGATTACATTATTTAATCACTTTCTAACTGGTTTTAGTCGTTTAAGTCCAGACAACTGCGACCCATTCAAAACCACCCGTGACCCAAATTTGGGTTGTGACCCACCAGTTGAGAATCGCTGGAGTAAACTATCCTTGGGATGTATTTGTGTAGTAGACAAACCTTTGTAGACCAGGGGGTGGTGGCAGGTTGAGGGGTTTGGTTGGTGGGGCTTATGTAGACTAGCCAGGTTCTGAACACTGTGATGGATCTGAGCAGCAAAGAGCATGGAGAGACCAGATACCTGGACACTCCCATTTGTCCATCCCACAAACCATTTTTACCATCACCCCATCTTTCATAGTCTTTCGCCTCGTCCTTTTCATAGACAACAGTTTGTCCTTTTGGTCGTGTATGTATATCTACTTTAGCAATATCGGGGGCGGGGGGGTGCTAGGAATTGGCCATGATCTGGCAGGAGGAGCAGTTTTCTGGGGTGTTGCCGGGCGGCGGGGGATTGGCTTCGGTGGTGGTGGTGGGTTTGGGGGGCCAGTCGGGGTCCACACTCAGCTCCTGGGCCAGGTGCATGTAGAGTGCCTTGGGTACCTTCCTCTGCCGGCAGCACAGCCACGACAGACACTTGGGTCCCCAGAGGTCTATGCCACCCTGGAAACCACACGATAACAACAACAAGAGGAGGGAAAGGGCAAAGAAAACTTAATGAATATTTTTTTCCTCTGTGGATACGTTTCCTCATTCATTGTCTTCCCAAATGTCTTTTGTATTTTTGTGCCTTTAGAAGGTAGAATGATCTCACATGCGCTATATAACCTAAAAAGGTAGTGATGGTATTCAGATTGGTTCACTATTGCAGCATGCATACACATTGTTTTATTATGGTTTTTAACTGTTGTGAAAAATTCTATAATTTCAACAGAATAAGTTATTAGGTAATTCAAATCAAGTCAAGCATGGCTGGCAATACGTTTGGGGGATTGTCGTTTTTCTGCCGAGAATTACCTCAAAATAAGCAGTGCAACAGAGAAGTTACTTAGGATAATTTGTGACACCATGGGTGGGATCAAGAGTGACACCATGGGTGGGAGACATACCCTTCTCAGCTAGCCTGCAGTGGATACTGTACCTGACCTAGACCATGTGGTTTCCACTCACACTGGAGCTAACAGGGGACGCTTTGATGGCGCATGCAGCGGGAGGAGCTTACTGGAGCCAATACTGTACTACTGCTGGGGGTATTAAATACAGGAAGGAATCGTGCTCCCAGAGTAATAACACAGACAACCCACCATGGGGCGAAAGAGGGTCAGAGAACAATAAGGTCCACACATGCAAGGTTTGGGTATGTTATATAATAAGAGTGCTGGGTGATAGAGAAAGAGAAAGGAGAGAAAGAAGGGGGGGGTCACCAGGGGAGATTAAAAGCGACGGTGGAAGAGGAGTGTCAGATTTCCCAACCTGTGTTGTCGGGGTGGCGGGGGTGGTGCCATAGCTGCCCTGCTTGTCTCGGCTGAACACAAGCTTCCATAAGACGACGTCAAGGACGAGGGTCTATGGAATAATAGGCGCAGTGGGCGGGAAAAAAATTACAAAGAGCAGAGTGGCTACTTGATCACACAGCTTTTCTCAAGCAGATTTTGTCCATCCTCATTTGTGTTTTGTATAGTCAAACTACTGAAAGGACATTTGAGGTGATTTCAGCTCTGTGCGTTAGTCGTGAGTAGAGGCAAAAGGAGTTATTCTTAACATAAACGAAGACAATAAATACAATGAGAAAGAGGGTGTCATCATCTACAACAGGATGGTGCTTTTTAAAAGTGGATTTTGTTGTGAGACCGGGATCTGTTCCTGGTGATTATCCATTGAGCGTCATTGGTTGGTGTGCGGGAGGTTGGCAGCCTTGGCGAGACCGCCATCTTGTGTCACTGCTAAGCTGTGTGTGGGAGGCTCAAGAGCGGGGAGAGAGAACTGCTCTACTGCGCAGGGCAAGCCAGGGGCATTTTCTAATAGTAAATCACCGGTGATCCATCTCTATCATTGGGCCACACAGCTCTAGGTCATCATTTTCTGCCACTTGTCTACGCTTGGAGATTGAGAAAGAGCAGAGCCTGGGTGTGTAACCAACCACCCATTAGATTTAATGCGCTGAGTGGTTTACAGCGTGGCCGTCACTGTGGTGATGACCGGTTGTATTTAAAGAAAGGGAGGAATTGTGTGAGTGTCCCCGCTCAAGTTACAAGAGGGCATTTTCAGTTGGTTACGTCAATGAAAGACGAGGCAGTTTCTGTCTTTTTCATACTGAAAAGATAGTCAAATGGTACATCACAGCTCAGCCCTCTACTTCATCCTTTAACACTCTCCGACAGTAGGTCAGAGTCAACGCACAATCGAACACCACGTGACAACCTATGCACCTTCATCAAAACACTGACGATGACGACAACATTGATGACTGACAAAACAAAAACTGACAAACACTGACAAAACAAAAACTGTACATGCGAAAAATACCTATGTAACATGGTGTAAAGAGAGCCCAGAATACTGCAAAATGGACAGTTTAGCGTGTGTGTCTTACCTCCGCCAAGACAGACACGGCTGCATTGACTACGATGATGAAGAACAGAGCGATTCTCCATTCAAATGGAACACACACAATCTAGATGGGAGGGAGAGGAACAGATTCTCAAGAGCACATTTAAACAAGAAAAGTGAAGCAACGCCATGTTAATTCACAGTCATTACTGTAGGACCCAATTCAACCGAAGCTTGAGGCTAATATCTGTATGAAGCTCGTCTCTCCTGGTTGATGCCCACTCACCTCTAGGAATTCATCGATAGCAGACACAGGGTAGAACATGATGAAGAACAGAAATATGTACAAGCCAATACATGACACCACGAAGGGCCCTGCAGAGAAAGAGACAGACAGAACAACTAATCAAACATAGGTCAGTCACACAGGAAAAAATTGTGGATTTCCAACCAATCTCAAACCTTAACTTGATTTTGGATCCAACACTTAAAAAAACACTTTTATACTGTTAGACGATTTTCAGGCGAATACGTGGGAACGTTGGTCCTCACAGTTTTTGTAGCTGGGCTGTCTGAAGGGCTTCCCCTTGGAGAAGACGATGGCCACGATGAGGTACTGGAAGGAGGAGACGTAGAACAGGGAGGTGTTCTCGTAGTTCTTGATGTTGTGGTCGTCTTCAGAGGAGTTGTGCTTCGGGGAGAAGTTGGCATGGGGGGACGAGTTGCAGGCACTGGGAGAGGAGAGAACAGAGATGCACACACAGTCATATGTATATCGGGAAGCAGTTTTACACGTCAAAGGTTGACTGGCGACGTCCCTACTGTTTGCAGTAATGGTATACAATAAGACATTCACAGTATATGGCTTATTGGTTTGTTTTGAGTCTGGTAGTGTCGTCTCGTTGGTACATTGGTGTATTGTTACAGGTTATTGGTGTGAATTGGTGATTTTACATTCTTACTGCTGTCCCCCTAATGGTGTTTTGAATAGGTCCAGTAGTTAGCTTGGGGGTTGAACTTGGACTCACTCAGACTCTGGCGTCCAGATGTCGTACCAGGCCTGGTGTCGGACCCAGAGGAAAGCGATGGTCTGGAAGCCCAGACAGATGAGGATCTGAGTCAGTACGGAGAACAGCAGAGGGCCTGAGATCAGACCTGAGGGGGGACGCCTCGACACCAGCTCCTTCCACGCTGGGTTCAGAGACACTGGACAGAGAAGGTGGGAGAGACAAAGACACAGGGAAAGTAGTAAGGAACCGGAAGGTAGGATGGGTAGAGAGAGTGAAGTACAAACCCAGCGAAGCTGGTAGTAGATCAAACATTTAATTTAAAAGGACAAGTTCACTTTCATTTCTAACAAATCTCCATTTTCTAAAATTTCACCTGGTTTATAGAAACTTACCAACATCTAACGACCTGCATCACTCTACTGAGAGCTTTGCCGTTTCTAAAATAAAAGTATTTGGGTGTTTTTGGAGACTTTGTTCATTTTTATCCGTGACTCCCATACTGCAGAACGAGCAATGAGGAAGTCTATTGCTGGTGGGGTAAGTTTCTAAAAACCAAATTAAATCGCAATAAAAGTGTCAGGACACTTGTGGACAAGTGTCAAACTAGCTAGTATTGATCTACTTACTGGTGAAGACGATGAGGAGGATGATAGCGATGTCGATAAAGAGGAACTGGAAGTCTCCCAGGTTACTGAGGATCTGACATGGTTACAGAGAGATAAGGTCAGAGGTCAGCTACTGTATACACCAGAGACTAGTAATATCCTGACAGGAGTACAGAGACTAAGGGAGGGGTACTGTACTCACAGAGTAGAGCAGGGTGACACTGATGTACTGGATGATGCTGTAGAGGGCCATGAACTTGAACACACAGAAGGAGGTGATGAGAGCCGCTCGCCCTTCTCTGTGGATAGATATTATTATAAAAATTTTTTTAGGAACAAATCGAGCGAGTCAGTATGCAAGTGCTTTTATAAGGCTCACTGATTAGTCTCTAAGCTTGGCAGTAGGCTGGTGTTCATTTGTTAGCCATGTTGAGCTGATGGGTAGGGTTCTGGTGCTTGAGGCCCAGAGCAGGCCTACCTGATGAGGCTGGGCACACAGGAGATGTTGGGGGTCCTGGAGGTGAAGGGAGAGGCTACAGAGGCCTCCAGCTCGGAGAGAGAGATCCCACCATGAGCCCTCTTCAAAGCCTAGAGAGCGAGGTTGGAGGGGGGGGGGGAAGTTGAAGCAATAACATAGAAGACACTATCTGCATGATCATTTGACAACAAAAAACACTTTCAAAAGAGGTCTGTACTTACACCACAATCATTTGCGCCATCTCCACACATGCCCACAAAATAGCTGCAGATGGGGAAAGATAATTTACTGTTTTTAACTGTAATTTACAAAATGTGTAATGAATGCAATTTAAACAGATCTATGAAGAGGGTGAGTGTGTACTGTGCTATTTGTGCCCATGGGGTCAACAGCGTCTCTACTCACTCCACACTCTGCAGTGCTTCAATGAGCTGGGTCTTCTGGTCGGGGGCCATTCGGGCAAACACTGTCCCATGCAGCACCAACTACACCACATAGGCCGACAACAATGCATTAGACACAACCAAATCACAACAGCAATAGCTATGTGTTTATTGGGGAATGGACCCCATTACCTTCTGCAGCACATCCTGAAAGTGCTCAGAGATGACAGCAAAGGACTTGCCACTCATGGCGAAGTGGTACTGGTCCTGAGACGTGGGCTCGTCAGTGTGACACACATC
Organism: Oncorhynchus mykiss; assembly: GCF_057628025.1. Lineage (NCBI taxonomy): Eukaryota > Metazoa > Chordata > Actinopteri > Salmoniformes > Salmonidae > Oncorhynchus > Oncorhynchus mykiss. The sequence goes on from NC_143026.1 coordinate 60,577,430, forward strand.
CTCTAGACTGATCTCTATTTCCTGTTGGGACAGGGGGGCAAGCAGGGACAGGGGGGCAAGCAGGTACAGGTGAACAAGGGAAGAATGACATCTTGCAGATGAGTGATACAACATGGCTTATGTAGAGTAACAGTTGTAAAAGCTAGCGACTGACAACTTCAGTTTCCACCAATATTCACTGTGGCACTCTAAAATATCATTAAGACTTGGTGTAGTTAAAAAGTGGTGTAGTTATTGTCAAAATGACGAAAACAGTGGGCCATTTTAGTCAACTAAATGCCCTTTCATTTTTAGTGACGTCACATTTGTATTGCCTCATTAACCTGTAGTAAACATACGTCACTGACTTCTATGTGCACAAACATGCATAGCGTTGTCCTACCAACACATGTCTGAGTAACATCCTATTCTCTTCCCAGTAGCAGAAATATGACAAACATATAGAAGAATTATCTGGCCATGTAAATTCCTCACTCAGCCTACATAGATAGTGTACATTACATACAGAACAAATAGACACACACAAGTGGAGAGAGCGCGAGAGAAGCATAATCACCAGATGGTGCCGCAAAGCAGGAAGGGTTGCACATCCGTCACTCGGTCACGTCATTGGCATTGTGGTCAACGTTCCACAGATGCCACAGCCACATTGGGGTCCAAAAGTAGAATGGGAGCTAATGACTGTTTCGCCCAGTGATGTAGTGGAGTCACAAAAACGTAGAGTCCGAATCGGTGCTCGAGTACTGGTCCAAGTGTTCAAGTCTGAGTCCCCATTAACACAAAATAAAAGTGATTTACCCAGTCAGATACAGTGTAGTGGCAAGAGGAATTGAGTCAATAAATTGACCCCTATGACTGAACAAGTAGTCGCCTAAACAAATAGTTAACGGTCCGGTCTGCAAGTAGCCTAGTTTTAGAACGAGCCACTTGCAAAATGCAAAATGTGTCCCGCCAATGCACGATAGAGAGAAAAACACGTAGTGCCGGTATTATGGGTCATATCTTTAGAACCGTAAGGGCTAGAATCAAGCTGTTTCTCTCAGGAAAAGAGGGAGAGTTGGCTACAGAACCTGCCTATGAAATGCAGTGGGGAAAGTGGGAGGGTTGAGCGAGACTACAAATTCAAAGACAGCCTCCTTCTCTATACTCAAGGGAGAGAAAAACATAGCTAGACTTGTTTTACTATTAAACTCAATGCAGCTACTGTTTTTCATTTCGTAAAGCAGCTTGTGTTTCTTAACCAGGCAAAGGATAAAAGGATAGCCAACGAGGAAGTTGGTGGTGACTGGTTATCTACGGGAAGCAAGAGAGAGTCGCTAACGTGATGTGTATAATCAGAGGCGGAGCCCGTCTGCCTCACCTCTTGCTCCCCCGCAGCTCACATGATGTAGGCCGGGTTTGGTGCATCCTTCCCACTGCGCAACAGAACTGTGCTGCGCATCTGTGCTGCTAATAAAGCTCTCAATTTCACCCAAAAACTTTTTCAAGTCCACTTAGCAGTCAGATTTTAGTCACAGAGGTAATTTATTCGTGTCTCGTTTTGGTCAACTGAAATGAAAAAGCTTTTTCGTTTCGTTTTTTTTTCTGGGTCTATTTAGTTAGTTAAAGTCTCGTCAATTGCCACTGAAAAATATTTTGTCACTATTTTTGTTGACGAAATTACCACTGGTTTCCATATAAACTGATGTGGAGACCTTAAAGGGCTTCATTGCCAAATCCCTATATCTACTTCCTCAGAGTCAGATGAACAAGGGATACCATTTTTATGTCTCAACGTCCAGTACGAAGGAAGTTGGAGCAAGTTTCGTGAGCCAATGCTAACTAGCTTTAGCGCAACGACGAAGTCCACAAGGACAGTTAGCGTGCTAGTTGTTCCCATAGACTTCCAGTAATTGCACTAACGCTAGGTAGCAACTTCCTTCAAACTGAACACATACAAATGGTATCCACAAGTTCATCTGACTGAGGAAGTAGATAAAGGGCTTCATTGCCAAAATCCCAAACTATCCCTTTAAGGTATGCCAGTAAATATACATATTCCTGATAGCATCTAGACACAATCTGACACAATGACTGGCTGCCATTGTCTAGAACCCAGAACACACCCATTCATTCATCCATTCTTGCTGCATGTGATCACTGGGCTATTTCTGAGTTCTGATGTAACCAGCTTCTCATTGAAACTGAGGGGGATCCGAACAACTAGCTTAATCATGACTCATGCTGGCCCACAGAGGGCACTCATGTGTGGTGTTTCTGTTTTCCATCTCACTCACCCAGCATCTAGTGTGTGTGTGTGTGTGTGTGTCTGTCTGACAGAGCTGTAATTAGCCACACCCACCGCCAGGGGTCCGTCTCTCACCTCCAGGCGTGGGGCTTTGCCCACATGTTTGCTGGGTTTGTCTGCGTAGCGCCAGTTGATCTTGGCCGACTGACCATCTTTGGAGGGCAGCGCGTCGGCGATGATGACCCGGTCCTGAGGGGGGATCATGCCACAGTCCCTGGCCACTGAGATGGCCGTCAACATGTTGTCACCTGGAGGAAAGATGTTAAATGTTGCCTTTAGGCACAGACCTACTCATAACCATTATGGAAGGGGGGGGGGGGGGGGGACACACAAAACAGATTTTTAGATCATTGCCCAAGAGGCGACTGCCTCCTATTCCCTGAGGTACAGGGGGGTATTGTCCTGGCGCTATGCTTTTGTGAAACTCTAAACCTGGGTAGGGGTTGGGATGGGGCGGCCTGGGCATACTGGCTCTGGACCAGTGGTCCGCATGACAGGCCACGGGTTAGTGAGAGGGGTTGGCGGGCGGTGAAACCATATAATTGTGTGATTACATTTACAGTGCTGAAAGCGACAGAGGGAGAAAAGGAGAGAGAGGGACACCGGGCAGGACTTTGGCTCTTTCTGCCAGTTAAGCTGCACGGCCCAGAACTGTATTAGTCTGGATTCCAGGAATACCTCCGTAAAGCGTTGAGAACCACAAGAAAAATCCAAAGATCATCACAGCCAACATCACATTCTACGTGTGTGAGGCATGGCTACAGTATGAATGGGTCCTGGTGGTTGTCATTAGAGAGTGACAACTCATGTCCGATAGTGATCCTGTGTGGCTCGGTTGGTAGAGCATGGCGCTTGAAACACCAGTATTGTGGCCACCCATATGTGGAATGTATGCATGCATGATTATATGTCGCTTTGGGGAAAAAAGCTTCTGCTAAATGGCATATACCTTGAGGTCACTCATCACTGATTCAAGACCATTGGCATCCAAGTCTACTGAATGGCTTTCACAGATCCAGTCAAGTCAGATCAGTGATGATGTTTTACTGTGTATGTTGATATGATAAACATGTTGGTGTGCCCGCTTTCTCACCAGTGACCATGACGGTGCGGATGTGTGCCCTGCGGAGGTCCTCCAGTACCCCGGCGGTCTCAGCCTTCAGCTTGTTCTGCATGATGATCAGCCCCAGGAACTCCATGTTGGCCTCCATCTGGTCCCTGTTGACGTTCTGGACTTTGTGCCAGGTGAGTTTGGACTCGAGGCGGCGGTGGGCCAGGGCGATGACACGGAAGCCCTGCTTGGTGTAGTCCTCCAGAACATCCGCAAAGTCCTCTGGAACTACATGGACAGACGGTTTCGAAAAAACATCTTCAAAATGAACAATTCCAGGGAGCAAAACATTTCACTGAAAATGCTCGTCTTTATCATGGCATTGGCATCAGGTCAATACACCAGTCGTATGACGTGACCATGATAATCACACTTAGTTAGTCCAAGGCTACGACTGAATAGCCGAGCGTTCGTTCCTTACTATACTGGCCATAACTTCTCAATAGGAGCATCTGCAAAATGTACTGTCAAATTCAGAGTAAACAGTTAAGAGACCAACCAGTGTCTTTCTTGCAGAGGCTGGCCACCACCTCTGGCGCCCCCTTGAGGTAGGCATCCATGCGCTTCTCCCCCAGCAGACGGGCTACCACACACATCCTCTGCAGCGCCGAGGAGAAGGGGAACTGACGCACAATACCAATCTCATAGGCCAACTGTATGGGGACACAACACACAGAATTCCCTTTCACCTCCAGATCTTTCACCTCCAAGTCAAACTAGGAGAAATATTAAAAACAAGAGCGACAGCACTACTTACCGACAAGTCATACAGCTCCTACAGTGTGACAGTGAAGTAAACAGAGTGAATGTACAATCAAACAGTGCCTTTCAAATAATATGTGACAGGTTGTGACAGGTGAATATGTGACAGAGCTTAATCTTAATCATTTACACATCAGTGCCTTGCTCTCGGGTGGGGTGGGGGTAAACTATTCGTACCATGTCCTGTTCGGGTGACATGACGGGCTCGGGGGGCATCAGCTGCTTGGGGGGCCGCACCACGGTGGGCATGATGCGGTCGTGGAGGGAGGTCTCCTCCTCAGTGGCCTCCTCCAGGATCTGACAAGGAGAAGAGGGAGGAGTAAACATGAAAGAAACGCTAAGCTGTATCGAAAGTGGATATTTCAACTGACCAACATCTCAAAATGGACCCATAAGCGTGATCGGCACATTTATTGAAAGTCAGGGGAAAGCGAATATGCTTTGAGATATTTTCCGGCTTACAATTTCTTACATCAAAGTAAGAAATAGTAAGCCGGAAAATCTATCAAAGCAACTTGTCCAATATACTTTCGACATATCTCGGAATGAAACACATTGGACGGATTAAGAAATAGTGAAGGACAGAGGTTAAAGGTCCAGTTTCGGTCACTCACCCAACCTGTGGCCTCAAACATCTTCAGGTCCAGAGGGTCTCCGGACAGCTGGCCATCAATCTTGGTAAGAGAGTGGCAGGTGGCCATGCAGGCTACAAACTGGGACTTGACCAGACTCTCCTTGTAAGCATTCTCCTCTGACAGGTGGAAAGAGCCATTCTCCACTCTCTGGACTCCCCATAAGTCTAGTCCATCCTCTGTGAGTGTACCCGTCTGAGGAGAGAGTAGCAGAGATGGTGAATAGGGGGAGAATAACCCTTTCGTCAAAGTAAATATAGAGGTCAGGCCATAATACAACTAGTTTCCCAAGCATAGCCTCTACTAGTGTGTGTGTCTGTGTGTGTGTGTCCACCTTGTCGAAGCAGACCAGGTTGAGCTGGCCACAGATGTTGATCCTCTGGGGGCTGATGCAGAAGATGCCGATGCGTTTGAGGCGGCGCTGGGCGTACACGATGCCCGCCGTCATGGCAGCGGGCAGCGCGGGGGGCACGGTGATGGTGATGATGTCCAGGGACTCGATGATGATGGTCTTGGCTGGTACCTGGGCCACAGTAGAGGAGAAGGCAAAGAAAACAAGTCCAATACAATAGGAGTTCATGTAGGAATTGAACGTGATGCTAAATAGCCAGTCTTTTTCAGTTCAACTCCATTTTCCAATGAAATGCCCTGACCACATTACCACTGACCATTACCACTGTACACCATCTAAAAAGGACTAGTCACTCTCCCTCTTCCCTGAATGTTCAGTCCAGTACCTTGTTCATTATGCTGAGGACAATGGAGTAGACAAAGCCGATACCGGCTATAGCCACCAGGCACAGCAGGAAGAGGTAGGCGTCGCGGTACAGCTTGAAGTCCGTGGGCTTGGGGTAGAGGATGGAGCGCACCAGCTGGCCCTTAGCTGTGCTGAAGCCTGGTGGGGGAGGGGGACACGGACGAGCATATTTACGATGATAGCAGAATTCAGAATGTGCCAACTGATCCTAAAAATAAATCTGAGGGTAGATCATGATCGAACAAAAATAAAATAGGTTGTGTGTGCGCGTGTTGTGACTGAGGACACATACACACTAACCTGTGCGGACCACCACTGCCTTGACCAGTTCCCCTGAGTAGAAACGGGTCTGGATGATGTGCGTGCCACAGAAGAGGGTGTGTCTCTTGTGCTCCTCCATGCTGTAGGCCCCGTCACCCTCCTTGTCCCCCTCACCCGGGTTGGGGAGGTTGGTCTTGGTGACCGGCACACTCTCACCTTGGGGGAGGAGGAGGTGGGTGGGACAGGAGGGGGGGGGGGGCGAGAAGGAGGTTGAGTCTGGGAGCTTTGATGCATAAGTATACAGCATTTACAGAGTGTAATGTTGTGTGCTGTTTTGCACAAATGTAAAATATACATTTTGTATTTGGGTAGTGAGACAGACAGACGTTGGTCTGTCTGTCTGTAGCAGAATTTCCAGGTCTCACCTGTCAGCATGCTCTCGTTGACAATGCAGGTGCCGCTGACCAGCACCGCATCGCACGGCATGATGGTCCCGTTGCTAGGGATGATCATGACATCGCCGGGCACCAGGTCAGTGGACAGGGCCTCCTCGATGTCTGCTATGATCCAACACAAAGGAGAGGAGAGAGGCAGTAGGTGTGGAGACAGGGGGGAGAGGAGGAGAGCAGAGGAAAGAGAGAAAGGAAGGGAAAGTAGAGGGCGGTAAGAGAGAGAGAGAAAACGAGAGGTATTCTGTGCATCTCTTGTTCAGCACATCTCTCATTACTCTTGCCACTCTGAGCAGCAGGGGAAAAACGCTGAGGCATCATCATATGTGGGCCTGAGCTCACTGCCGCAGACACGCACAAAAAAAGTGTGACCTTCTAGCGGCTAATTGAACACTAGCCAAAGTGCATAAAATCTAAATGAGGTATGTTAGACAAACCGTTGTTGGCTCTGCAGACTGAAACACGGACAATACTGTGTGCTGCCACCATGTCGTGAAGCATGACGTATTGCTGAAAAGTAGAGAAAAGTTTCAGAAAACAGAAAATAAGCAGAACCACACATCAGGTGCTAGAAAAACAGGCCTCTAGCTAACAGCTTCTAATTTCCCTCGGGGTTAGAGAGAAGCCTTCACCCCCCCCCCCCCTCTTCTTCCACCCTTTCTCCATCCATGCCCTTCCTCTACATATCCTTCTCTTCACAAATGCAGTGTGATTCTAAAGGGGGCTTTGGGTAAACCCAGGGCACCGGCAGAAGTCTCCACCCCTCCTCTTCCATCTCCCTACCTATGCGGTGTGATTGTAAGGGGGTGAACCCAGGGCCTCGGGGGCAGCAGACCATACAGAGATGGGCCCTTTCATGCAGGCCTGAATGGTTCTGGGATTAGAGTGGGGAGGGGGCTATTGCAGTTAACTCTGGCTTAGTCCAGCTTTGTTGAGCTCAGTCTGGATCAGCAAGGCCCCAGATTCACCTTTAACTTTTGATTATTTCATAAATGTTGTAAAAATGAAGGAAGTAAGAGGAGGAGTTGAGAAAGACAAAGAAGGGAACGTGAGGGGGGGCAGACGTACCTTTTTAATGGTGTACAGAGAGGTAGCTATGGATATGACCGACATGAAGACGATGGCTACGGCGTAGTAGTAGTACTCGTCGGCGCTCCACAGGATCACACTGAAGAGCTGGAAGATGTAGAAAGGGTTGAGGACCTGCAGGGGGGAGGAGACCGGGGGACAGGTAGTTCAGCCAACTTCTTCAAAACAACAAGCTGCAACAAAAGACATCAATTTGGACATACTACTAGAATAATGACTGATTAAGCCAGACTTAACCAGTCATGGTTTGGCGTAAGTGTGAAGATGGTATAAATGAACGCCAAATATCCCTTTGATTGACACATATGGTTCAATGTGTTTCTTATACAGAGCGCACAACAGAGACAGAGAGCGAGATGGAGACTGTCGCAGAGAGAGTGAGGTCAGAAAGAGCGAGAGAGACATCAGAGAGATAGAAAGACAATAAGGAGCTGAGAGGAACTGCGGAGGTGGAAAATGCTGTTTGTACTGCCATTGTTGGCCCTGTTCACTCATTAGACTAAAGACAACCTCCCTGCAACAACTGAGAATCATTATGTCCGGTCATTTTTTTTAAAACATTTTTCTTTTTTTAAAGCTGTTGGCTTCCATTCAACAAAATGTAATCATTAGAATGCCACGCACAGCTCTTGGATATGATTCTCATTATTTGGATCACACTGTTGCAGGAGAGCTGTAAATGTAAAACTTGCAGTGTATTTGAGGTTTAAAAGTGCTTCTGACGTTTGTAATTTCAGACTTGATTTTCTCTTTTGAAAAATGTAACAACCGCTACAAAAATGTCCATTAATTAAAATTCACATAATAAATTCACATTTCCTGTTGCTGAAGGATTATTTTCCAGCTGTAGCAAACACGCTAAAATTAAGATCCTACATCTATCAGGATCACAGATAAAATAGCTATTGATTTTCATATGCAGCTTTGGATGTAAATTATTAGTAAGTTGTCTGTATGTCCTTTGGGTGGTGGACCATTCTTGATACACACTGAAAACTTTTGAGCGGGAAAAACCCAGCAGCGTTGCAGTTCTTAAAACACTCAGGCACTTAATTTTTTGTCTTGCCCACTCACCCTCTAAATTGCACACAGACACAATCCATGTCTCAATTGTCTCAAGGCTTAAAAACCCTTCATGTCTTCTCCCCTTCATCTACACTGATTGAAGTGAATTTAACAGGTGATATCAATAAGGGAGAGTAGCTTTCACCTGGTCAGTATGTCAGTCATGGAAAGAGCAGGTGTTCCTAATGTTTTGTACACTCACTGTAGGCTAATGATATCAATTACTTCTCAGAGACAGTAAAAAAGGAACCATGGCAAGAACATCAAGCATTCTTTAAGTAAAGGACATGAATACCTTATTCCCATTTAAACCCCAAAACCTCTCCTACCTCTTTGATTAGCAGCTTGAAAACTGAAGGCACTTTCACTGCAATTTCATTCACTCCGAAAAACAGTCTCCTGTGGGAAAGAATGAGACAGTGTTTGAACTGTAAATGTTGAACCCAACAGCTCATTCCACTTTATAACAAACCGTTGTAAAGGGTTGTAATAAAACCCTTGATAAGGTGCCGACACTGACAGTGCTGCATTAAGTAGGTCAGAGTCACACTCTCAACACACACTAGACGCTGGGTATGTGATACACAGGGAGCATTAGGCCAGTCCTGAGCAGACTGACAGCAGGGCTATTATCAGGTGTTTTCAGGGCTTTGTTAGGTGACTGGGCTATTAGATGTCCGGTCGTCTAAGGCGACAAGAGATGCTGCTGTGGCCGGCAGTTGTGAAGTCTGGGGGATGGGGGTGGTGAATCTACCATAGGAAAGGGCAAACCTCTGGGTTATTCAATAAGCTGCAGTAGTAGCTGTAGTCCGGAGTCCAGTCGAGGGTAAAGTGCAATGAAATAGTCTCTACCTGTACTCCTGCTGGTTGCTGGTGAGCCCCGTGCTGTGCTCTGAGTGGATGTTGGAACAGGTCACCTCCAGGTCTTCCAAGCCCCTGTGGTGTGTGTGCAGGCATGCGTGAAAGAGGGGAAACCAGAAACCTCCACTGGAACACATTTGCTTGGATACACGCACATAAAAATTGAAATATCACATTTACCTAAGTATTTAGACCCTTTACTCAGTCCTTTGTTGAAGCACCTTTGGCAGCGATTACAGCCTCAAGTCTTCTTGGGTCTGATGCTACAAGCTTGGCACACCTGTATTTGGGGAATTTCTCCCATTCTTCTCTGCAGATCCTCTCAAGCGCTGTCAGGTTGGATGGGGAGCATTGCGGCACAGCTATTTTCAGGTCTCTCCAGAGATGTTTGATTGGGTTCAATTCTGGGCTCTGGCTGGGCCACTCAAGGACATTGAGACTTTTCCCAAAGCCACTCCTGTGTTGTCTTGGATGTGTGCTTAGGGTCGTTGTCCTGTTGGAAGGTGAACCTTAGGACCTCAGACTGGGGCAGAAGGCTCTGGAGCAAGTTTTCATCAAGGATCTCTCTGTACTTTGCTCCATTCATCTTTCCTTCGATCCTGACACGTCTCCCAGTCCCTGCCGCTGAAAAACATCCCCACAGCACGATGCTGCCCCCAACATGCTTCACCATAGGGATGGTGCCAGGTTTCCTCCAGATGTGATGCTTTGCTTTCAGGCCAAAGAGTTCAATCTTGGTTTTATCAAACCAGAGAATCTTGTTTCTCATGGTCTGAGAGTTCTTTAGGTGCCTTTTGGCAAACTCCAAGCAGGCTGTCATGTGCCTTTTACTGAGGAGTGTCTTCCATCTGGCCACTAGCATAAAGGCCTGTTTGGTGGAGTGCTGCAGAGATGGTTGTCCTTCTGGAAGGTTCTCCCATCTCCACAGAGGAATTCTGGAGTTCTGTCAGAGTGACCATCAGGTTCTTGGTCACCACCCTGACCAAGGTCCTTCTTCCCCGATTGTTCAGTTTGGTGGTTCCAAACTTCTTCCATTTCAGAATGATGAGGCCACTGTGTTCTTGGGGACCTTCAATGCTGCAGAAATGTTATGGTTCCCTTCCCCAGATCTGTGCCTCGACACAATCCTGTCTCGGAGCTCTACGGACAATTCCTTCAAATTCATAGCTTGGTTTTTGCTCTGACATGCACAGTCAACTGTGGGACAGGTGTGTGCCTTTCCAGATCATGTCCAATCAATCAAATCTACCACAGGTGGACTCCAATCAAGTTGTAGGAACATCTCAAGGATGATCAATGGAAACAGGATGCACCTGAGCTCAATTTCAAGTCTCATAGCAAAGGGTCTGAATACTTATGTAAATAAGATTATATATATATAATCTTATATACTACATTTGTAAAAAAAATTCTAAAAACCTGTTTTCGCTTTGTCATGGGGAATTGTGTGTAGATTGATGAGATGTACGCATTTAATCTATTTTAGAATAAGGCTGTAACGTAACAAAATGTGGAAAAATTGGAGGCATCTGAATCCTTTTGAATGCACTGTAACTTCAAAAAATGTCCAGGTCACTGAATATAATTATGGTTCGTTAAATTGCTTACGTTAACACCTCAAAATTCTGGACCTCGTCATTCCAGTAGTACTTTGTGCTATGGAGTGTAAAATAGCGAATCTGAAATGAGAAGGAAAAAAAAAAAGAATAACACAATGTTATCAACAGAAGGCAGAAACTTTTTTGGTGCACCCCCCCAATTGACCATGAAAGTTTATATTTTTGTGACTGTGTGAGAGAAAGACAGGTAAAATAAGTAAAAAGACCATCCATGTATGTTACTGTGTGTGCCATCACGTGTTATTACCTGAGTGGGCTGGTACTCTGCGTACTTCCTGTTGAACTCCTGGGTGGGGCTGTTCGAGGAGTGGGGGGAGTGTCCGTTGGCCATGGGGGGAGTGGTCTGGGTCTCCAGGCTGTCAAAGGGGTTCCTCCCGGGGGCCAGCATCACACGCACCTTGGCTAGGAACCAGCGCTTAAACTCATCCTGAGAACACACACACACACAATCAGCGGTGACAGGTTGTCTTGTATTCCCATTACTTAAGTGAAGCAAAAATAAAGCCTTTGTATGTGAACAGCGTCAGATTCATTGATGGAGAGTGATGCATTATCCTGGTTTTGTATTTTTCTATCCACTATGCTCATTGACGGGACATTCCAATTTACCATGATAATTATTAATCACAATAGAAATATAATCCCCGGTACAATATCAACTGCACTGCTGCACTTATAGTCTGTCGGGCCCCTGCGTAAAATTTCCTGATGACCCGCTGCCCTGTAATCCCAAACTCTTAAACTAACTCCCAAATCCTTTCAAATAAAAGGTATATAATGAGTCAAATAAGCACTAGGTTAAAACATAGGCAACAAACGTAAGCTGGTAGACACACCAGTGAGGTGTAAACTACACCTCCACACTTGGATGTGGTTGCATCATTGCGAGCTACAAATTATACCTGGTCACTTCACTCAAAACATTATATTTTTGGGGTTTTGGTTTCAAGTTGCCCAAAGTCAATTAGCCTGTGCTATTTGTTCAAAAAAAAAAGATAAGCAAATTAATCTCTCCTGAACAAAATAAATCTGCAATTCCGGAGCCCTATCTTGACAGCAAAATTGTAGCAACAATAGCCTAATTGGCAACCCAAATACATGCCAATCACTGGTTTGCACGTCAAAATATATTTATCATGCATTCCTGCTTCGACATAACTACGTATTTCTTTAATCATACCATCGCAATAGCACTGAAAATGACCCTAAAACATTACTCCAAATGTTTTCTATTGCGTGACGCCGTAACAAAATCATGGGCTGGTGCCACCAACTGAAAATGTTAGTGGCAGTGGCACCAGTGCCAAAAGGGGAAAAAGTTAGTCTCAAACCATACTGTTAAAAAAAAAATACAGTACAGGTAACTGCCAAAGAAAAGGAAATACCAACATAAAAAGTGTCTTAATAGGGCTCATTGGGGCACCACGAGCCAGAACAACTTCAATGCACCATGGCATAGATTCTACAAGTGTCTGGAACTTTATTCGAGGGATGCAACACCATTCTTCCACGAGAAATTCCATCATTTGGTGTTTTGTTGGTGGTGGTTGGAAAAAAAAAAATCGGTCTCAGGCGCCTCTCCAGATTCTCCCATAAGTGTTCAATTGGGTTGAGATCTGGTGATGGCCATGGCATATGGTTTACATCGGTTCATGCTCATCAAACCATTCAGTAATCAAACCTGCCTTGTGGATGGGGACATTGTCATCCTATGAGGGAATAGCCAAGATAATGGCCTGCTCCGAATTGTTATACATGTTCCTAAGCATGACGGGATATAATTGTTATTGAACTCAGGAACCATACCGGTGTGGAAGCACCTGATTTCAATATACTGTACATCCCTCATTTACTCAAATGGCTCAATTGTGTTGGCAGTTGCCTATATATGGATAACATGGGTTCATTGTAGGCTAGCATTGCATGTTAAAGAGAAAGCAAGTGCCATGATCCCACAGGAAATAGGACTATGGGAGTTTGTTATGCTCCGGCGTTGAGAATATGGGCATTATAGTCTATCCAGAGACCAAAAAGCTGAACAGATGAGTCATTCCACAAAATGAGTGCCTTTTCATATTTTAAGTACAAATTGTGCACCAATATTGAATTTTAAAAGCCTGTTACATTCAATATAGACCACACGGACAATTCAATAAAATCAGATTTTTATATGAATAAAGTCTTGCTAGTGCCAAAATTCAGCATGTCCCTCATTTTAAGGTCAACCCTGTTACATGAACTGAACTCTCGTTTTAACATATTGAAACTAATGCCTTTTATTAAAAAAAATTGCTATAAAAAAAAAACATTTAACATCTAATAGTCAAATCATAGTGTAAAAGCAGGTGAGCTGATTCTACTACACTGCTCAAAAAAATAAAGGGAACACTAAAATAGCACATCTTAGATCTGAATGAATGAAATATTCTTATTAAATACTTTTTTCTTTACATAGTTCAATGTGCTGACAACAAAATCACAAAAATTATCAATGGAAATCAAATTTATCAACCTATGGAGGTCTGGATTTGTAGTCACACTCAAAATTAAAGTGGAAAACCACACTACAGGCTGATCCAACTTTGATGTAATGTCCTTAAAACAAGTCAAAATGAGGCTCAGTAGTGTGTGTGGCCTCCACGTGCCTGTATGACCTCCCTACAACGCCTGGGCATGCTCCTGATGAGGTGGCGGATGGTCTCCTGAGCGATCTCCTCCCAGACCTGGACTAAAGCATCCGCCAACTCCTGGACAGTCTGTGGTGCAACGTGGCGTTGGTGGATGGAGCGAGACATGATGTCCCAGATGTGCTCAATTGGATTCAGGTCTGGGGAACAGGCGGGCCAGTCCATAGCATCAATGCCTTCCTCTTGCAGGAACTGCTGACACACTCCAGCCACATGAGGTCTAGCATTGTCTTGCATTAGGAGGAAACCAGGGCCAACCGCACCAGCATATGGTCTCACAAGGGGTCTGAGGATCTCATCTCGGTACCTAATGGCAGTCAGGCTACCTCTGGTGAGCACATGGAGGGCTGTGCGGCCCCCTAAAGAAATGCCACCCCACACCATGACTGACCCACCGCCAAACCGGTCATGCTGGAGGATGTTGCAGGCAGCAGACCGTTCTCCACGACGTCTCCAGACTCTGTCACGTCTGTCACGTGCTCAGTGTGAACCTGCTTTCATCTGTGAAGAGCACAGGGCGCCAGTGGCGAATTTGCCAATCTTGGTGTTCTCTGGCAAATGCCAAACGTCCTGCACGGTGTTGGGCTGTAAGCACAACCCCCACCTGTGGACGTCGGGCCCTCATACCACCCTCATGGAGTCTGTTTCTGACCGTTTGAGCAGACACATGCACATTTGTGGCCTGCTGGAGGTCATTTTGCAGGGCTCTGGCAGTGCTCCTCCTGCTCCTCCTTGCACAAAGGCAGAGGTAGCGGTCCTGCTGCTGGGTTGCTGCCCTCCTCCACGTCTCCTGATGTAATGGCCTGTCTCCTGGTAGCGCCTCCATGCTCTGGACACTACGCTGACAGACACAGCAAACCTTCTTGCCACAGCTCACATTGATCCTGGATGAGCTGCACTACCTGAGCCACTTGTGTGGGTTGTAGACTCCGTCCCATGCTACCACTAGAGTGAAAGCACCGCCAGCATTCAAAAGTGACCAAAACATCAGCAAGGAAGCATAGGAACTGAGAAGTGGTCTGTGGTCACCACCTGCAGAACCACTCCTTTATTGGGGGTGTCTTGCTAATTGCCTATAATTTCCACCTGTTGTCTATTCCATTTGCACAACAGCATGTGAAATTTATTGTCAATCAGTGTTGCTTCCTAAGTGGACAGTTTGATTTCACAGAAGTGTGATTGACTTGGAGTTACATTGTGTTGTTTAAGTGTTCCCTTTATTTTTTTGAGCAGTGTATTTTTGGCCATTTTCTGGTGTTTTGTAACGGAAAACTGAGTGGGTCAAGTATAACAGGTCATCCTTGTTACTAATAGATAGATTACATTTAATTGCCCCTCCCTGTTGTACACAAGTTTCCACTTGCCCTCTCACAAGGGGATTGATGGTTGTTACGGTCAACCCTGTTACGGTCAACCCTGTTACTTTATTTGGCACTTAGAGGCATTCCAGAGGATGAAAACATTGTTCTTTTTTAACCCGCCCGTTTTGGAACAAATGTGTCAATGTATGTCTCGTACATGCATAATAAACCATCTATCTTTTAGACCTTGTTTAATTTCGCTATCAATAGGCTCCATTTCTCTGGAAACCAAGCAGAAAATTAAATTAGCTAAACATGCCATTTTAGCCAGACAAATACATTAGAAGACAATTCTCAAACCGATCAGAAACACTATGCTCACAACCTGTATCTCAATGGTGTATTTAGTTAGTTTATTGTTCAATATATTCAAAATTTCTAAGGTTTTTACCAGGCGCGATACGACACCACACATATAGCATGTAACATACTAGTTCGTACAACAAGGAATTAGCCAGCAATGTTGACTGGCAGGTGGAATGATGTCCAATGATGTTGCAAGTTTAAAAGAGTTTGTGGGGTGAGCCCAAGCATGTGCATGTCTTTGTGCACAGTTGCAGGGGCTTGACAGCAATTACGTGATAACATAGTTCACAACTTTCAGGGACCCCATTTGGCTCTTGGTTGCTGCTTTCAGAACTACTAAAACTACACAAAAATAATTAGAGCCATTATTTAACCTCGAGTTGGGGAAAAAAACATGTTTTTTATTAAGTTGAACATTTGCTCTTTATGACAGAATCTTAAAATTACCCCCCCCAAATAAACACCATGTTACACATCTCAAAGGGTACTGAATTAGTGAAACGACTCAGATACACATTTTTTATTTACATGTAAGCGTGGGGTACTGCTAGTGACTTAATGTTTGAATAAGAAAACACTTAAGGCCTAATATATTTATTTTTTAACTACAAATTGGTGGCTGAAAATAAAATAGTTACTGAAATATCCAGAATGGTTTCTGCCATAGTAACGAGGACAATGACTTACAGTGGATTGGAGCAGCACCACTTCGGCCTCTCTGACAGTGGTCCGGCTACAGGTGGCCTTCACACACCATTCTGGCATCCAGTAGAGCAGCAGCAGAAGGAAGCCCCCCGTACAGAGCACCCAAAAACCCACCACCGCCACACGCCACCGACACACACGGTACCCCTGGAGCTCCTAGAGGGGGCCATGGAGGGGAGAGAGGACAGTTAAAATTGTAGTTCATATTACTGTTGCACGGTATACCAAAACTGTACTTTTTCGGTACTTCTACCAAATGTGTGTCACGTCATATACGGATTGAGAGGATCAAGTCTGTTTTGTAATTTGTCTGAATCTTCAAGGGGGCAGTAGCTAGCCAGGCTGTGTTTGCGTCAGAGTGTGTGAGTGAGAGAGCGATGGAGAGACAGCGAGCGAGAGAGCGATGGAGAGACAGCGAGCGAGAGAGCGATGGCGAGACAGCGAAAGAGTAAGAGACGGAGAGAGGAAGCATGTGAGCGATGTGGGAGAGGTAGCGTGTGAGCAAGAGCAACAGAGCGAGAGAGAGCAACCAAATGAGAGGGACAGAGCGAGCGAGATTGAGACGCACAGTTGGACAACTGAATTAAATTATAAACTAAAATAGCCTGGACCGGACAGAGTTGGAATACTCTCCAACATGCTGTCCTACTCGAGTTGGCCAAATGTAGTCCTACTGTATGACATTGGGTTTGCCATATGACTCTGGGTTTACTTCTGCCAGTCCCTACAGGCTCAGACAGCCGGTTGACCTGAGAGTGGAGCCTGAGTGGTGTAGCTGTGACAGTGTGAGAGAGCAAGAGACACTTCAGCTCCACTATACAAGTCAAGTTACTTTGCCATAAGCGTCGCGTCAATGTGACACTACCTGCTACACAGAGTGTGATGTTTTGACAGCAGAGGGGAAGTGTGTATTCTATTTTCCTACTGTACCATATTCATCGATTACGCTGAAGTACAATAGCTTTGGTCCAGTTTATCGCAAGTATTCATTAAAACTTTTGTTTACATTGTGAAAATAGTCAATGTAGCTAGCTAGAGTTTCTGCTAGCTAGTAGTTCTTGGAGGCCATATGCAACCAAAATCAACTATTTGTCATTACTTTAATTCAGCCATCGAGAATTGAACATTGGAGATTCTTGAGTTGGACACTGCCATTGGACGTGACGCAATGTGAGCGCAACACCGGCAGTATAGCGGCTTTCAATGATTTCAAAGGAAGCATTCCCTCAATGGCTGAAGGCAATGCCGGACGCCCGATGGCTGTAGTGTAGCAGGGCCGTGCGAGTGAGTGAAGGAAAGGGGGGGGGGGGAGAAACAAGGTAGAAAGAGGTAATAAAATGAGGGAACACACCATCTCATCCTCCTCATCCTTGTTCACGATCTTCAGGTCTTCTTTCTCCATTCTGCAGATGAGTCACCAAGCCCACTGAGCACCGCTTCATTGAAACAAGAGCACAATGACACCACTACATGAGAACGTGAGTCTACCCCCAGTACGAAGGCATGAGTATATCTCAGAGTGGGTGTCCAACCCAGTGCATACCAGAACATGACTCAACCACACTGAACCTTCAAGTGAGACCAATGAGATCAACCACACCACCTGTGCAGTGACTGAAACCAGAGCCATAAACGCACAGTTGGACAACTGAATGAATGATTAACTAGAAGAGACTGGACATTACATTACATTACATTACAATGCATTCACACGTTCAACAGCACACTGTATGCCCTCAAGCCTATACTCCACTACTACCACATACAGTGGGGAGAACAAGTATTTGATAACCTGCAAAATCGGCAGTGTTTCCTACTTACAAAGCATGTAGAGGTCTGTCATTTTTATCATAGGTACACTTCAACTGTGAGAGACGGAATCTAAAACAAAAATCCAGAAAATCACATTGTATGATTTTTAAGTAATTAATTTGCATTTTATTGCATGACATAAGTATTTGATACATCAGAAAAGCAGAACTTAATATTTGGTACAGAAACCTTTGTTTGCAATTACAGAGATCATACGTTTCCTGTAGTTCTTGACCAGGTTTGCACACACTGCAGCAGAGATTTTGGCCCACTCCTCCATTCAGACCTTCTCCAGATCCTTCAGGTTTCGGGGCTGTCGCTGGGCAATACGGACTTTCAGCTCCCTCCAAAGATTTTCTATTGGGTTCAGGTCTGGAGACTGGCTATGCCACTCCAGGACCTTGAGATGCTTCTTACGGAGCCACTCCTTAGTTGCCCTGGCTGTGTGTTTCGGGTCGTTGTCATGCTGGAAGACCCAGCCACGACCCATCTTCAATGCTCTTACTGAGGGAAGGAGGTTGTTGGCCAAGATCTCGCAATACATGGCCCCATCCATCCTCCCCTCAATAAGGTGCAGTCGTCCTGTCCCCTTTGCAGAAAAGCATCCCCAAAGAATGATGTTTCCACCTCCATGCTTAATGTTTGGGATGGTGTTCTTGGGGTTGTACTCATCCTCCTTCCTCCAAACACGGTGAATGGAGTTTAGACCAAAAAGCTCTATTTTTGTCTCATCAGACCACATGACCTTCTCCCATTCCTCCTCTGGATCATCTAGATGGTCATTGGCAAACTTCAGACGGGCCTGGACATGCGCTGGCTTGAGCAGGGGGACCTTGCGTGCGCTGCAGGATTTTAATCCATGACAGCCTAATGTGTTACTAATGGTTTTCTTTGAGACTGTGGTCCCAGCTTTCTTCAGGTCATTGACCAAGTCCTGCCGTGTAGTTCTGGGCTGATCCCTCACCTTCCTCATGATCATTGATGCCCCACGGGGTGAGATCTTGCATGGAGCCCCAGACTGAGGGTGATTGACCATCTTTAACTTCTTCCATTTTCTAATAATTGCGCCAACAGTTGTTGCCTTCTCACCAAGCTGCTTGCCTATTGTCCTGTGGCTCATCTGAGCCTTGTGCAGGTCTACAATTTTATCCCTGATGTCCTTACACAGCTCTCTGGTCTTCGCCATTGTGGAGAGGTTGGAGTCTGTTTGATTGAGTGTGTGGACAGGTGTCTTTTATACAGGTAACAAGTTCAAACAGGTGCAGTTAATACAGGTAATGAGTGGAGAACAGGAGGGCTTCTTAAAGAAAAACTAACAGGTCTGTGAGAGCCAGAATTCTTACTGGTTGGTAGGTGATCAAATACTTATGTCATGCAATAAAATGCAAATTAATTACTTAAAATTTATTTTCTGGATTTTTTTTTAGATTCCATCTCACAGTGTACCTATGATAAAAATTACAGACCTCTACATGCTTTGTAAGTAGGAAAACCTGCAAAATCGGCAGTGTACCAAATACTTGTTCTCCCCACTGCATCTACAGTACAAAATCCATGTGTACTTGTGTGTATAGTGCGTATGTTATCGTGGGTGTGTATGCATGTGTCTGTGCCTATCTTTGTATTGGTTCACAGTTCCCGCTGTTCTATAAGGTGTATTTTTCAGTTTTTTTAAATCAAATTTTCCTGCTTCATGTGGAATTGAGTTTCATGTAGTCATGGCTCTATGTAGTACTGTGCGCCTCCCATCGTCTGTGGACTGTGAAGAAACCTCGTGGCATGTCTTGTGGGTTATGCATGGGTGTCTGATTCAACATGTGCATTCAACATGTCAACACCTCTCACAAATACAAGTAGTGATGAAGTCATTCTCCTCTCCACTTTGACGTGCATATTATTAATGTTAACTGTGTACATCCAAGGGCCGGCCGTGCTGCCCTGTTCGGAGCCATTTGCAATTTTCCTATGTCCCTTTTTGTGGAACCTGACCACACTAATGAACACTAGTCCAGGTGTGACAAAACTAGGGCCTGTAGGACATGCCTTGTTGATAGTGCTGTGAAGAAGGTAGAGTAGCACATTATTATGGACAGACTTCTCCCCATGTTCTGACCATGACAGTTTACAATCCAGGGTTACTCCAAGCAGTTTAGTCTCCTCAACTTGTTCCATTTCCACAATATTTATAACAGAATTAGTTGAGAAATATTTAGGACTAACATTCCAAAACTTTGGTTTTCCTAGATATGGCTACTATATTGTGATAACTACATGCAATGGATATGGATACTTCTTTCAAGCTAATTTCTGCAGCATTATTAAAGATGTGATCAATACATGCTATTTATAACTACCCTGACTGATAACCAGAACAAGGTTGGAGGCACTGGTTATATTTTGAAGCTTTTGAGTGGGCAGCTGGATGAAAGCCAGTCAATATTTAAAAATCACCCAGAAGAAAATATACCTCTGTTGATATCACATACATTATCAAGCATTTCACACATTATCCAGATACTGATTGTTAGCACTTGGTGGTCTATAGCAGCTTACCTCACAAATGGGCTTTAGGTGAGGCAGATGAACCTGAAGGCATATTACTACTACAGTTTTTAAAACATGAGATCGTCTAAGATTTACAGGAATGTGGTTCTGAATATAAACAGCAACATGTCCAATGGCATTTCTGTCTTTTATGTAAATGTTATAACATTTTGTTGATACCGCTGTATAAAAAGGTATTATTTAAGTGAGTTTCAGAGATAGTCAGAATATGAATGTCATCGGTTATTAGCAAATTATTGATTTCATGAACCTTGTTTCTTAAGCTACATATGTTAACATGGGCAATTTTGAGCACTTGTCTAGGATGCTTACTTGTTTTCACTGTTTTCCTGGGAAGCTTAGCAGAAGTAGATATGCTCATGTTATTTATCTTAGTGCAGGGTGAGCTGCACAGTGTCTTCCTACTAGGGCACACCGCCTCAGTGCTAACAGTATACATCTGGTTCATAGGCACATGATTGCTGCATACAATAGCTGTAGGATCAACAGATACATTAACCTGTTAGAGCTCTAGGGGCGCTATTTCATTTTTGGATAAAAAACGTTCCCGTTTTAAGCGCGATATTTTGTCACGAAAAGATGCTCGACTATGCATATTCTTGACAGTTTTGGAAAGAAAACACTCTGAAGTTTCAGAATCTGCAAAGATTTTGTCTGTAAGTGCCCCAGAACTCATTCTACAGGCGAAACCAAGATGATGCATCACCCAGGAATTAGCAGAATTTCTGAAGCTCTGTTTTTCATTCACTCCTTATATGGCTGTGATTGCGCAACGAATGAGCCTACACTTTCTGTCGTTCGCCCAAGGTCTTAGCAGCATTGTGACGTATTTGTAGGCATATCATTGGAAGATTGACCATAAGAGACTACATTTTCCAAGTGTCCGCCTGGTGTCCTGCGTCGAATTCGGTGCGCAATTGCCAGCTGCTTCTACTTTACCATTTGATTCAGGGGAGAAAGCATGTGTCCAAGAACGATGTATCAATGAAGAGATATGTGAAAAACACCTTGATGATTGATTCTAAACAACGTTTGCCATGTTTTCAGTCGATATTATGGAGTTAATTTGGAAAAAAGTTCGCGTTTTGAGGACTGAATTTTCGGATTTTTTTTGGTAGCCAAATGTGATGTATAAAACGGAGCTATTTCTAATACACAAGGAATCTTTTTGGAAAAACTGAGCATCTGCTATCTAACTGAGAGTATCCTCATTGAAAACATCAGAAGTTCTTCAAAGGTAAATTATTTTATTTGAAGGCTTTTATGTTTTTGTTAATGTTGCGTGCTGGATGCTAACGCTAAATGCTAACGCGAAATGCTAACACTAGCTAGCTACTTTTACACAAATGATTGTTTTCCTATGGTTGAGAAGCATATTTTGAAAATCTGAGATGACAGTGTTGTTTACAAAAGGCTAAGCTTGAGAGATGGCATATTTATTTCATTTCATTTGCGATTTTCATAAATAGTTAACGTTGTGTTATGCTAATGAGCTTGCTGATAGATTTACACAATCCTGGATACAGGGGTTTTTTCATAGCTAAACGTGACGCAGAAAACGGAGCGATTTGTCCTAAACAAATAATCTTTCAGGAAAAACTGAACATTTGCTATCTGAGAGTCTCCTCATTGAAAACATCTGAAGTTCTTCAAAGGTAAATTATTTTATTTGAATGCTTTTCTGTTTTTTTGTGTAAATGTTGCCAGCTGAATGCTAATGCTAAATGCTACGTTAGCCATCAATACTGTTACACAAATGCTTGTTTTGCAATGGTTGAGAAGCATATTTTGAAAATCTGAGATGACAGTGTTGTTAACAAAAGGCTAAGCTTGAGAGCTAGCATATTTATTTCATTTCATTTGCGATTTTCATGAATAGTTAACGTTGCGTTATGGTAATGAGCTTGAGTCTGTATTCACGATCCCGGATCCGGGATGGGGAGATCAGAAAGGTTAAGTTACTTACATTGTGTCTACCAACGCCCGTGGTTTAATGTACATTTGAGGAAGCATTATGACAACTCAGCGTCACAATGGTAGGGATTAACTGAGCTGGGTTTGGGTCATTGATAAGTCACTGTCTCAACGCAGCCTTATAATGCTGTGAAAGGATCCTTCTATTAAACAGTGTTTTGTTTCCAAAAAGGTAGTGAAATTGTCAAAACCCATTGTAAGTTACATGCATTAAAGTAAGTAGCCCTACAGTATGACATTGGGTTTGCCATATGACTCTAGGTTTGCCTCTGCAGGTCCCTACAGGATCAGACAGCCGGGTGACCGGAGAACACCTGAAACAAAGCATGAGTGGTGCAGCTGTGACAACCGGTATGGAACACTCCCACAGACAGTGACAAGCTCCTTTCCCAACAGCTGGCCATCCCTGGAGGACAGCTGAGAGGGAGAAAGAAGAGTCATGGGGGGTATTGAGTAACACCCATCTGATGACTCAGGACTCAGTGGGAGTGTGTGTCTGTGTGTGTGTTCTGCAATGACCTTTTTGAGAGGAACCTGACCTCTCTGTACAAAAGAGGAAAGGGTTTGAAGGGGAATGTCAGGGTCGAAAAGGCAGTTGGAATCAACCAGTACAGCCAAAGCTGAAAGAGAATCAAAGATGCAGCAAGAGACGCTACAGAACTTCAACATGCATCTGGCTAAAAAACAAGCATCCATTCAATCAACAAATGTGTAGCGTCTACAGCAACAGTCTGTTTCAAAACAATTAGCTAAACTCCTAAGGGCCAGATTACTCTCAACGTTATGGACATAAAGTGACACCGTAATGGAATGCAATCATAACTTCCAACATCAGCACCATATCAGCCCCAAACTGAAACCCCCCCCCCCCCCAAATAAACCATGGAATGTTATTTACTGTGTTATCGCTGCAATTTCCCAAGGGGCTTGGGAGAGGCGAAGGTGGAGTCATGCGTCCTCCGAAACATGGCCTGCCCAACCGCGCTCCTTAACACCCGCAGGCTTAACCAGGAAACCAGCCGCACCAATATGTCGGAGGAAACACCGTTCTAATGGCGACCGGGGTCAGCCCGCAGGCACCCGGCCTGCTAAAAGGAGTCGCTAGAGCACAATGAGCTCAACCTGCCAAACGCTCCTCTAACCCGGACGACGCTGGGCCAATTGTGTGCTGTCCTATGGGGCTCCTGGCCATGGCCGGTTGTGGCACAGCCCGGGAAATGAACCCGGTCTTTAGTAACGCCTTAGACTGCTGCGCCACACGGGAGGCCCTAACCCATGGAATGTTTTCTCATATCCTGACAACATGATAGGGACGGTCCCCAGAGTCACACTACGGAAGGCTTGGAATTCCAACCAGATTCCATGATGCCCACCAGAGCATGATGGCAGCAGGTTGAATGCCTCATTGTCGCATTGTGCCAGGGGCACTAGGCGTCAATGAAAATAACAAATACCTTTAATAAAACATTTTTTAAAATTATAGCAGGCCTGGGTGACCCGGAGGGAGGTCCATCCTCTCTTTGTACATGTGCCGGTTGTGTGGTACTGGTTTTCCAGATTTAGCTGGGCTCACTGCTGAGGTCTGGGGCTATGGTAGGAAACAGGCTGGCCCATGCATGTCTGCGATTAGATGCAGCAGGGGGGATAACACACGCGTTTAAACATCCACCCCCAACAAAAACAACAGGTTGGCTTTAGCCATCGCTGGGCTGGTGTCAGATATCATGCTGGAGAGAATCGCAATAAATTAATGTACAGTATATCTGTGGGGGGGGGGGGGGGGGGGCTGTGCGCACAGACAGACAGCACTCAAGGACAAAAAGCTCTAATGCTCAGTCGCTTTTACAGGATTAGACTTGTCATTGAAAACAGAGAAGCTTTATGGCCATCAATGTTGCCAGTGGTTATTATAATCATCAAAGCCTCAACTTTTATTAGGTGCGTCCTCTTTACACACACCAAATATTTGACTGCAGCAACATATTTTCCCCCTCATGTAGGTCGTGCCCCATTGAAGTGCACTACAAACAGCAGGTGCCTTCTGCTTCCACATATGGAGTGGGGGTATATCGCCATGGTACAGACTACAGAAACCATTCCTACCCCAACAAGGCCTCTGAGCAGACACTTTGCCTGTGATCTCAGGGGACTGGCTTTTCTCTAGGCCCAAAGGTGGAGAAAAAAAAGGATGCATGAGGGAGGCAGGCCGGCCAGCAGCGATATAGAGGGGCTTTTGGCAGGACATTGTTGTAACAACAATGGAGCGACAAGGGAAAAGAGATTGAGAGAGAGACGCAGAGAAAGAGCAGTGTGAAAGGGGAGAGAGGGAGAAAAGAAGGGGACTCAGCAGCAGGGCTAACCCTGGCTGGCTGTCAGGGCCGGCGCTGGGTTGGGCCGCCCCGCTGCCGCGCTCCCCTGCACTATGCCACTGGCCCCCGGCCCTGATCTTATCTGCCCACAGCACTCAGCCCTTTCTTTCCCTGGCACACAGCAGGATATTTAGCTTGGGACCAAGCCCTTCCTACTATTTTACAGCAGGTCAGGAGTCCAGGGAGGGCGACGGGCCGCTGTGCAGGCCACCCTATGGTGTGTGGAAATGACATGGGCAGTGTATTAAAGACAAACAGACAGTTCATAACAGTCCCAGACAGTGTATACAGAACACCAATGTGGGACTTTTGAGGCCATTCATTATTAAAACATTGCTGGATGGTTGGCACTGAAGTCGATGCAAAAACTGAGGTAATTTAAGGCATCATCATCATCCATTGATTTTGTCACCATAAAAAATAAAAATATTACCAGACATATAATGTGGGGATTATTCATGTCGATACAGAACAGATACATCCATTTCATCTATATTTTAGCACTAATAAAACAGAGGCGTGACTACGGTCTAACCAACCCAACACATTTATGGGGCAGCAGGTAGGTGGTTAGAGCGTTGGGCCAGTAACCGAAAGGTATGATCGAATCCCTGAGCTGACAAGGTAAAAATATGTCGTTCTGCCCCTGAACAAGGCAGTTAACCCACTGTTCCTAGGCTGTCATTGTAAATAAGAATTTGTTCTTAACTGACTTGCCTAGTTAAATAAAAGGTAAAATAAAATCTCTGCTGTGACTAAAACATCAACACCTCACCTTTTAAGTTCAGCTAAAGAGGAATAGAGCAGTTAATGTTTCTTTGGCATGTTTGGTAAACATTGTGCCTTCAGAATGTATTCATACACTGACTTATTCCACATTTTGGTGTGCTCCGCCAATTAATTAACACATAAAATCGTCAACCGAAGTCATTTCTCTTCCTTCCAGGCCTTTTCTTCTCTTGACTTTATATTGCGATTGGCAACTTTCATAAATTAGGTGCATTACTGCCACTGACCTCATTTGTCTTTCAGTCACCCACTTGGGTATAACCAATGAGCAGATGGCACGTGGGTACCTGCTTCTATAAACCAATGAGGAGATGGGAGAGGCAGGACTTGCAGCGCCATCTACGTCAGAAATAGAACTGAACTATTTTAGCCCATGGCAACGCAGACGCTAGTTGGCACGCACGAGCAGTGTGGGTACAATAATTGAACAACATAGATTCCTACATTTATTTTTCAACGCTTGCGAACATGAAGCGAGCTGTGTAGTCAGCCTGTTACTCTCCTGAAGTTGCCGGTAATATGCCAAACAAGGAGTCGGCACAATTTATCTTACCATTTCTACCAATCTGTGTGCCAGTTAAATTTTTCATATGCACATTTTTGTGAAACCGTTTTATTTAATTCAAAATAACTTCTTCATATCTCAAAATCATTGTCATGTGGTTAATCAAAATTCTATCAAAATCTAAATGAAAATGATAAACCTAAAAACTATGTAAAAGGCCAACAAATAAAAACATTGCAGCCTGCAGATTGAAAATAACCTGATCAAAATAAATATCCTAGAAATCACATTGGCTACTCGTAACATTGCAAAAATCAGAAACTTTCTGTCCAAAAATGCAGAAAAATTAATCCATGCTTTTGTCACTTCTAGGTTAGACTACTGCAATGCTCTACTTTCCGGCTACCCGGATAAAGCACTAAATAAACTTCAGTTAGTGCCAAATATGGCTGCTAGAATCCTGACTAGAACCCAAAAAATGTATCATATTACTCCAGTGCTAGCCTCCCTACACTGGCTTCCTGTCAAGGCAAGGGCTGATTTCAAGGTTTTACTGGTAACCTACAAAGCATTACATGGGCTTGCTCCTACCTATCTCTCTGATTTGGTTCTGCCGTACATACCTACACGTACGCTACGGTCACAAGACGCAGGCCTCCTAATTGTCCCTAGAATTTCTAAGCAAACAGCTGGAGGCAGGGCTTTCTCCTATAGAGCTCCATTTTTATGGAATGGTCTGCCTACCCATGTGAGAGACGCAAACTCGGTCTCAACCTTTAAGTCTTTAATGAAGACTCATCTCTTCAGTGGGTCATATGATTGAGTGTGGTCTGGCCCAGGAGTGTGAAGGTGAACGGAAAGGCTCTGGAGCAACGAACCGCCCTTGCTGTCTCTGCCTGGCCGGTTCCCCTCTTTCCACTGGGATTCTCTGCCTCTAACCCTATTACAGGGGCTGAGTCACTGGCTTACTAGGGCTCTTTCATACCGTCCCTAGGAGGGGTGCGTCACTTGAGTGGGTTGAGTCACTGATGTTATCTTCCTGTCTGGGTTGGCGCCCCCCCTTGGGTTGTGCTGTGGCGGAGATCTTTGTGGGCTATACTCGGCCTTGTCTCAGGATGGTAAGTTGGCGGTTGAAGATATCCCTCTAGTGGTGTGGGGGCTGTGCTTTGGCAAAGTGGGTGGGGTTATATCCTTCCTGTTTGGCCCTGTCCGGGGGTGTCCTCGGATGGGGCCACAGTGTCTCCTGACCCCTCCTGTCTCAGCCTCCAGTATTTATGCTGCAGTAGTTTGTGTGTCGGGGGGCTAGGGTCAGTTTGTTATATCTGGAGTACTTCTCCTGTCCTATCCGGTGTCCTGTGTGAATTTAAGTATGCTCTCTCTAAATCTCTCTTTCTCTCTCTCGGAGGACCATGCCTCAGGACTACCTGACATGATGACTCCTTGCTGTCCCCAGTCCACCTGGCCGTGCTGCTGCTCCAGTTTCAATGGTTCTGCCTGTAATTATTATTATTTTTTTCCTAGCCACCGTGCTTCTACACCTGCATTGCTTGCCGTTTGGGGTTTTAGGCTGCGTTTCTGTACAGCACTTTGAGATATCAGCTGATGTACGAAGGGCTATATAAATACATTTGATTTGATTTGATAGCCTGTCTGCAACGAACTTGAAACATTGCATAAACTATCTACTTGGGTCCGGCCTGAAGCTTGCGCTAGCAAACCTTATATTCCCGGGTCAGTGAGCTCGGGACAGACACAGCTGTAGACTATTTGCGTAAGCGATAATAAGCAGTGCTCGACTTGGGCAGGAGCTCACCTGAGCTAAGTACCGGCACCTAATTTTCTACTGCTTGAGCTTCTGTTCCTGTTATGTAGAATATTAGCTCAAAAGTATTGTGGAGCTCCTGCACCTAAATATAAAACAATACTAGCACCCAAAATGAGTACCGGAACCTAATTCAGTCCAAGTCCAGCACTGATAAGAAGTAATCAGGTAGGCCTATTTTATGACGTTTCCACAAAAGAGCCACATCTGTGGACTAGTTGACAAAAACCATATTGGTGCTCATATAGGATACATAGTTCATTTAAATGTTTCAACATTCTCTTATACACCAATTTTTCCAGGATTTTAGAAAAACGTGGTAATACAGATATTGGCCGATAATTTGTAAAAGAACTGGGATCCCCAGATTTATAGAGGTAGGATAACTTTGGCAATTTCATCTTCAGGAACAATACCAGTTTGCATTGATTTGGGGAAGATGTACAGTGGGGCAAAAAAGTATTTAGTCAGCCACCAATTGTGCAAGTTCTCCCACTTAAAAAGATGAGGCCTGTAATTTTCATCATAGGTACACTTCAACTATGACAGACAAAATGAGAAGAAAAAAAAAATCCAGAAAATCATAGTAGGATTTTGAATGAATGTATTTGCAAATTATGGTGGAAAATAAGTATTTGGTCAATAACAAAAGTTTCTCAATACTTTGTTATATACCCTTTGTTGGCAATGACAGAGGTCAAACGTTTTATGTAAGTCTTCACAAGGTTTTCACACACTGTTGCTGGTATTTTGGCCCATTCCTCCATGCAGATCTCCTCTAGAGCAGTGATGTTTTGGGGCTGTTGCTGGGCAACACGGACTTTCAACTCCCTCCAAAGATTTTCTATGGGGTTGAGATCTGAAGCCACTCCTTCGTTGCCCGGGCGGTGTGTTTGGGATCATTGTCATGCTGAAAGACCCAGCCACGTTTCATCTTCAATGCCCTTGCTGATGGAAGGAGGTTTTCACTCAAAATCTCACGATACATGGCCCCATTCATTCTTTCCTTTCCTTTATACGGATCAGTCGTCCTGGTCCCTTTGCAGAAAAACAGCCCCAAAGCATGATGTTTCCACCCCCATGCTTCACAGTAGTAAAATATTTTGGGGGGAAATTTGACGTAGGCGAGTAAAATGTGTTATACTTTTTGTAAATTTGCAGAATTCAGGGGATAGGGATTTGTGACCAACTTTTCATACAACTTGAATGTTATTTTTTTAACTGAGGACTTTTTAAGACCAGTTGTAAACCAAGGTTTTCAGAATCCATCTACTGCTCTCTTACGTGGTTTAACTAAGGGAAAGCAGTGGTGAAATACAGTGTTTAAACATTTTCCCATGAAATGAACTACATTACCAAAAGTCTGTGGATACCTACTCAATCAAACAATTAATTTCAAAATCATGGGCATTAATATGGAGTAGGTCCCCCCTTTGCTGCTATAACAGCCTCCACTCTTCTGGGAAGGCTTTCCACTAGATGTTGGAACATTGTAGCAGGGACTTGCTTCCATTCAGCCACAAGCGCATTAGTGAGGACATTGTCATGCTGAAACAGGAAAGGGCCTAACCCCAAATTTTTACCACAAAGCTGGAAGCACAGAATAGTCTAGAATGTCATTGTATGCTGTAGCATTAATATTTCCCTTAACTGGAACTAAGGGGCCAAGCCAGAACCATGAAAAACAAACAGCCTTAGATCATCATTTCTCCTCCAAACTTTATAGTTGGCACCATGCATTAAGGCAGGTAGTTTCTCATGGTATCCGCCAAACCCAGGTTCATCTGTCAGACTGCCAAGATGGTTAAGCGTGATTTATCACTCCAGAGAACGCGTTTCCACTGCTCCAGAGTGCAATGGCAGCGAGCTTTACACCACTCCAGTTGACGTATGGCATTGCGCTTGGTGATCTTTAGCTTGTGTGCAGCTGCTCGGCCACGGAAACCCATTTCATGAAGCTCCAGACTAACAGTTCTTGTGCTGAAGTTGCTTTCAGAGGCAGTTTGGAACTCTGCAGTGAGTGTTGCAACCGAGGACAGATGATTTTTACACGCTTCAGAGGTCCCGTTCTGTGAGCTTGTGTGGCCTAACACTTTGCAGCTAAGCCATTGCTCCTATATGTTTCCACTTCACAAGAACAGCACTTGCAGTTGATCGGGGCAGCTCTAGCGAGGCAGAAATTGACAAACTGACTTACTGGAAAGGTGGCATCCTATGACGTTGCCATGTTGAAAGTCACTGAGCTCTTCAATAGGCCATTATGCTGCCAACATGTCTATGGAAAGTGAATGGCTGTGTGCTCAATTTTATACACCTGTCAAGAAAGGGTGTGGCTGAAATAGCTGAAACCACTAATTTGAAGCAGTGTACAGATACCTTGTACAGTTGAAGGTGTAAGTTTACATAGACAAATACATTTAAACTCAGTTTTCACAATTCCTGACATTTAATCCGAGTAGAAATTCCCTGTCGTAAGTCAGTTAGGATCGCCACTTTATTTTAAGAATGTGAAATGTCAGAATAATAGTTGAGAGAATGATTTCAGGTTTTATTTATTTCTTTCATCACATTCCCAGTGGGTCAAACGTTTACATACACTCAACTAGTATTTGGTAGCATTGCCTTTTAAATAGTTTAACTTGGGTCAAACGTTTTGGGTAGCTTTCCACAAGCTTCCCACAATAAGTTGCTTGAGGTCATTGTCCATTTGGAAGACCCATATCCACAATTTTTCTGCCTCATGATGCCATCTATTTTGTGAAGTACACCTGTCTCTCCTGCAGCAAAGCACCCCCACAACATGTTGCTGCCACCCCCGTGCTTCAGGGTTGGGGTGGTGTGCTTCAGGGTTGGGATGGTGTTCTTCGGCTTGCAAGCCTCCCCCTTTTTCCTCCAAACAAAACAATGGTCATTATGGCCAAACAGTTCTATTTT
Source organism: Oncorhynchus mykiss (assembly GCF_057628025.1). Classification (NCBI taxonomy): domain Eukaryota; kingdom Metazoa; phylum Chordata; class Actinopteri; order Salmoniformes; family Salmonidae; genus Oncorhynchus; species Oncorhynchus mykiss. The sequence goes on from NC_143026.1 coordinate 60,608,152, forward strand.
TGTTTCATCAGACCAGAGGACATTTCTCTAAAAAGTATGATCTTAGTTCCCATGTGCAGTTGCAAACCGTAGTCTGGCTTTTTTATGGCAGTTTTGGAGCAGTGGCTTCTGAGCGGCCTTTCAGGTTATATCGATATAGGACTCGTTTTACTGTGGATATAGATACTTTTGTACCTGTTTCCTCCAGCATCTTCACAAAGTCCTTTGCTGTCGTTCTGGGATTGATTTGCACTTTTCGCACCAAAGTACGTTCACCTATAGGAGACAGAACGCGTCTCCTTCCTGAGCGGTATGACGGCTGTGTGGTCCCATGGTGTTTATACTTGCGTACTATTGTTTGTACAGATGAACGTGGTACCTTCAGGCATTTGGAAATTGCTCCCAAGGATGAACCAGACTTGCGAAGGTCTACAATTTTAGGTCTTGGCTGATTTCTTTGGCTTTTCCCATGATGTCAAGCAAAGAGGCACTGAGTTTGAAGGTAGGCATTGAAATGCATCCACAGGTACACCTCCAATTGACTCAAATTATGTCAATTAGCCTATCAGAAGCTTCTGAAGCCATGACTTCATTTTCTGGAATTTTCCAAGCTGTTTAAAGGCACAGTCAACTTAGTGTATGTAAACTCTGACCCACTGGAATTGTGATACAGTATAAGTGAAATAATCTCTAAACAATTGTTGGAAAAATTCTTGTGTCATGCACAAAGTTGAAAGGAGAAATATTTGCTCGTGTCTGACATGATTGATTGACGGGTGCTTTTACGGGGGTGTGCTTGTGTGAGTTCGCTGAAGTAGGCCTAGCCTGTCCGGACCATCTCTTCAATAAGAATCAAACGTTCATGTCATGATTTAATCTTATAAAAGACTTCACAATTTACATACATTTAAAAACATGGAGTGTGTGTGCGCGCACGCGCATCTCAGTTACACGTACATGTCAGTACATAAACACAACAAATAGGTCACAAGGGGGAGAGGTGTTGCTTTATTTGTTTTTGCTGTTTACTTGCGCTATATAAGATGGGAGTTCCATGCACTCATGGCCCTGTATAATACTGTACGTTTCCTTGAATTTGTTCTGAACCTGGGGACTGTGAAAAGACCCATGGTGGCATGTCCAGTGGGGTAAGTGTGTGTATCAGTGCCCACGTGTAAGTTGACTATGCAAACAATATGGAATCTCCAACACAATGTTTCTTATAAAAACAAGTGACTCAGTCTTTCCACAACTCTTAGGCAAGAGAGACTGGCATGCATAGTATTAATATTAGCCCTCTGATTACAATGAAGAGCATGACATGCCGCTCTGCTCTGGGCCAGCTTCCATGAAAGAAAACCCCCCGAGTTCTATTAGATAGCGCTGAATCCACGATATGGCTTTTCAACATCTGCCATAACACATAAGTTAACATAACAGGTTATGGTCAATAATATCAAAAGGCTGCAATGAAATCTAACAGTACAGATCCCACAATCTTGGTATTATCAATTTCTTTCAACCAATTATCAGTCATTTGTGTCTATATAAGCAGGCTGAAAGTGTTTATTTGTTTACAGAAAAGTAGTATTGTATTTGGTCAAACAATTTTTCCAACATATCGCTGAGAGCTGTAAGCAAGCTGATAGGTCTTCTGTTAGAAACAGTAAATGCCGCTTTACCACTCGAGTAGCGGAATGACTTTGGCATCCCTCAAGGCCTGAGGACAAAGACTTTCCTAAATATATGACATAAAGGAGTGGTTAGAGAGTCAGCTACCATCCTCAGTTGTCAATGCCAGGAGGTTTGTCGTTATTGGTCAATAACAATTTTTCCACCTCTCCCACACTAACTTTACAAAATTCAAACTTGCAATGCTTTCCTTCATTATTATTATTTTTTTTTTTATATATACATGGCTAACTGTTTATTATTGCCCACTTTGCCAATTAAGAAATGTAAATAATTGGCAACATCATGGTTGTGATGAATAAGCCATCTGATTCAACAAAAGATGTCGAATTCATTTTTCTGCCTATAATTTCATTTAAAGTACCCCCAAAAATATGCATTCTTTATATCCTTGATCTTGGACTCATAATACGGTTTCTTCTTTCTGTTGAGTTATTATAGTCACATAATTTCTCAATTTGCAGTAAGTCAGCCATGTAAACAAGTTTACAAACTGAACTGTGACCTCCCCTTGTCTCCCAGTGTGTTGGAAAGCTGACAACCAGGCTTTCCTCTAGGATTTAGCCTGTGCTTAGCTCTATTCTGTTTTTTTTTATTCTAAACTCCCTAGTCCTTGCCAATGACATACTGCAGCCACCACGCTTGAAAATATGAACAGTGGTACTCTGATGTGTTGTGTTGGATTTTCCCCAAACATAACGCTTTGTATTCAGGACAAAGTTAATTTCTTTACCACATTTTTTGCAGTTTTACTTTAGTGCCTTATTGCTAACAGGATGCACATTATGGAATATTTTTTATTCTGTACAGGCTTCCTTTTCACTGTAACATTTAGGTTAATATTGTGGAGTAAGTACAATGTTGTTGATCCATTCTCAGTTTGCTATTATCACAGCCATTAAACTGTTTAATGGCTGTTTGTTTTGACTGGCTGTATTGATACACCCATCAAAAGTGTAATTAATAACTTCAACATGCTCAAAGGGATATTCAATAACCATGTACTCATCCTCAGTTCTTATGCAATTAAAGTCATGTTGTATTAAAAAAAATATATAATCATGACAGGGGTGATGGAAACAGGAAGTTTCGGTGTTTGTTTGACATGGTGGGATCTTTTTGTATCTGTAAAATGTATTATGTTGAAATGGCTGTGGAAATGCCTTTATGCGCAAATAATTGATATAATAACCATATCAAAGTCAAGTTTGAGTCAATTATATGGTGTGTGGTCCTCCCACTACAACTCAGAAAACCATGCAGTTTATTAGGCTACAGATGAAAGAAGTGATGATGAACTTCAGAGGGTGGTGATAGTGCACAGTGATGAACTTGATGCTCCTTTCCAATAAATATCGAGGGTCTTAATCTGGTGACATGATCGATGCTGGACTGCCACTTGACCCCAAAAAATATTCTCGCTCGTCTCCATAATAATCTCGTGTAGATTAGACAAACCGCGAGCTGTTCGGCACATTTGCTATTTAACACAACCATTTTTTTAGACAAAACTATCAGTAGAGTTGAAAAGGCAAATGGACACACATTGAACTTTAGTTTTGTATTTAGTACACAAAAACGTACATTTTACTTACAAGTACATTTTCTGTGCACTACATCATCATGCACTGATTTTGTGGTGTAAAGTCCAGTTGGTGGAAACTGTGCATATTTTCTTTATGCGGATTCTAGAATATTTGCATGAAAATCTGGCTATTGTCTGCTAATTATCTACCAATAGGTGCCTTTCTTTGTGAGGGGTTGGAAAATCTCCCTGGTCTTTGTGGTCGAATTGGTGCTTGAAATTCACGACTCGACTGAGGGACCTTACACATTATTGTATGTGCGGGGTCAGAGAGGAGGAAGTAATAAAAAATTATTAAAGTATGTTAAACAGCATTACTGCACATAGAGTGAGTCCATGCAATTTATGTGACTCGTTAAGCAAATGTTTACTCCTGAACTTATTTAGGCTTGCCATAATAAAGGGGTTGAATACTTATTGACTCAAAACATTTCAGCTTCTCATTTTTTTTTTGTACACATTACTAAAAACAAATTCCACTTTGACATTATGGGGCATTGTGTGTTGGCCAGTGACACAAAATCTCAATATGAATCAATTTTAGGATGCATGACGCATGGCTTTCGACCTTCGTCTCTCCCAAGCCCGTATGGGAGTTGTAGCGATGAGACTACTAACAATTGGATGCCACGAAATTGGGGAGAAAAGGGGGTAAAATTCAAAATAAATAAATAAATATGAATCCATTTTAATTCAGGCTTGTAAAATAACTTGTGTGTGAAAAAAGTCTAGGGTTATGAATACTTTCTGAAGGCACTGTATAACTTCAGAGTGGGTAGGTGAGAGTGTAGGGGGAGTTGTACAAATAGAGTGACATAACTAAAGTCTCAATGGTCAGACAGATTTACATAGACTGGCACACATACTCTAGAGAGCCATGACAGATATCAGAAGAGATCCAGGTGTTACCTTGAGAACCCGGGCAGCGACGCCCCCAGACGTTCCTCCTCCCCTCTGTAGCTCTCCCTCTCACGACACGAGCCTGGACCCCTGGGAGACAGACAGGAGAGAACCATCATTAGACACTTCGATCAAAAGGCTCTGAACCCTTTCTCTAAAATCTTACCACGTATAAACACACCCAGGGGGGACTATATGGCAACTGGCTGATAGCATGTGTAGTTGGGAACATTCAAAAGTTTGACCTGTTGAAGAAAATCAAGAAGTCTGTCAAACAAGAGACTTTAGACTGAAAACAGAAGGAACAATGGTGAGCATTTTGACAGTTATTTTGTAAGTTTAGGTTTGAGACATCCCTGGATTCAGATTCTTGTCAATTGTCAAAATAAAAATAACACTCGTCATTGCACTCTTGAAAATGTACCATCGGTTTCTGAATGCTCAAAGAGTCGCAGCTGGAACCATCATGGTTGACAGAACTTGTATTTATTTGTGAGCTACGCTACAGTTCAGAACCCCCTGGTAGGCTCAGTCAGATATGACCGCAGATATTATTAGACTTCTCCACAGCCGGGTAAACCCTGCATTGTTGGTCTTCATTTGATTACCTAGCATAGTCTCTGGTTCGTGGTTATGCTATGTAGAGAACGAGAACAAGGCCATCAGTTGACCACAGTTGGCCCCGCCACATGTGGCTTGGAGAGAAGAATAAGAACTTGCCAGTGCCAAACCTTTTCCTGTTAAAATGTGAGACTGGTAGGCAGGTAGGGTTAAGGTTAAGCGACTTCCGCACATCACGACAAACCTGCACCACTGTCAATGTTGTATAACAGGCCAATAATGACACAGTCCCACAGGCAGTCTGTAGCCGTACTTCAAGAAGCCCTTTCTACAAGGGGCTCAAAAAAAGCTTGGTTTTCTAACAACAATGTTCTGAGTGAAATCAGTTCACAAAGCTGTCTGGGGCAATGTTATTACACAAATATGTGTGACATTCTTCAGGCCTGTCCTGAAATACGGTTCACCGGTTTGGCCAGGTCTCATAAAGCACCTGATCAAACACATGGAAGGCCTTCAGAGAAGATGCCGCCGTATAATTGGAACACCCGATGACACATTTCCCAGCCTGGAGGCAAGAAGAGACCACAAGATGAGAGTTCACTCGGCTACTGAAGGAGGGGACCCACCCACTTCTCCAGGCGCTACCCACAAAACCAAACCACTCTAACCTGTGAAATTGGAGACAAGACACAGCCAATCAGTCACACAAAAAGACATCAACTGACCTTTCTGCCTAGAGCATACAGACTGTAGTGTACCTGTGGGTCATTTCTTAACTGTCATTTTGTCCATGAGCGTAAAATTGACAGTAATATAAAAAGGAACTGGCCTAAACTCTGAGGTTGAAACCAGCTATCAAAAGACATGTTCCAGGGTCCACTGGAAAAAAACTAAGCATTAATGAGTAGCAGGTTTGTTTCATCTTTAACACTTTTCTCTTAAATGTCACAGAGCAAGTTTGCTCTCATGATGAAAACAGTTAACGGTGGACAGTCAGGCTTTTACACACCGCTCTGAGGTTGAGCAATCTTTTTGGAATCAAGGAGGCCTTCGGCAGCAGCAGCAATTCAGCCACCCACATAGTTGACTGACTGCATACGTTTCACAACAACCTGAGTGAAAGACTCGACTTCAGGATAAACACGCCTTCAAAAACCAATAACTCAGCAATTTGGATGAGACAGACTGTGGTCCTTCTCTTTTTTTGCCCCTCGCCTGTTCTTGGACACTGGGATAGAAAAGCTAACAATAACCCATGACCTAATGACGGGCTGTCATAATTCATGGAAGAATTCAGAGGGAAAAGTGTTTGTTGTAGTCGTGCTCTCAGCTCAATATGCTTTCTTTATCACTTCCCCTCCTACTTACAGTGCATTGTTGCTGGGCTTTGTTCCCGGCAGTGCTGACATCCAGTTGTATATCACCCCCACCAGTGGCCTTATTCCGTGCTCACCTGCCCCTCTGCTCTCAGGTCAGGATCCTGGACCCCCTGCATCTGCTTTTGTTTAGTGCGTGTGAACCCCCCCCCTCCCTCCTGATAGAGCTTCTGCTGAGCCAAGTACCAGACATGGCACTGTAAGCCATGGCTGATATTCATGTGTCCCTCGACTGTACATTTTGTGGTATTAGATTCATTCAAATGAGCATTCATCTGTTAAACAGATGCAAATAAAGTTGAATTGAAGTGAATTGATTATACACAAGTGAAAAAAGACCCAAGTTTGCTAGAGGTGAAGTAAAAAGAGGTTTGTACAACCAATACAAATGGCAGGAATGTGTTAATAAAACCAAGCTTTTTACAAACTGCAAATAAAGAAAGAGCTCCTTGCCATATCCATTTATTTTATGAGCAGCGTTCGGTTCAATCCCAACCTGTCAAAACAACATGATTCACCCAGTCAAACTCACCTTAAGCTGCGGTAGGAGTCCCTAACTCTAAGCGATAGTCCAAAGCAGTAGTCAGTGAAGACTCAATCAATCTCAGAGACCGCTATTACCAAAATCGCAGCGTCAAGATGAGGGACTCAAGTCATCCTGAGTGGAGACCGCACAAACGGTATATCTCATAACAGACAAGACCACGGTGTTGACATTAGAGGTGGCATTCATCCACCGACCAGAAGATAGAGGGGAACTAGAGATGAAATCAGATTGGGAGGTAAAGGAGAGCCCTAGATAAAATGCGTGTAGGCTAGCTCCGGAGGCAGAGAGAGAGAGGGACTGATAGAGGAGAGAAAAACAAAATGTAGAGATCAAACAGCCGTGGAGCCCTAAGTCAGGCCACATGCTCCTGGATTAGCCGTGGCATGGCCCTACAGCCTGGGAAAAACGGCTGATAACACCCTTCGAGAGATTAAGCAATATGTTTTACATAAGAGACGCTTTTTTGGCACTGAATAGACCTCAGCACGGCAAGCATAGGCTACTGCAGATGACCATTCTGATTGTTGGCACTAGCTCTAAACAAACCGAGGCCCTCTTTATGAATGTCGTAATACAAAGACGAAGAGGGAGGTCATGACTTCCGTCTGATCCTGAACTAACTAGCAAGATCTCTAGCTAAGTGCCTTTCAAAGAGAAACATGCTGGATAAGGACTTCAAAGTGGAAGGAGGTCCACAAAGTCAATGTCCATATGCAACAGTTATACACACACATACATAGAGATATTATTTTTGACAATAGTTTGCTGTACCTGCACCAAAACTCCAGTATTTTCCCTTCATAGCTTGTTCTCCATCTTTTCAAATAGGGAGACAAATTTGTTTTCAGCACTTTTATTTCCGCAAATGATCAAAACTAGTTCTCATGGCTTGTCGCTCTGCAGCAGAAATATGGTGAGCAATAGGTTTGGAACTTTGAATTGCAATAAAATCACAGTATCGAATCACAATAGATATCGTATTGTTACCTAAGTGATAATATCGTATCGCAAGGTCCCTGGCAATTTCTAGCACTAGTATACCTGTGAGGACCAATAAATATTGTTATTTATTAGGATCCCCTATAGCCACTGCAAAAGCATCAGCTACTCTTCCTGGGGTCCACATGAAATAATGCATAGTACAGAACATTATTAGTCAAGGACAAACACATACATTTAAAACATCACACAGTCTAAATATCAGTACATACACAATATCTAGGTCTAATACATAGCGCAACAAGATTAATAAAATGGCTGGGTCTTTCCACAGTAAATATTATTTTCACTTTTTAAAAACTGTTTTTCTGCTAGCTTGAGCTACCTGGGGTGGCAGAGGGGTACATGTAGTCATGGCTTTATTTAAGACGGTTAGTTTCCCAGCCTCTGTTCTGGACCTGGGGACTGTGAGGAGAACTCTGGTTGCCCGTCTGTGTTGTACCAGATGAGTACCAATTGCTTGAACAGAGTTCGGTACCTTCAACAACAACACCTCGCACAAAGGCCAATAGTGATGCAGTCAATCTCTCCTCAACTTTGAGCCAGGAGAGACTGACATGCATGTTACTGACACATTCCATCCGCGTACATCTAAGTGCGATGCGTACATCTAAGTGCGATAAGTGCTGTTCTGGACCAACTGCAAATTTACCAACGTCCTTCTTTGCTGCACATGACAACATAACTGGGCAGTAGTCCAGGTGCGACAACACTACGGCCTGTGGGACCTGCCTTGTTGATAGTGCTGTTAAGGTAGAGCAGCGCTTTATTATCGACCGACTTCTCCCCATTTTAGCAACCATTGAGTCTATATGTTTTGACCATGAAAGCTTGCTATCTAGGGTTGCACCCAGCAGTTGTCTCCTCAACTTGCTCAATAGCCACATTATTCAGTAATAGATCTAACCAAGGTTTAGCGTTGAGTGATTTGTCCTAAAAAGTATGCTTTTAGTTTGAGAGTCGTATTTATTATGGATCCCCGGCAGCAGCTACTCTTCCTGGGATCCAGCAAAATTAACACAGTTAAACATTTTCAAAACATTGCAATACATTCATAACAAATTTCACAACATATTAAGTGTGTGCCCTCAGGCCTCAGAGCATGCGCAGCCCAGCTGGCTGGTGTGTTTACGGACATATTCAATCAATCCCTATCCCAGTCTGCTGTTCCCACATGCTTCAAGAGGGCCACCATTGTTCCTGTTCCCAAGAAAGCTAAGGTAACTGAGCTAAATGACTATCGCCCAGTAGCACTCACTTCCGTAATCATGAAGTGCTTTGAGAGACTAGTCAAGGATCATATCACCTCCACCCTACCTGACACCCTAGACCCACTCCAATTTGCTTACTGCCCCAATAGGTCCACAGACGACGCAATCACACTGCCCTAACCCACCTGGACAAGAGGAATACCTATGTAAGAATGCTGTTCATCAACTACAGCTCAGCATTCAACACCATATTACCCTCCAAACTCGTCATTAAGCTCGAGATCCTGGGTCTCGACACAGCCCTCTGCAACTGGGTTCTGGACTTTGACGGGACGGCCCCAGGTGGCGAGGGTAGGAAACAACATCTCCACCCCGCTGATCCTCAACACTGGGGCCCCACAAGGGTGCGTTCTCAGCCCTCTCCTGTATTCCCTGTTCACCCATGACTGCGTGGCCATGCACACCTCCAACTCAATCATCAAGTTTGCATACGACACTACAGTGGTAGGCTTTATTACCAACAACGACGAGACAGCCTAAAGGGAGGAGGTGAGGTCCCTCGGAGTGTGGTGTCAGGAAAACAACCTCACACTCAACAAAACAAAGGAGATGATTGTGGACTTCAGGAAACAGCAGAGGGAACACCCCCCTATCCACATCAACGGGACAGTAGAGGAGTAGAGGAGAAGGTGGAAAGTTAAGTTACTCAGCGTACACATCACAGACAAACTGAAATGGTCCACCCACACAGACAGCGTGGTGAAGAAGGCGCAACAGCGCCTCTTCAACCTCAGGAGGCTGAAGAAATTAGGCTTGTCACCAAAAACAAACTTTCACAGATGCACAACCGAGAAAATCCTGTCGGGCTGTATCACCGCCTGGCACGGTAACTACTCCGCCCACAACCGCAAGACTCTCCAGAGGGTAGTGAGTAGAGGTCGACCGATTAATCTGAATGGCAGATTAATTAGGGCCGATTTCAAGTTCATAACAATCGGTAATCAGCATTTTTGGACACCAATCATGGCCGATTATGCACTCCATGAGGAGACTGCATGGCAGGCTGACTACCTGTTATGCAAGTGCAGCAAGGAGCCACGGTAAGGTGCTAGCTAGCATTAAACGTATCTTAATCACTAGTTAACTACACATGGTTGATGCTATTACTAGTTTATCTAGCTTGTCCTGTGTTGCATATAATCGATGCGGTGCCTGTTAATTTATCATTGAATCACAAACTACTTCGCCAAACGGGTGATTTAACAAGCGCATTCGCGAAAAAAAGCACTCATTGCACCAATGTGTACTGAACCATAAACATCAACACCTTTCTTAAAATCAATACACAAGTATATATTTTTAAACCTGCATATTTAGTTAATATTGCCTGCTAACATGAATTTCTTTTAACTAGGGAAATTGTGTCACTTCTCTTGCGTTCTGTGAAACAGAGTTAGGGAATATGCAGCAGTTTGAGCCTGCTGCTGCCTACCACCTCTCAGTCAGACTGCACTATCAAATCATAGACTTAATTATAATATAATATCACACAGAAATACGAGCCTTAGGTCATTAATATGGTCAAATCCGAAAACTATCATTTCAAAAACAAAACGTTTATTCTTTCAGTGAAATATGGAACCGTTCTGTATTTTATCCAACGGGTGGCATCCGTAAGTCTAAATATTGCTGTTACATTGCACAACCTTCAATGTTGTCATAATTACGTACAATTCTGGCAAATTAGTTCGCAACGAGCCAGACTCAAGCATTCATTCAAACAGCACTTTACAGAGTTGGCCAGCAGCTCTTCGCAATGCTTCAAGCTGTTTATGACTTCAAGCCTATCAACTCCCGAGATTAGGCTGGCAATACTAAAGTACCTATTAGAACATCCAATAGTCAAAGGTATATGAAATTCAAATGGTATAGAGAGAAATAGTCCTATAATAACTACAACCTAAAACTTCTTACCTGGGAATATTGAAAATTCATGTTAAAAGAAACCACCAGCTTTCATATGTTCTCATGTTCTGAGCAAGGAACTTAAACGTTAGCTCTTTTTTTTTTTTTTTTTTTACATGGCACATATTGCACTTTTACTTTCTTCTCCAACACCATTTGTATTATTTAAACCAAATTGAACATGTTTCATTATTTGAGACTAAATTGATTTTATTTAAGTTAAAATAAGTGTTCATTGTTCATTCAGTATTGTTGTAATTGTCATTAGAAATATATCAAAATAAAAAAAATTAAAGAAATTTAAAAAATAAAAATTGTCCGATTAAAATCGGTAACGGCTTTTTTTGTCCTCCAATAATCGGTATCGGCGTTGAAAAGTCATAATTGGTCGACCTCTAGTAGTGAGGTCTGCACAACGCATCACCGGGGGCAAACTACCTGCCCTCCAAGACACCTACACCACCCGATGTCACAGGAAGGCCAAAAAGATAATCAAGGACAACAACCACCCGAGCCACTGCCTGTTCACCCCGCTATCATCCAGAAGACGAGGTCAGTACAGGTGCATAAAAGTTGGGGCCGAGAGAGTGAATAACAGTCCTTGAGAGAAGCTGTTTAACAGCCATCACTAACATTGAGTGGCTGCTGCCAACATACTGACTCAAATCTCTAGCCACTTTAATAATTCAAACTTGGATGTAATAAATGTATCACTAGTCACTTTAAACAATGTTTTTTTTTTACATAATGTTTACATACCCTACATTACTCATCTCATATGTATATACTGTACTCTATTCCATCTACTGCATCTTGCCTATGCCGTTCGGCCATCGCTCATCCATATATGTACATATTCTTATTCATTCCTTACACTTGTGTGTATAAGGTTAGTAGTGGTGAAATTAGATTACTTGTTAGATATTTCTGCATGGTCAGAACTAGAAGCACAAGCATTTCGCTACACTCGCATTAACATCTGCTAACCATGTGTATGTGGGCAATAAAACTTTGATTTGACCTTTAACACAAAATCAAATGTTTGTCACGTGCGCCGAATACAACAGGTGTAAACCTTAGTATTTCACTAACTTACAGGCTCTAACCAATGGTGCCAAAAAAGGTACATGTGTGTAAAGAAATAAAAAAACTGTAGAAAGACATTTGAAAAAAAAGAGTAGCAAGGCTATATACAGACACCTGTTAGTCAGGCTTATATAGTATGTACATGTAGGTATCGTTAAAGTGACTGTGCATATATGATGAACAGAGAGTAGCAGAAGCATAAAAAGAGGGGTTGGCGGGTGGTGGGACACAATGCAGATAGCCAATGTGCGGGAGCACTGGTTGGTCAGGCCAATAGGTAGTATGTACATGAATGTGTAGTTAAAGTGACTGTGCATATATGATGAACAGAGTAGCAGCAGCGTAAAAGAGGGGTTGGGGGCACACAATGCAAATAGTCCGGGTAACCATTGGTTACCTGTTCATGAGTCTTATGGCTCGGGGGTAAAAACTGTTGAGAAGCCTTTTTGTCCTAGACTTGGCACTCCGGTACCGCTTGCCATGTGGTAGTAGAGAGAACAGTCTATGACTGGGGTGGCTGGGGTCTTTGACAATTTTTAGGGCCTTCCTCTGACACCGCCTGGTGTAGAGGTCCTGGATGGCGGGCAGCTTTGTCCCAGTGATGTACTGGGCCGTACACACTACCCTCTGTAGACCCTTGCGGTCGGAGGCCGAGCAATTGCCGTACCAGGCAGTGATGCAACCGGTCAGGATGCTCTCGATGTTGCAGCTGTACAACCTTTTGAGGATCTCAGGATCCATGCCAAATCTTTTTTGTTTCCTGAGGGGGAATAGGCTTTGTCGTGCCCTCTTCATGACTGTCTTGGTGTGTTTGGACCAATCTAGTTTGTTGTTGATGTGGACACCAAGGAACTTGAAGCTCTCAACCTGCTCCACTACAGCCCCGTCGATGAGAATTGTAGTCCTGTAGTCCACAATCATCTCCTTAGTCTTGGTTACATTGAGGGATAGGTTGATATTCTGGCACGACCCGGCCAGGTCTCTGACCTCCTCCCTATAGGCTGTCTCGTCGTTGTCGGTGATATCAGGCCTACCACTGTTGTGTCGTCAGCAAACTTGATGGAGATGGAGTCGTGCCTGGCCATGCAGTCGTGCGTGAACAGGGAGTACAGGAGGGGACTGAGCACGCACCCCTGGGGAGCTCCAGTGTTGATGATCAGCGTGGCAGATGTGTTGCTACTTACCCTAACCACCTGGGGGTGGCCTGTCAGGAAGTCCAGGATCCAGTTGCAGAGGGAGGTGTTTAGTCCCAGGATCCTTAGCTTGGTGATGAGCTTTCAGGGTACTATGGTGTTGAACGCTGAGCTGTAATCAATGAACAGCATTATCACATAGGTGTTCCTTTTGTCCAGGTGGGAAAGGGCAGTGTGGAGTGCAATAGAGATTGCATCATCTGTGGATCTGTTTGGGAGGTATGCAAATTTGAGTGGGTCTAGGGTTTCTGGGATAATGGTGTTGATGTGAGCCATTACCAGCCTTTCAAAGCACTTCATGGCTACGGACGTGAGTGCTACGGGTCTGTAGTCATTTAGGCAGGTTGCCTTTGTGTTCTTGGGCACAGGGACTATGGTGGTCTGCTTGAAGCATGTTGGTATTACAGACTCAATCAGGGACATGTTGAAAATGTCAGTGAAGACACCTGCCAGTTGGTCAGCACATGCCCGTAGCACACAACCTGGTAATCCGTCTGGCCCCGCAGCCTTGTGTATGTTGACCTGTTTAAAAAGGTCTTCCTCACGTCGGCTACGGAGAGCGTGGTCACACAGTCGTCCAGAACAGCTGATGCTCTCATGCATGCCTCAGTGTTGCTTTCCTCGAAGCGAGCATAGAAGTGATTTAGCTCGTCTGGTAGGCTATTGTCACTGGGCAGCTCGCGGCTGTGCTTCCCTTTGTAGTCTGTAATAGTTTGCAAGCCCTGCCACATCCGACGAGTGTCGGAGCCGGTGTAGTATGATTCAATCTTAGCCCTGTATTGCCTGTTTGATGGTTCGTCGCAGGGCAAAACTTCCGGGTTAGAGTCCCACACCTTGAAAGTGGCAGCTCTACCCTTTAGCGCAGTGCGAATGTTGCCTGTAATCCATGGCTTCTGGTTGGGGTATGTACGTACAGTCACTGTGGGGACAACGTCCTCAATGCACTTATTGATAAAGCCAGTGTATTCCTCAATGTCATCGGAAGAATCCCGGAACATGTTCCAGTCTGTGATAGCAAAGCAGTCCTGTAGTTTAGCATCTGCTTCATCTGACAATTGTTTTTATAGACCGAGTCACTGGTGCTTCATGCTTTAATCTTTGCTCGTAAGCAGAAATCAGGAGGACAGTTGTGGTCGGATTTACCAAATGGAGGGCGAGGGAGAGCTTTGTACGCGTCTGTGTGTGTGGAGTACAGGTTATCTAGAATTGTTTTTCCTCTGGTTGCACATTTAACATGTTGATAGAGATTTGGTAGAACTGATTTAAATTTGCATTAAAAAAAGTATTTGACCACTAGGAGCGAGTGGTTTGGGTGAGTGGTTTCCTGTTTGCTTATTTCCTTATACAGCTGACTGAGTGCGGTCTTAGTGCCAGAATCTGTCTGTGGTGGTAAATAAACAGCCACGAAAAGTATAGCTGAGAACTCTCTAGGCAAGTAGTGTGGTCTTCAGTTTATTCCAATATACTCAACTTCAGGCGAGCAAAATCTAGAGACTTCCTTAGATTTCGTGCACCAGCTGTTGTTTACAAATATGCACAGACCGCACCCCCCCCCCTCGTCTTATGACCTGTGTGCTGTTCTATCCTGCCGGTGCAGCATATATCCATGTCGTCGTTCGGTCACGATTCCGTGAAGCATAGGATATTACAGTTTTTGATGTCCTGTTGGTAGGATATTCGTGATCTTACCTTGTCTAGTTTATTGTCCATTGACTGCACGTTGGCGAGTAATATTGACGGTAACAGCAGCTTTCCTAGTTGTCTTCTGCGGGTCCGAACGAGGCATCCGGCTCTTCATCCTCGGCTTCACTTCCTCTTGCGAATAACTGGGATGTCTGCCCTGTGGGTTGTTTGGAGATAATCGTGTGAGTCCTGCTTGCTGTTGTTGTTGAAAAAGAAATCTTTGTCTAATCCGAGGTGAGTGATCGCTGTCCTGATATCCAGAAGCTCTTTTCTGCCGTAAGATAAGGTTGTAGAAACATTATGTACAAAATAATTTACAAATATCGTGAAAAAAAACCCACATAATAGCACAATTGGTTAGGAGGCCGTAAAACGGCGGCCATTTCCTCCAGCGCCATCTTGTACACTATGCGTATATGTGTTTGTCTATGCTTGCATTGCTTCACAGTCCCCGCTGTTCCATAAGCTGTATTTTTACCAGTTTTTTTAAAATAATTTTTTTTCCTGCTGGCATGAATTACTTGATGTGGAATAGAGTTCCATGTAGTCATGGCTCTATTTAGTACTGTGTGCCTCCCATAGTCTGTTCTGGACTTGGGCACTGTGAAGAGACTGGTGGCATGCCTTGTGGGGTATGCATGAGTGTATAGTTCGAACAGACAGCTCGGTGCATTCAACATGTCAATGTCACAAATACAAGTAGTGGTTAGTCAATCTCTCCTCCACTTTGAGCCATGAGAGATAGAGAGCTAACATTAATAATATGCATGTCAGTGTACATCCAAAGGCCAGATGTGCTGCCCTGTTGTGAGCCAATTGCAATTTTCCTCAGTCCCTCTTTATGGCACCTGACCAAGCGACTGAACAGCAGTCCAGGTGCGACAAACCTATGGACTTCTCTCCATCTTAGCTACTGTTGTATCAACATGTTTTGACCATGACAGTTTACAATCCAGGGTTACTCCAAGCAGTTTAATTTCGTCAACTTCACTAGATATAATTTCAGCGTGCCATTTCACATCAACAATGTTCAGTCTTCGAGGGTACCAGTTCGGACTCCCCATTTCGGCAGAAAAACTTGATTCTCTGGTTCACTCCGTAGCGCAAAATTTCACATTTGTTTCTATTTTAATCTAAAGCACTTAATTACGCTTTCAGTGATGGGGGTTGCTGGTTTGTCTTGGCCTTGGAAGGTAAACCGCAGGGCAGGGACTAGAAAGGCCACCCTCTATGTGCCGCAGCCCGTGGGCTTGGAGTGCAAACAGTGCCAGGCTACTGAAGGGACTTGCACCATGTCAGGATATTTCTCGCCCCAACTCCGGATCAACATGGGCAGACCTGTTACAGACCACAGTCTTTGAGCTCACCTGTGAAAAGTACCCAGGCATCGGCTCAAAGGCCTGGGGGAGATTGGTGCCGCGCTTCTCAAGCCCTCCATAACCACCTCCAAATCTCCAGTTTGGCAAGAACACCCTGTACTAACTTGAGCTTTCCAGAAAGCAAAGAGGGGCTCTAACAGAAAGAGGGGCTCTAACTGTACTGTGATAGTGAACACTGCAGCCAGATGCAGAAAAAGTAACGAGGTACTTTTCTTCACATCTGAAATGTTTAATTATCCTAATCAATTAATCCCAAAAATGGAATGTACATTATCAATGGGATACAAATCATGGCAAAACAGGATGCCGAAGAGCCTCAACTTCTGCAGTTGGCACATTCATGAGGAAACCAAGAAGAGACTGTCAAGTCTTAAAATAAAATCTGACACCCAAACTAGTCTATTAACAAAGACTTACCTCCAAGATGCTCCTGATCAAAGAAAAAAAGAAATATGGGCTAGTAGTAGATAGCATTTTATTCCTCAAAGGCAGTTTAGTTATTTATTCATCACAGTGACCATACACTACCAGTCAACAGTTTTAGAATACCTACTCATTCAAAGGTTTCTTTATTTTTTACACTGTATAATAATATTGGAGACATCAAAACTATGAAATAATGCATGTTTATTTGTAATACATTTGATAGTGTGTAGATTGAGGAATTAAAAAAAAAACATTTTAGAATAAGGCTGTAACGTAACCAAACGTGGAAAAAGTCAAGGGATCTGAATACTTTCCGAATGCACCGTACGTACATATCCCAACCAGAAGCCATGGATTACAGGCAACACCCTCACTGGGCAAAAAGTTAGAGCTGCCGCTTTCAATGAGTGGGATGCTTATAAGAAATTCCACTAAGACCTCCGACAAGTACAGCATACAGACAAAGCGTGAATACAGGACTAAAATCGAATCCTACTACGCCGGCTCTGGTCGTGTAAACACTTGACACTTACATGCGACTTCTGCTATCAAAATACGAAGACCGCATTGAAAAGACGGGAGACACAAAAGTCGTTTTGTGGTCTGATTGTGTTCAGATCTGGCTGACCACTTCAACAGGTGGTCAGGGATGCATTGTGTGCAGATTTCTCCTCTGAACGCAATCAGGCTACCAAAAGCACATACAATGAGCGACGCCATCAACACTGCTCCCACAAGTATCCAGAAAACGTATGTTTTGGGAGTAAGAGGAACATTTTCATTATAGCGTTGGAGGAAATACGTTCCTAGCACGAGGAACACGTTTGTTGGCCTCAAATGTGAGGGGGTAGCAAATATTTAGAAAATATATTTTTGGTTTGGCTAGCGTTATGCTAATCCTTTTACAATCCCTTTAGTGTTGCTTGCTAGCTACAGAGGCTAGCTTGCTAGTTAGCTACTGCAATTAGTTGAAAATATAATAACACCAGTATGTGTTTGTAGAGCGCACTCTGGCATTTGAATATAGCGCGGGATAAGGGAATCCGGACACACTGTAGACATTTAAATGTAGACGCATGACGCTGTCAGAATTCCATCAGAGCACTAAAGCTGCACAAACTGTCAAGTCGAGACACGGCCCGACACTCGGTGGAGGTGGTAGGGCTTGGAAACTATCAGGGAAACCCAGCCGCGAGCTGACCAGTGACGTGAGCCTACCAGACGAGTTAAATGCCTTCTGTGCTCGCGTCGAGGCACGCAACACTGAACCTAGCATGAGAGGACCAGCTGTTCCGGTCAACTGTGTGATCCCTCTCTACGTAGCTGATGAGAGTAAGACCTATAAACAGGTTAACATTCAGAAGGCCGCGGGGCTAGACTGATTACCAGGACGCATACTCAGACCATGCACTGACCAGCTCGCAAGTGTCTTTACTGACATTTTCAACCTCTCCCTGACCCAGTCTGGGAGAGACTGCGCACATGTTTCAAGCAGACCACCATAGTTAGGGCCCTATAAAATCTGCGATGCAGAGAACGCAGATGGAATCCAGACATAAACGGAATGCAATACTCAAAAATGAATTGAACTTAAGGAATCAACTAATCAACTATATTGATTATTTATTAAATAGCCTAAGTTTATCGTAAGAAATTAACAGAATGCATCAGTGATTCGTATTTCCTGCAACTTTCTGAAGAGACAATAAGAATTCTCCATCTCTGTATGTGCGGTGCACGCGCGTACCACTTTCTGTTAGTGAAAAGTGTTCTGGTAGATAGAAAGGGTCTCCCAAAGACCTATTTTAAAGTGTGATTGAGAGCAGAAACTTAAGAAAAAATAAATGATTTTATAGGGCCTGTGCCCAAGAATGCCAAGGTAACCTGTCTAAATGACTATTGCACTCACATCTGTAGCAATGAAAGGCTGGTCATGGCTCACATCAACACCACCATCCCAGACACCCTAGACCCCCTCCAATTCGCATACCGCCCCAACAGATCCACAGATGACGCAATCCCTATTGCACTCCACACTGCCCTCCTCCACCTGAACAAGAGGATCACCTGTGAGAATGCTGTTCATCGACTACAGCTCAGCATTCAAAACCATAGTTCCCTCCAAGCTCATCACTAAGCTCAGGACCCTGGGACTAAACACCCTCTGCAACTGGATCCTGGACTTCCTGACATCCAGGATCCGGAGTTGGGGCGAGAAATTGTACGTACAAGCCCTTAACCTCTCTGGGATATTCGGGACGGTAGTGTACCACCCCGCCAACAGCCAGTGAAAGTGCAGGGCGCCAAATTCAAAACAACAAAAATCTCAAAATTACAATTCCTCAAGCATACAAGTATTTTACACAATTTTCAAGATAAAATTCTCGTTAATCCTGCCAGTGTCTGATTTCAAAAAGGCTTTACAGCGAAAGCACCACAGACGATTATGTTAGGTCACCACCAAGTCACAGAAAAACACAGCCATTTTTCCAGCCAAATAGAGGAGTCACAAAAAGCACAAATATAGATAAAATTAATCACTAACCTTTGATCTTCATCAGATGACACTCATAGGACATCATGTTACACAATACATGTTTTGTTCGATAAAGTGCATATTTATATCCAACAATCTCATTTTACATTGGCGTGTTATGTTCAGTAGTTCCAAAACATGCGGTGATTTTGCAGAGAGCCACATCAATTTACAGAAATACTCATAGTAAACATTGATAAAAGATACAACTATTTTACATGGAACTTTAGATGAACTTCTCCTTAATGCAACCGCTGTCAGATTTAACCCATGCAATAATCTGAGAATGGCGCTCAGAGACCAAAACAGCCAAAGAGATATCCGCCATGTTGTGGAGTCAATATTAGTCAGAAATAGCATTATAAATATTCACTTACCTTTGATGATCTTCATCAGAATGCACTCCCAGGAATCCCAGTTCCACAATAAATGTTTTGTTCGATAATGTCCATAATTTATGTCCAAATAGATACTTCTGTTAGGGCGTTTGGTAAACAAATCCAAACGCACGTGCAAGTCGAGCCGAAAGGTTGGTCGAAAAGTCCAAAAAGTTATATTATAGGTCGTAGAAACATGCCAAACTAAGTATAGAATCAATCTTAAGGATGTTTTTAACATTAATATTCAATAATGTTCCAACCCGGAGGATTCCTTTGTCTGTAGAAAAGCATTGGAACGCAAGCTAACTTTCACATGACCGCGCGTCACGAGCTCGTGGCAATCTGCCAGACACCTGGCTCATTCCCCTCTCATTTCGGCCCCACTTCACAGTAGAGGCCTCAAAGTTCTAAAGACTGTTGACATCTAGTGGAAGCCAGGGGAAGTGCAACATGACCAATATCCCACTGTATCTTCAATAGGGCATGAGTTGAAAAACAACCAACCTCAGATTTCCCACTTCCGGGTTGGATTTTTTTTCTCAGGTTTTCACCTGCCATATAAGTTCTGTTATACTCACAGACATCATTCAAACAGTTTTCTATCCAAATATACTAATTATATGCATATTCTAGCTTTTATGGCTGAGTAGCAGGCAGTTTACTCTGGGCACCTTATTCATCCAAGCTACTCAATACTGCCCCCCCAGTCACCAAGAAGTTACTCTATTTCTTGAACTGCATTGTTGGGTAAAGAAAATATTTACTAAAATAAATGTTTACATTTTTTTTTAAATGATAACAAGAAGGTTATTTTGGGGGCCTTCCTCTGACACCGCCTAGCATATAGGTCCTGAATGTCAGGAAGCTTGGTCCCAGTGATGTACTGGGCTATACGCACTACCCTCTTTAGCACCTTATGGTCCAGATGCCGAGCTGTTGCCATACCAGGCGGTGATGCAACCGGTCAGGATGCTCTCAATGGTGCAGCTCTAGAACTTTAGAACTCTGGGGACAGAGTCCAAATCTTCAGTCTCCCGAGGGGGGAAAGGTGCTGTCATGCCCTCTTCACAACTGTCTTGTGTGTTTGGACCATGACAATTTGCTGGTGATGTGGACACAAAGGAACTTGAAACTCTCGACCCGCTCCACTTCAGTCCCGTTGATGTTAATGGGGGCCTGTTAGGCCCACCTTTTCCTGTAGTCCACGATCAGCTCCTTTGTCTTGCTCACATTGAGGGAGAGGTTGTCCTGGCACCACACTGCCAGGTCTATGACACCATCCCTATAGGCTGTCTCATCGTTGTCGGTGATCAGGCCTACCACTGTTCTCGTTAGCAAACTTAGTGGTGTTGGAGTCATGCTTGGCCACGCAGTTGTGGGTGAACAGTGTACAGGAGGGGACTAAGCACGCACCCGAGGGGCCCGTGTTGAGGATCAGCGTGGCAGATGAGTTGTTGCCTGCACTTACCACCTGGGGGCAGCCCGTCAGGAAGTCCCGCATCCAGTTGCAGAGGGAGGTGTTTAGTCCCAGGGTCCTAGGCTTAGTGGTGAACTTGTTTAAAGGTCTTGGTCACATCGGCTACGGAGAGCGTGATCACAATCGTCTGGATCGGCTGGTGCTCTCATGCATGCTTCAATGTTGCCTGCCTCGAAGCAAGCATAAAAGGCATTTAGCGCGTCTGGTAGGCTTGCGTCACTGGGCAGTCCGCGGCTGAGTTTCCCTTTGTAGTCCGTATATTTTTCAAGCCCTGCCACATCGAACGAGTGTCAGAGCCGGTGTAGTAGAATTCAATCTTAGTCCTGTATTGACGCTTTGCATTTTTGATGGTTCGTTCGCGTTTGATCCAGAAAAAAACAGCTTCCAAATTGCGCAACGGCACTAGAAAATATTTCAAAAGTTGCCTGAAAACTTTGCCAAAAGATTTCAAACTACTTTTGTAATACAACTTTAGATATTTTTAAATGTTTATAATCGATCAAATTGAAGACTATCAGGGTCTATCTGTGTTCAAGGAAGACAACAAACCAAGCTACTTTTCAAGTCTTGCGCAACTCTCAACAGTGTTACGCAGTTCCTAGATGGCCATACTTCTTCATTGCACAAATGAATAACCTCAACCAAATTCCAAAGATTGGTGACATCCAGTGGTAGCAGTAGGAACTGAAAACAAGTTCCTAAGAAATATAGTTTCCCAATGAGAACACACTGAACAGACAGAGACCTCAAAAAAGCAAAATTCTGAAAGGTTAGTCCTCTGGGTTTTGCCTGCTACATAAGTTATGTTATACTCACAGACATGATTCAAACAGTTTTAGAAACTTCAGTGTGCTTTATATCCAAATCTACTAATAATATGCATATCTTATATTCTTGGCCTGAGTAGCAGGAAGTTGAAATTGGGCACGCTATTTATCCAAAAGTGAAAATGCTGCCCCTTATACCTTAAGAAGTTAACTAGCTACCTAGTGTAACTAATATATCGGACTTGCCAGTATATTAACTATATGCCATCTAACTAACTACCCAACGTTTATTGACTTGATAATTCATCATTCTTAGCTAAGTGGTATAGACATTGTGTTTTCAATGGACATTGTTAATTCACTCTGGTTATCTACTCCGATTTCAGAGCACTTTCTGTGCCAGAGCGCAGAATAACTGATGAATTTACGAACACTCAACACCCGTGGAATATGACCAGTGTCAGTAAACTTCGTAAAAAAAAACATATTTAAATTGTTGCCAGCAGCACAGCACAGTTACACTCACCAACGCTCTGGATAACATGAAAACAGCCTAACCAGCTCTGCTATGGCGAGTAAAATGGCCAGAGTGAGATGTCCTCTCATTTGTGTCTGGAAGTAACTAGCCAACGTTAATTTGGGTGCTTGACTGCCGTTATGACATCAGAACTCTCAGATCAACCCTACTCCTCAGCCAGAGCGTCCAGTGTGCGCTCTGAACCCCCTGAGAGCTCTGAAAAGCTAGCAAAAAGTTGCATAGCAACAGCATCAACTTCCTGTAGACAGGCAAAGCTCTAGTACGCTCAACTGAAAGGATACTGTTCATTTACAAATGAACTAATAGTATGTAGTATATACTCATTAAGTATGTAGTATGTTAGTATGGGTAATTGAACACAGCTAGGGACTTCCAATAGGCCGATGGCACATCATGGAAACTGTAGCCTACTGTTCAGATGAGTTAAATGGAAACTGAAATCTTGACTGACTGTAGACCTATAACCTCATATAGCTTTAATATTAACTCCTGCAGAATTAATCATTTCTAGTTGTAAAATTATACACCAAATGGTGGCAAAATGTTAACTTGAGAACAGGTGTGAAGAAATATTATTTCTTTCATCATCTTGAGAGAATGCAAATGTAATTTGTAAACTTTCCAGTTCTCTTTTGTTATTACATTCTCCCCCCAGTCCCTAAATGCCTTTGCTCTACAAAAGAAGCAGGGATGACAGAAAACTTTCCCGATGTCAACTAGATTGAAACTATTTACGACGTTCTGGTGAGCATGGGTTTATTTAGTCTTCTAGGGCAACATATAATGACAGAAGATAAGCTGCATGCATCTAATTATAGAGATGACTTACAACAACAACAAAAAACCGTACCAATATGTTGGAAATTATAAGCAGAAAAGTATCTAAATCATGCAAAGCATAATCATGCACCCAGTCAACAAAATACTTTGCAGTCTGACTGTAGCCTCCAGCGCATTTTCTATATTAGCGAGTTATGGTCGGGTGCAAGCCTCAGATTTCCACATATAGTTGGGCGGTTGCGAATGGGTTATTAGCAATTGCAGGCGGGTGCGGGTGAACAAACAGCTGACTGGGCACCACTAATATAAATACATATACACACATACATATCTCTCTACCTCAATTACCTCGTACCCCTGCACATCGACTGACTGGTACCTTGTGCATATAGTCAAGTTAACATTACTCGTTGTGTATTTATTCCTTGTGTTATTATTTTTATATTTTCTCAGCATTGTTGGGAAGGGCCTGTAAGTAAGCATTTCACTGTTAGTCTACACCTGTTGTTTACGAAGCATGTGACAAATAAAATGCGATTTGATCCGGCTGATCACTGGTATCCTAAGGTTTACTTAATTTCTTTGATTTGGGCAAAGCCCTAATTTCCTGAAAGAGCAACTGCCACTAAAAAAACTAAACTTCTCATATAGGAAACAGACTATGTGGCATCGATTTGAGTTAAACATTTATTGTCTAAATGTACTACCTGTAAATAGGATAATTTGGGTCATGATTTCAGTCACATCTAAAACAGAGTTGTGAGACTTGTGGTTGTGACTGCATCACAATGTCAATGAAGGTTCGGCTTGTTTCACACATGCTCACAGCTGGCAGCACCCAAGTGATCATCAATTCAGAGTCCAGAAGCACACAACCCAAGCATAATTTGGGTTGACTTTGGATATCCCTATAGGGGTTAGTTAGGGTAAATTTGTACATGGGACAATGTTAAAATTCCAATAGCTCCAAATTTCAATGACTTAACCTCAAACATACTATACATTGTAGAAATGTATATACAAACATTGAAAGCATGTAATGAGAACTAAAAGGTGAACAACATGAAAAAATTGCCTAATTATATTGTGAAATTTATTGACAGTCTTTAACTAGCCCTCTGAGATAGCCTGAGTGATGGGCCTGGAGAAATGTAACCACTCAAATCCATAGACAGCTATGGAGGAAAGGACTGACTATCCATGATATAACAATTATAGTTTTAACCATGTTTTGAGGCTATACAGTGTTTGTTTACAAACATTGGAGTAAAACAAGCTTATATTTTGGTTTCTGATGGGGTACAAAAGTTGAAGCTCATAAGGCATTTTTTTGTTATATTCAAGAATCAATGGGTATATCTTTAATTTATACGTCCAAAGATGGATGTAGTAACTAAGGATTCCAGCTTTAAAACCTTAAAACTAATTCCTCTAACCTGCTACGTTAATACTCCTAACCTGCTGCGTAAATTCTCCTAACCTTGTACGAAAAGTCACTTCTGTTAGTCAAAACCGGCAGACCTGCCCGCCTGAGTGCAGTGCAGTAGCCACTCATTAGATACAGAGCCAGACAGCGATGATACACACTAGCTAGCTACCTAACGTTAGTTAGTAGCAAAAGCAAATAGTCGTGTTGTTTTGTCATCTTGGTTATTTTAGCCAGCCAACTCTGTCATAAACGGCATACAATAACAGCTAGCAAAGCTTAGCTAAATTAGCTTATGTTTTCTTCAGATAATATCATGAGTGTATCTCGCTAGCCCTACTCTTTCAGCTGTCAATGTGAAACTACTTACTTGGGTCAGGAGAGACGGCAGACAACCGACATGAGGAATCCCCATTTGATTATACACATGGGAACGCAATCCGACCAAGTCTATCTAACGTTACACTCATGGCTGAGGATGACTGGCACTGTGTCTAGGTTGCTTTCTTATAGACAGCTAGCTAGCCTATATAGCACGCTCCAACAGTACATGGGGTGATGTGGAGGGTTCAAATTAAATTAATAAAGACACTTACCAGAACCACCTGGACTCTCTGAAGATCACCTGAGAGTCATAGTAAGACGAGAACAGCTATTGTTAAATGGGAAAACGTTGTTGAAGAGTCAAATAGTTCCTTAGCTAGCTGGCCATCTATATTTTAATATCTAACGTGTTTGACAGCTCAGTGGAAGAGCGAGCGAATGAGTCGTCGAATGAACTGCCTGAAACTGGCTCACTTACCAAGAGGATGTTTGTCACAGGATATGAGATCACGAGAGAACCTACGCAAGGTGAAATGGCACACATTCTTTCCTTATGAAATCTTCTATTCATTCACCTCGTTGGGTCACATTTGTTGTCTTTAAACATTACAATCTAGCGTTACATTTCATTCATGGTTGTACTCTGCATGCATAGCCACAGCATGAATAGGCTAGTGGCCAATCCTCAAAAAGGGCTTTAGTTTTTGAGATACCCCTACCCGAGGTAGAACAAAAGACAACCATGTTTTTTTCACATCTCTAATGTCTCCCAGTTATAAAATGGATGGTTGTTAAAAAAATATTTTACCTCAAAAGTGGTTAAATGTATAGATATGACACACACTAAACTCAAAATGTGGGCGGGCTGTGGTCATCATAGAGGGGACAGAAGGCACGTCCATGTTCAATAGACTAAGTTTTTAGGAATGGGGTCATAATAGCTTATAACCAAAACGGTTCAAACGCTAGACACATTTATATGAAAAAAAAATACATTTAAACATGCCACATTGGCTTCAGAAATTGCCAGAATCTTATGTTTACCACAGAGAGAGGGTTATTCTATCTGTTCTCTACCATTCCTGGCTGACAAAGTACCAGGATGTCTCTGGTTTTGGATCTGAATTTAGAGAACTGAATTTGAAAACTGAATCTGAATGCATCCAAGAACTTGAGTGCCTTCAGAAAGTATTCATAGCCCTTGACTTATTCCACATGTTGTATTACAACCTGAATTCAAAACGGATTAAATTGATATTTTGTTCTCACCCATCTACACACAATACAAAAATAATGACAAAAAGAAAACGTTTTCAGAAATTAAAGCAAATGTATTGAAAATGAAACATCTCATTTACATAAGTATTCACACCCAAGTCAATACTTTGTAGAAGCACTTTTGGCAGCGATTAGATTACAGCTATGATTCTTTCTGGAAAAGTCTCTAAATGATAATGCCCTCAAAACTGGTGTTTGGGGGATATATTGGAATGGGGGTTGTTAGGTCCGAGACTAAGTCGAGGGTCGGAAAACTGTGCCAATATATCCTCCAAACACCAGCTTCGAGGGCATTATCACTTTTATACAACATATTCAAATAATGATTGACATATTTTCATTAAAAACGTTATTTTGGTGAATTTATTCATACTATTTAATCCTTCCACAATAAATAGTCCTGACACAAATCTAGGGTTGCTACCCAAGCCGGCTGGTCGTACGTTCTATTGGTTCGGTTGCTCAGGGGCGCAACTTTGGTTTTAGAAGTGGGGGCACCTAAAAAATATATATATATATATATATTTTATCCAGTCGTATAAACACTCCAAACAGCCTATCCGACCGCTTGGAGGCATCTGCATTGTCGTAAAGCAAACCGTTACCTCGTTCTGTATCACATTCCATTTATAGAACTGGGGGGACAAAAATGCAATTTCAGAATGTGGGGGAGACATTCTCCCCAGTGCATTTGTTTAAGTTGTTTTCTAGTGAAATTTATTTGGATACATCCATAACAATGAGCTAATGAAGCACAATTTAATCTGTCATAGAACATTTCTCACTCTCAGGACACTGTTGTTCAGAGGAGCTAGCCAACAACGCAGCTAACACAATCACTTCAAACTGAAGCTGGAAAGACTGCAACTAGCTGCACTTTGTTTCATTGTACTTTTTTTTCAATCTATATTTCTTTGAAATATCCATAAAAATGATGCCCGCTGATTCATGATTTCGACTGATTGAGAAACGCTGCCTGCCTGTCTGTTTTGTCCCGACTCCCGACACGTTCATTACAATGGGACAGCTGGAGATCGAATTTGAATATTGAAACAATGTTGCAAATGTCGGAGACAGACAGCAAGGTTTATACAAATCTCTACTGTTGAAAACATAATGTTAGTCTAAAAGTAATGTGAGATAATGTCTATATGCTTTTTATAGTGCAGATCAAGTATATTAATTGTTTGGCTGGGCTGATGAAACAGTGGATTGCGCAGTCAGATGAAACAGAGTAAATAGGCATTTTTACGTCATAAACTTAGCCAGTGGTAACTTTTTGCCTTGTGTTTTAGGTTATATTCCAACTGAAAGGGTAATCTCCCAGTGTCTGGTGGACATTAGACTGAACCAGCTTTCCTCTACGATTTTGCCTGTGCTCAGCTCCATTTAGTTTCTATTTTATCCTGAAAAACTATCGTCCTTAACCATTACAAGCATACCCATAACATGATGCAGCCACCACTATGCTTGAAAATATGGAGAGTGGTACTAATTCGGGTGTTGTATTGGATTCGCCCCAAACATAACACTTTGTGTTCAGGACAAAAAGTGAATTGCTTTGCTGTATTACTTTAGTGCTTTGTATTATTACACACAGAGTCCATACAACTTATGTGACTTAAGTCCCCCCCAAAATACTGAAATTATTTAGGCTTGCCATAACAAAGGGGTTAAATACTTGATTCAAGACATTTCAGTTTTTCATTTTTTATTATTTGTAAAAAATAAATAAATAATAACACATAATTCCTCTTTGACATTATGGGATGTTGTGTGTAGGCCAGTAACACAAAATCTCAATTTAATCTATTTTAAATTCAGGTTGTAACACAGTAAAATGTGGAAAAGGTCAAGGGGTTTGAATGCTTTCTGAAGGTCCTGTAGCATATGCATAGTCTATAATGAGCAAAAGCTCTAATAGCTTAGACTGGCTTGAATACATCCCATATCTATCTTCCCTCAAAGTGTGGGCTTCTATGACGTACTCACCAATCCTAAAGAAAAACAAGAAAGCCCATTCAGGACTGCTGCTTCAGATGTTTTAATCCTTGCTCCCAGTCAGTTGTGCAAACAGAATTCCACATATTTATATGGACAAGACAGTTTGTTGTCATTTGCCCCAGTCTCAGAAGGGAAAATAATAAATCTCAGGGTCTGGACCCTCACAGCCCACAGGCCGGGGAACGCCAGCTCAGCACTCAGACGACATCAGAATGAATACAATGCACTGGCAGTGACTTGGTTTCAGGACCTGCATTTACAATATGCATGTGTGCTGTGCTGGTTTCTGCATGCCTGACACAATCTCTTTGGCTGCTATAACAGCCTCCACTCTTCTGGGAAGGCTTTTCACTAGATGTTGGAACATTGCTGAGGGGACTTGCTTCCATTCAGCCACAAGAGCATTAGTGAGGTCGGGCACTGATGTTGGGCGATTCGACCTGGCTCGCAGTTGGTGTTGCGGTATATCTGACCACGACTCCATTTTGTTCCTCCCTTCCAATAGGCAGAAATTCAAACAGAAAGCACCCATGCTACGGACTATTCAACGCTGGTCTGACCAATCGGAATCTACGCTTCAAGATTGTTTTGATCACGCAGACTGGGATATGTTTCCAGGTAGCCACTAAGAATAATATGGACGTGTGCAAACGATCACTGAGTTTATCAAGAAGTGTATAGGAAATGTTGTACCCACTGTGACTATTAAAATCTACCCTAACTAGAAACTGTGAATAGATGGCAGCATTCGCGCAAAACTGAAAGCACGAACCACCGCATTTAACCATGGCAAGGTGACGGGGAATATGGCAGAATATAAACAGAGTAGCCATTCCCTCCGCAAGGCAATCAAACAAGCAAAATGTCAATATCGAGACAAAGTGGAGTTGCAATTCAACAGCTCAGACAAGACGTATGTGACAGGGTTTACAGACAATCACGGACTACAAAAGGAAAACCAGCCATGTCACAGACACCAACGTCTTGCTGCCAGACAAGCTAAACACATTCTTTGCCCACTTTTAGGATAACACAGTGCCACTGACGCG
Source organism: Oncorhynchus mykiss (assembly GCF_057628025.1). Lineage (NCBI taxonomy): Eukaryota > Metazoa > Chordata > Actinopteri > Salmoniformes > Salmonidae > Oncorhynchus > Oncorhynchus mykiss. The sequence goes on from NC_143026.1 coordinate 60,637,293, forward strand.
GCCAGCTACCAAGGACTGTGGGCTCTCCTTCTCTGTGGCCGACGTGAGTAAGACATTTAAACGTGTTAACCCTCGCAAGGCTGCCGGCCCAGGCGGCATCCCTAGCCGCTTCCTCAGAGCATGCACAGACCAGCTGGCTGGTGTGTTTACTGACATTTTCAATCTCTCCCTTTCCCAGTCTGCTGTCCCCACATGCTTCAAGATGGCCACCATTGTTCCTGTACCCAAGAATGCAAAGGTAACTGAACTAAATTACTATTGCCCCGTAGCACTCACTTCTGTCATCATGAAGTGCTTTGAGAGACTAGTCAAGGAGCATATCACTTCCACCTTACCTTTCACCCTGGACCCACTTCAATTTTCTTACCGCCCCAATAGGTCCACAGATGATGCAATCACCATCACACTGCCCTATCCCATCTAGACGAGGAATACCTATGTAAGAATGCTGTTAATTGACTATAGCTCAGCATTCAACACCATAGTACCCTCCAAGCTCATCATTAAGTTTAAGGCCCTGGGTTTAAAACCTGCCCTGTGAAATTGGGTCCTGGACTTTGACGGGCCGCCCTCAGGTGGTGATGGTAGGAAACAACATTCCACTTCGCTGATCCTCAACACTAGGGCCCCACAAGGGTGCGGGCTCAGTCCCCTCCTGTACTCCCTGTTCACCCATGACTGTGTGGCCATGCACTCCTCCAACTCAATCATGAAGTTTGCAGACGACACAACAGGAGTAGGCTTTATTACAAACAACGACGAGACAGCCTACAGGGAGGAGGTGAGGGCTCTCGGAGTGTGGTGTCAGGAAAATAACCTCTCACTCAATGTCAACAAAACAAAGGACATGATCGTGGACTTCAGGAAACAGCAGAGGGAGCACCCCCCTATCCACATCGACGGGACAGCATTGGAGAAGGTTCCTCGCCTCCATATCAGTGACAAACTGAAATGTTCCACCCACACAGACAGTGTGGTTAAGAAGGCGCAACAGCATCTCTTCAACCTCGGGAGGCTGAAGAAATTTGTCTTGTCACCTAAAACACTCACAAACTTCTACAGATGCACACTTGAGAGCATCCTGTTGGGCAGTATCACCGCCTGGTACGGCAACTGCACCGCCCACAACCGCAGGGCTTTCCAAAGGGTGGTGCGGTCTGCACAACGCATCATCGGGGACAAACTACCTGCCCTCCAGGACACCTACAGCACCCAATGTCACAGGAAGGCCACTGCCTGTTCCACCCGCTATCATCCAGAAGGCAAGGTCAGTACAGGTGCATCAAAGCTGGGACCGAGAGACTGAAAAACGGATTCTATCTCAAGGCCATCAGACTGTTAAACAGCCATCACTAGCACAGAGAGGCTGCTGCCTATATACAGACTTGAAATCATTGGCCACTTTAAATGGAACACTAGCCACTGTAATAATGCTACTTTAGCAATATTTACATATCTTGCATTACTCATCTCATATGTACAGTCGTGGCCAAAAGTTTTGATAATGACACAAATATAAATTTTTGTATGATGTCAATTTGTATATACTCCAGAACGTTATGAAGAGTGATCAGATGAATTGCAATTAATTGCAAAGTCCCTCTTTGCCATGCAAATGAACTGAATCCCCCCGAAACATTTCAGCCCTGCCACAAAAGGGCCAGCTGACATCATGTCAGTGATTCTCTCGTTAACACAGATGTGTGTTGACGAGGACAAGGCTGGAGATCACTCTGTCATGCTGATTGAGTTCGAATAACAGACTGGAAGCTTCAAAAGGAGGGTGAGGCTTTGAATCATTGTTCTTCCTCTGTCAAACATGGTTACCTGCAAGGAAACACGTGCCGTCATCATTGCTTTGCACAAAAAGGGCTACACAGGCAAGGATATTGCTGCCAGTAAGATTGAACCTAAATCAACCATTTATCAGATCATCAAGAACTTCAAGGAGAGGGGATCAATTGTTGTGAAGAAGGCTTCAGGGCACCCAAGAAAGTTGAACAAGCGCCAGGACCGTCTCCTAAAGTTGATTCAGCTGCAGGATCGGGGCACCACCAGTACAGAGCTTGCTCAGGAATGGCAGCAGGCAGGTAGGTATGAGTGCATCGGCACGCACAGTGAGGCGAAGACTTTTGAAGCATGGCTGGGTGTCAAGAAAGGCAGCAAAGAAGCCACTTCTCTCCAGGAAAAACATCAGGGACAGGTTGATATTCTTCAAAAGGTACAGGGACTGGACTGCTGAGGACTGGGGTAAAGTAATTTTCTCAGATGAATCCCCTTTCCGATTGTTTGGGGCATTCGGAAAAAAAGCTTGTCCAGAGAAGACAAGGTGAGCGCTACCATCAGTCCTGTATCATGCCAACAGTAAAGCATCCTGAGACCATTCATGTGTGGGGTTGCTTCTCAGCCAAGGGAGTGGGCTCACTCACAATTTTGCCTAAGAACACATCATACTTCAGTATTCCATTGTAACATCTGACAAAAATATCTAAAGACACTGAAGCAGCAGACTTTGTGAAATTTTTTATTTGTGTCATTCTCAAAACTTTTGGCCACGATTGTATATACTGTATTCTATACTATATATTGTATCTTAGCCTATGCCGCTCTGACATTGCTCATCCATATTCTTACTTAATTCCATTCCATTCCTTTACTTAGATGTGTGTGTGTTAGCTTTACAACACTCCAGCCGCTGCCTGGCATTGGCATAGTGATCTTCGGCTTGTGGAAACCCTTTTCATTAAGCTCTCGACGAACAGGTATTGTGCTGACATTGCTTTCAGAGGCAGTTTGGAACTTGGTAGTGAGTGTTGCTACTGAGGACAGACAATTTCTACGCACTACGTGCTTCAGCGGTCCCGTTCTGTGAGCTTGTGTGGTCTACCACTTTGTGGCTGAGCCGTTGTTCCTCCTCGACATTTCCACTTCACAATAACAGCACTTGCAGTTGACTGGGGCAGCTGAACTGACTTGCTGGAAAGGTGGCATCCTATGATGGTGCCACGTTGAAAGTCACTTAGCTCTTCAGTAAGTCCATTCTACTGCCAATGTTTGTCTATGGAGATTGCATGGATTTGTACTCGATTTTATACACCTGTCAGCAACAGGTGTGGCTGAAATAACCGAATCCACTCATTTGAAGGGGTGTCCACATACTTTTGTAAATACAGTACCAGTCAAAAGTTTGGACACACCTACCTACTCATTCAATAGTTTTTATTTAGTTTTACTATTTTCTACATTGTAGAATAATTGTGAAGACAAACTATGAAATAACACATTTGGAATCATGTAGTAACCAAGAAAGTGTTAAACAAATCAAAATATATTTTAGATTTTTCAAAGTAGCCAAGCTTTACCTTGATGACAGCTTTGCACTCTTGGCATTCTCTCAACCAGCTTCACCTGGAATGATTGTCCAACAGTCTTGAAGGTGTTCCCACATATGCTGAGCACTTGTTGGCTGCATCCCAAACCATCTCAATTGGGATGATGTCGGGTGATTGCGGAGGCCAGGTCATCTTATGCAGCACTCCTTCACTCTCCTTCTTGGTCAAATAGCCCTTACCCAGCCTGGAGGTGTGTTGGGTCATTGTCCTGTTGAAAAACAAATGTAGTCCCGCTAAGCACAAACCAGATGGGATGGCGTATCCCTGCAGAATGCTGTGGTAGCCATGCTGGTTAAGTGTGCCTTGAAATCTAAAATAAATCACTGAGTGTCACCAGCAAGTACCCCCACACCATCACTCCTCCATGCTTCACGGTGGGAACCACACATGCAGAGATAATCCGTTCACTTACTCTGCGTCTCACAAAGACACGGTGGTTGGAACCAAAAATCAAACATTTGGACCCATCAGACCAAAGGACAGATTTCCACCGGTCTAATGTCCATTGCTCATGTTTCTTGTCCCAAGCAAGTCTCTTCTTCTTATTGTTACCCTTTAGTAGTGGTTTCTCTGCAGCAATTCAACCATTCACGTCTCCTCTGAACAGTTTATGTTGAGATGTGTCTGTTACTTGAACTCTGAAGCATTTATTTAGCCTACCATTTATACTGAACAAATATAAACTCAACATGTAAAGTGTTGGTCCCATGTTTCAAGAGCTGAAATAAAAGATTTAAAAAAAAGCTTATTTCTTTCAAATTTTGTTTGCCTTGATAATTTATCCACCGACAGGTGTGGCATATCAAGAAGATGATTAAACATGATTATTACATAGGTGCACTTTGTGCTGGGGACAATAAAAGGCCACAAAAAATGTGCAGTTGCATCACACAATATAATGCCACAGATGTCTCAAGTTGAGGAAATGTGCAATTAGCATGCTGACTGCAGGAATGTCCACCAGAACTGTTGCCAGAAAATGTGTTGATTTCTCTACCATAGGCCACTTCCATGTCATTTTAGAGAATTTTGCAGTACGTCCAACCGGCCTCACAACCGCAGACCATATGTAACCACGCCAACCCAGGACCTCCACATCTGGCTTCTTTACCTGCAGGATTGTCTGAGACCAGCCACCCAGACAGCTGATGAAACTGGAGGAGTATTCCTGTCTGTAAAAACCCTTTTGTGTGGTAAAACTAATTCTGATTGGCTGGGCCTGGCTCCCCAGTGTGTGGGTCTATGCCCTTCCAGGCCCACCATTGGCTGCACCCCTGCCCAGTCATGTGAAATCCATAGGGCCTACTGAATTTATTTCAATTGCCTGATTTCCTTATGAACTGTAACTCAGTAAAATTATTGAAATTGTTGCATTTATATTTTTGTTTATATATCAATTTATTGGGATACCCGTCATTCTTGTCACAGACCAATGTCTTCAGCAGACATGTCAAATGATATGTAATGTGGTGAAGAATGTGCTTTACAGTTTTGCTCGAATATATTTGTCATTTTATCAGAACCCAGGGAAGTCACTTGAATGCCCATCAGTTAAAACAACTCTGCCACCATACTATCCGCTAGTTAGAGAAACGGGCCAGACAGGCAGAGGATTGGGAGCTACTGGGAAGGACGGAGGAGCCCTTGTCCTCTAATCTGGCTCCAATCAGGTCTGCTGGGCCTTTCCCAGTTTAGCCCTGATAACCTGGCCTGACTAGGAAAATTCAGGAAGTGAACCCTTGACCTTGCGAGGCAGACATGGAGCGATATTGTTTTATTAAGGATGGTCTACAGTGACACATCCCAAATGGGTCTCATTATTTAGTGCAGTCCATGCAAACACCAAGCTGATGAGTCTGGGTGTCATCTGTTTAATGAGTGGTGCAAACCCATTACAGGAAAGCTGTCTGAGGCGAGCTGAGCATCTGAGGAGCGATGACAGCATCTGTAGTTGACAAACTTACAAAGAGAATCAGATGCACTGCCATAGTGCATCCATTAGTAATTGAACCCATTAATTAAATCTTCCATGAAACTAAAACCAGCTGGCTCAATGTCCACATTGTTATGTCAACAAACCAATAACTTATTACACCCAATGAGAGTATAAGACATGACAAAAACAAAGTTTGATGGAAGATCAATTTTTGCACTTTTATTATCTTTATATTCACAATCCAAAACACAGATCTGACCATGTGATGTAATGAGGAAGTGTCACCAGGTCATTCACCAGTGTTTGAAATTATCACACCACTTCACCCACTCTGCTTTATACCCGCTTCCCAGCCTGTCAAATGATGCCACCACAGCTGCAGGTGGGTTTTGGGCTTGGGTTCTTCGGCCATTCTTGCAGGGGAAACCCATCCACGTTCTCTTTTAGCAGTTTGTTCCACTGTGCATTTGCGTCTTCAAAATCCCACTGGAGAGAAGACAGTTGTGTTGTTACAGGGCAGAGATAGCGTTTACCCATTATGCATATTCATTATGGTTGACACATTGTTTATGTCTACCTCTTAATTACATTGTGTTCTTGGTCTCTAAGGAAATATTCTACACTGCAATAAAAACACAAATGTTAAATTTGTTCACTGCAACCTGCAAACTGTGATACTCAATGTGGTCACATGTTCAACCAAAAAAACTCCTCAGTCCTTGGAGAGCAGTGTCCAAAATGTTGAGCCAAGCCCCTGACCAGCAGGCAACACACAGGAGACCGTAAACAGCTCCCAAAATAGCAGAGTTGAGTGACGAATCTCCTATAGACTAGGCAACCATTTTGTGCCTGCTTCCGAGGCAGAATGGCCCTGCTATTTAATCCTTGATTTTTAAAAGCAGAATAATGGGGCCACAACGCAAATCTTGAACAATTCAACCCCTCCGCCTCACCTCAACCCAACTCGAACAAGCGCTCAGCAGAAATGAGCAAGAAAAACAATACTAATGGGAATTCCAAGCAGCTTTCTTGTGGCTGGGGTTGTTTTCAGAGTAACAAGAAAACAGACCATTTATACAGAGCCCTGTGGTGAGTTTATGCAGCCGGCAAAATTGCAAAAGGCCTTTATTATTTCCTCATGAGATTTCAATACAAAAGCACATAGTGATATGCAAAAATGACCTAAATCCTTTGTCAGCATCATGGTTTATGCTAATTATTTTTTTTATATCATTCAGTAGTAAATTAAATGCTTTAAATACTTGGCCCGTTTGTTCTCCAAATAAGACCAAACAACTTTACAGCTGTATGGCCCTAGACAGTCTCGTATTATATAATAGAAATGAAGGTAGAGGGGCATTACATTCAAAGAATCCAGAACAGCCCTTCAGACCTAAAGGAACACGTGTGCCAGGCTGCCAGCCCATCCCCACTTATGGATGATTTGTCTGAGCGTTAGTGATTGAAGATTATGCAATACGTGTTGACAGAACTAAACGGACTAACTGAACCCCCATCATATATTACTAAGTAACTGGACGTCTGGCCTTTATCAGACCATAGTTAATGCTAACCAAAGGCAAATAACATTTGAGATGTTAAGTGAACGGATGAAAAACCTCATACTGTACAAACTACAGCCCATAGCTGTAGAATGCCACTGCTGACAAAATGACAATGACTCAATTCAGCCATGTTAACTACAGAATGTTCTGAACCCTTGTTTGGGCCCTACTGCTCTTTAATGCACTTTGCCAGGGGAGGTTCACATCATTTGCTTTTTCCTGTTTGGTGAATAGTATAACGTTCCAATTGTTTTCCCTCACACCATTTGCAATTGTTTCAGATTAAATGACATCCTCTGTGACTTGGCTTTCTGCAAAACCACAGAGAGCACCATTATTCGAAAGATGTGAGGGTGCCAATAGAAAATTAATTTCCCACAAGGCATTAAAAACATAGCACGCTCACCCTAACCATTCTAAACTTTTCCTAATTATGAGGATGACAGGTTGGTCATGAGTGGACTGTCACTGCACCAGAATAGCAAGTTCACATGGGAAGACCTGAGCATAATGAAGTAAAGTTAAATAAATAGTAAGTTGGCAAGCAAAGCACTTCAGAAGAGCTTGCAGTTAAAGGTCTTGATTTTACCTTCATTACTTGGTAATAGGCCTGCAATGTGTTCTGACAGAAAATTATCGGCTTCCTTGATGTGTAGATAAATCACAAGCAACTAGTGTGTGGAGGATGGTTGAACACTATCACAACCTTGTGGCAGAAAGTGGTTTTACAGTTCACATCTCTTGACTACCACATACTACACTTCACTAACTCAGAAGACCTGGACCATATCTCACTGTAGAAGATGATTTTACAGGATATAAAGATTTGTCTTCATCTGACCTCCAGATCCGAGTTGAGGGATGAGGAGTCTGAGAACGTTTCGGAGGTGCAGGGTTCATCCACTCTCACTACCCTCACTGTCCTCCTGAGGGGAAGGCTCTCTGAAACCCCCTCCTCCCTAGAGAGAGTCACCTCCTTTAGACACACCTGAAATCATACATCGAAGGAGGTACAAATCTGAGTTGTATGTCAAGTTTTTTTTAAATAAAATAAAAACTTTGCCCATGGCAGACGTTCTGAAGAAGTCTTGACCCTCACCTTTCGCACGGGTTGAATGTTGACATCCATGTAATGCCCCATGTCAGCAAACTTTAGATTCTTCTTACTGGAGAGAACCCGGGGAGGAGCTCCATCCAAGTCCAACTCACATGAGGAAATAAGAGTGGTGTTTATTTAAAAAGAGGATTATCAAATACTGTGTGAAGCAAAGCCTGGATATGAATGAAAGAGTTCTCAAACTGCCATTTTGTCTTTCATTCTGTAGCTTAAAGATCTTTAGTTGGTCTTTCATTCCAATACTTTCTATACAAGTAAGTATTTAATCAGACATTCAGAGTCCAGCTCCCCAACCCGGGCATATGAAGACAGGACTGTGGGCTTACTGGGTGTTTTTGTTTTGTCTTCCCACTGGAGTTGTGCTGACTGGGGGGAGAGGAGCCGCCCAGGAGACTCTCTGTATCTGGAGAACCCCCCCCAGGCTGCTGCTCAGGGGTACCCTTCCTACACCAGGACAGGACCACAATCTGACCACAAAGTCAAGACAAAACTGAAAGGGGGAGGTTGGGGTTCAATTAAATTAGAACTCTGTCAATTTAGGGAGATGACCCGATATTCTATTCACATATTCATAAGCTTGAGAAGGATACAGCAAGATCCAGGGCTGCACAGCACGTTGACGCCAGGAGCCACGGCATGGCTCTCAGTACAAACTCATACTGGGTGTCGTAAAGTAATATGGCCGAGGTGTAGAGGGCACCGGCCAAAGAGCACAGCAACCCAGAGGACACGTGTGCCCTTGAACTCTCCCCTCTGTGCTAAAAGATCAACGTAGAGGTTAAAGTGCTACGGGCATTATGCAGTATTGCGGTGAGCGTTATGTATAACGCTGTGTTTTACCACATAACAGTTGGCTTTGAGGGACTGTTGTGACAATACAGCAAAGTATGGGCAACTCAGACATGAATGGACGTGAACTGTGACGGGGTGTCACTTACTGCTCTGGAGAGGTCAGGGAACTTAGAGGTCCAGGCAATCACAAAAGAGAGTAGACCAAGAATGTAACCGAGGACCTCCATACGGTCCTGCCCAAGAAGACAAGCGTAGTCAGTGAGCCATTGAAAAGGTCACTCTGTAATTTATGGGAGGTAATAGAAGAGTGAATTCATAGGAGAATCTGCACACTTACATGCAGGAGGTCAGTGAGAAGAAGTCTTCTCCCAGTGAGAGGTCTGTCTACAAGCCCATGGCTGGTCCTGGAGGTTAGGTAGCTCCCTCCACCCACCACCAACAGCAGAGACACAGCCATGAAGTTCTGCCTCCTCCTCCTCTTCATCATCCTCAGCCTCTTCTCTGAGGGGAAAAGGGGGCAAAGGTTAAGGATTGCAGCTCTGATGACTGAATGTTGCCCATTGAAACATGAAAAAATATATTTCACAAGGCCCTCTCTTCAGCCTCATTTGTTTGGTATCGCTCGGCTTTATAGATAAAACATTTCTTTACTGTTTTGCCTATGCACATTGTGCAAGTGTAGGGTGTTGATAAGGGCTTGTAGGACAGGATACAAAGCACAAGCTGTGCCAAAAGGGCTATTGTGAGCAACTCAGAGGAAAAAAGGCAAAAGTGATACATGTGTAAAAGGGACCCACCCTCTCGCTTACCTGCTCTGGTGTTCCAACGCAAAAATATCGGGAAGATGGAGATGAAATGAATAACTTCTACAGCTGCCATAAAACCACCCATTATGACCTAAAACAATCACAATGGAAGAAACATGGAATATAATGATGGATGTAGCAGGTAATCATGATCTTATGCAGTATAGGCCCATATAGGGTCTGGAAATAGAATATCGTTTTGTCACCTGAAGAGCCAGCTGATTGGAGAGAAATGCCCCGATGGTGCTGCACAAATTGCCAAAGAAACAGTAGAGGACACAGGCTGCCTCCTTGCCGGAATTCCTGTCCCGGCCTCTGCATCTCAGACATACCAGCCTTGAACAAGCATTTCGGACAAAAGTGAAGTAAAACAACTATAATAAGTAGCCTTTACTCCATGTTTAAATGCATAATTACCCACATACTCACATAAAACAGGATATTATCAAAAGAAGCACGGACAAACAGACGAGTCCGGTCGAGATGCAAACGTTCTGTCTGTTTGAAAAACAGGTCGATATAATGTCGTGGCGCCACCAAGACGTAAAGTCAAACGAAAGGCTTTCTGCTCTGCTTTGTCCATTTGTGACACTCTGTGCTTCCACTCCCATATCTTCTAACTATGCCGTTGACCTAAAACAAATCTAGGGAATGGCAAATATGACCAGCTGCGACAGGTGGTGCACAGCACAGGTATGTAAAAGATGTGCGCGATTGTGCCCTGATGACATGCATTTACTTCACAAAAGCGCTGCCCAATAGAAGCACTGGTTCAATATACGAATTTAAACGCATGATCTTGCCAGGGAATGTTGATGCATTTACTAAACAAATGGAGGTAGATGTAATGAGAAACTCGGTCAATTTCATTTATATTAATATGAAAATGTACTTCGCTTTTTTTTTTGCGTACACCAGTCATGTGCAACAAAGCAAATCAATTGGAAACCATTTCTAATGGTACAGTCAGACACATTTTTGCTGTACACTGAAAGATAAAAGGCAGTTCTCTTGAGAAAAAAATGTGAGCTATCGCAAAGATTGTCTATTATATTGATATTCGAGTGACAGCTCAAACAATGGAAATGCCTGTCCTCAAAGATGGAAGGCAGGGAGAGGTGAGATCAGGTGGGACCATTCTAGCCAATGAGAGGGCAGATACCCGTGTGAACAGGCCATAGAGATAAATAGAAGATTCATCTTTGTATCTGTGCTATTACAGTCTGTGAAAGCGCCATTGAGGCTATCTCAATTTTAAAGAAGTAAATGGTTGTTCATTTGCTGAATGCTCCCAACTCATATAGGAATGCCCACCCAGTTAAGTACATTAAAATGGTGGCAATACTTACGATGAGTCCTCTATCTAGCTCTATGACAGCAGGCGCAACTCCGGTATACTGGTCGTTTACTGGGTAAGTTGCCAAAATGCCACGTGCGCCAACTTATCAGTACATTTATAACCTAACCATGATGAAACTTCTATTCGATCAAATAAGCCTCACGTAGCAAATGAGCAATTCATATTTATGTTGCCCAATTTCGACAGACTCTCTGAAGAGTCTTTTTTTTTTTACCTTCCCGCAATATAATTACCAGAAAGGTAACTCGAACCATTTTCGCTAAGAGCAGCTCTTTAGCTGGTTAAACAAAGGTTAGCAAAAATGTACGTTATGCCCAAATCAAAAAAGCTTACCAGCAGCCACATTATAATTGGACGTGTAAGTGTAAACTCTAAAATAACCTATTAACTACAAAAGGTAACTCCAAAACACGTTTTCGCTGAAAGGTTAGCCATGTGTTGGCAAAAATGTATGTCCAAGTCAAGAAAGCTTACAAGCTGCACTGGTAGCCTATTCACGGGTGCTTTTTCAATTCCTATGTGAGTGTAATTTGCTCAATATTAGGAGTTGACAAATAAAGTTGACATTATCATAAATATATTATTCTCTTTTCTACTGTAGGTATGTAAGTAAAACAATTGTATCTGTTACTTGCGATATTCGTAAAAACATTGACATTTAAAAAAGCATTATTTTATTTTTTTAATATACTTTTGCGGACCCCCTGCTGAATATCCCTGCTGTAAAGTACAATAGGCTGCACCTTGTAACAAACATTATTGAAAAATGACAATCTTCACTGATTGATTTCCAATGAATTTCTTCTGGTTCAGAGTAAGGCTCAATCTCAGTTGCAGAAATTCCTGGAATTGAGTTGACCCCAACTCTGCTCTGGTAATAGTGGAATGTACTGTCACTGCAATGCATGATGAGTTACACAGAATATCCTGAATTATGTTTGATATCAAAAGGCAACCTTTCCCCGTTTCTCCATATTGCAAAAGTGCAATGGAGGTTATTGTTGTTGACCAGTATCTACATACCAATTCCTGTGTAATTGCATTGGAAAGTCCTTTGGGGGTTAACAATCCAAACTACCAGCGATTTCTAACAGTTTATAGATGTTCTTCAGGCATCCAGGTGCTTGGTGAGTCGGCGTACTTTCTCTTTCTTGTTCCTGTTGCCATGCTTCTTCCAGGGTTTGCCCACAGGCTGTTCTAAGCCAGGTTTCCCTTGATTTACCAGTTCACGCTGGCCTACGCTGCCTTCCTTGTAACCCATGAAAGACTGGACCCCCTTTGTGAGCGCCCGAACATTCTCCTGGAATAAAAAAACACAATGGGGTTACTATCTGAATTATCCCATTTCACTACAACCCATGGTAATAAAGTCATCTGCCTAGACTGGCTTGAGTTTGGTGTCAATTCTGCAAATGCAGCATTTGAATGTAATTTCTATGGAGTTGCCTTCTACTGTACCTGATGGAAGAAGTTCTTGTCCACAAGATTCTCATGCCTCTTGACTTTGCTCGGTTTGTTGCCTATCTTGGAGTCTTCACCGTCTGCATCTCCGGCCTGGAACTTGCTGTGCTGGGGCTGGAAGTCTGCAGCACTGATGTGGGGAGGAGGGTGGCAGTACAGCAGTTTTCCCTGGAGATGGTCAGACAGAACCAGTTAGTGGTGCTGCTCTCCCATTACTACCGACTGAATTGTAGGTAAACAGACTAAACCATATTTAGACTATTCTGCCTAATAAACCAGAGTTGTACAACAAGAGCATGTATTTGGCGGCGGGAGGAGAAGGATGAGGGTTAACTTACAATGACGTAATCCTTGAGTATGTAACGGGCTGATCTCGACTGGTCAGGTTGTCCGTGTGTTGTCATGAAGCCCCTCATGTCTGAAAGAGAACCGATCAGAACAGTGCCAATGGCTTGTTCGGACTCCATCACTATCATATGGCTAACGTTGTGCTATGTCAGTTGTTCTACACTGTGCTGTACTGAATACGGTCAGGGTTTATAGTCTCACATCCATAGGCCATCAGTAGCTCCTCATAGTTGGGGATGCGGTCGGGGTCCTCGTCCTCTCGCGGGCGGATGATGTTGATGCCATAGGTGCCCTCCAGCACATCCCGAGGAATTGTCTGACACACGTGAGAAGTCTGTTAAGGCCTTAACCACACCGAACACCCAATCAAACATCTGAAAACTCCTTTACCGGTGTAAAATGTGCAGCTCTATTTTCGTCCAACTTAAAACAGATCTAACCGTGACTCATGTATTTCAGAAAGAGATTGTTCCAGTATTATCTATTGATTGGGACAATAAATATGACTCTTCTACACCCATAAGTTAACAGATGAGCGGTGTGTAGGGTTGGTAATTGAAGGATATGAGAGAGATGGCAGGCACATGGTCTCGTATCTGGTCGATGGGCAGGATCCCACAGCACATCATCTCAGCTTTAGTGGACACAAAGGAGGGCATGACCAGGCCAGGGCAGTCACACAGACACAGACCTGGCTCCACATACAGCGTCTGGAACACACACAAACACACTTGAATGCTTTGACCCCACAAGAAAATAATGTATCGTCACCAAAGGAACACATTTTAAGAGGTCCAGCAGGCTACATCAGAGCCGGTCTTTACCTGAAAGTGCTTGGTGTGCCCAGGCGTTACTGAGACGGACACCTTCTTATTTCTCAGAATGGTGTTGATGGTCGAACTTTTGCCCACATTGGGATACCCCACCTGTTCAGAGAGTATATAGGAGAATTGAGATCCCACAAACGTCACTCCAAACACAAGACCTGTTCTCCTACTGCAACATTTGAGCCTATCGATTTCCAGTGTGTGTGTATCTGTGTGTACTCACCAGCCCCACTGTGAGCTCGCCCTCTTTCAATGTTGGCCCATCGTGAGCCGCCTTAAATATGGCAAGCAGCTCATCTTTTGTCAGCAGGCGACTGGAGTTGTGGAAGGAGGAGCCGTGGGTGGAGCCATCTATACTCTCTTCGTCATCTGCCTCCTCATCCTCTGATGCCTCTTCACCCTCCGATGCCGTCTGCCAGTCTCCCTCTGCTACGCAGTCTTTAAACTGCTCCCCTTCCATATCGCTCTCCTCATCATCTTCCTCCTCGCTCTCTTCCTCATTCTTCTCCTTGTTATCCTCTACCTCCTGTCTTCGGCTCATATTGTCGTTGTCTGGCATTCCCTCACCTTCATCCTCCGCTTCGCTCTTTTCATCCTCCTGCTCCTCCACTTCCATTCCCTGTGACGAGTGAACAAAGGCAGAAGAGGAGAACCCTAGCAACTTGTCTTTCATCAGTCAAATAAAGTAACCAGGTTTAAACAGGCTAAGACCTTCCAATTAAAATGTGACTGCCTCCTCACCTTCTCCTCTGCCTCCAGCCTCTCGTTCTCCACCAGTGCGGACCAGAACACAGCGCGGAGGCCCTCTCTCTGGAAGTATCTGGCCCAGATCCTCCGCTGCTGCCGGGTCAGCAGGTCAGCCTTGTTCACCAGCAACAAGTTCACCTTGTACCGGGACACCTCTTTTACATAGCACTCCTACAGGAACCAGGAAGATCAATGGGTGAAATACCGCAATGTTTCCCCTACTATCAGTTTGGTGGGGTGGGTTCCCCCACCTGGCAATTTCATCCCACATTCAAGAAAAATTGGCCTCAATTGTTTGATGTGACAGCCTTAGGCCCTTTACTTACCAGGTCAGGGCAACGAAATAGCAATGGGTTTCTGGCATCAACAATCTGAACAACAATGTCACTGCGGAGGGAAATTCACAACATTTCCACCATCATATAAGGCATCGAACAGCTGACAATCAGTGTCACAAGACCGAGCAGCTCTGATTCCTACCTCCTCTCAATCACTCTCCAGAGCTGTCTCCAGAAATCCAAATTCCTCTCAAAAGGTGTGAGAATCATTTTCTGCTCCTCTTCAAGCCTATAAAACAAGATAAGATAAAGATCCAGGCACTGCTGACATAAAACAGTGTTAGGAATTTAAGGTGAATTAAAGGGTTATTACTAACTCATAAGACCTTCAGGTTTTTTTCTTCTTCTCCCTAACCCCCAACTTTTGGAAGTAACAGCGCTTTACCAGGTGGTTGAGAAGTCAAGAGGGTCATACTAGCAATGCCATATTAGAATGGCAATTTGCATTGCATTTTTACTCATCTCAACAATATTAAAACAATTACTTTAGGTCTGCTTCAATGGCTTTTATAGGTTGGTAAGCACAGCTAAATAAATGAAATAAGGACATTATTGTTATTTTGTATGTCCAAACTTGAATATGAAATTAAATGGAAATGAATGCGTTTTCAGGTGATGTATAGTGCGATGTCCCTTACATTTCAAATGATCCCGGTTCTTCCATATTTCCACATGTTGAGATATGATAAAGTGGCTTTTTTTTAAATTACTATTATAGAACTCGCTAGTTTGTAGTCCTAAAAAACAGAAATGAGTTACCTCTGTTTCGTTCAGCCATTTCTATGGTGGAAATATTGGAGTTTTGGGATAAATACATGTTTTGGAGATCTTATACATTTTAGTCTAAGATAATAGAATCAACCTTTGTGCTTGTTTTGATTACATAAATGCTTCAAAATTCACAAAAAGTGACATTAGCTGATGAAGATTCTCATAGAACAAAACACAAGATCTCCTAAGCCTGTGTTTACCAGACTTTATTTTCGGCATTTATCCAAAAGCACTACAAAAATACATTGATTTCCCCATAGGCTTTGGCCAATGAGCCATGGCGGAGTTAGTGCCTACAAAAATACTTCATTACTATTGCTCTCTATAGGCATTATTTTATAGACAACCTTAAGTCTGAATATTGATTAATTGTCCACGTAATGTGGTTGATCCAATTTATGTTGCCTAATAGTGTGTTATCAATCATTCAATAATATTTTCCACACTTTTTTTTATATCCACACTTTTTTTTCTTACATTGTAACTATTTAATTTCATATTCTTACTCTTTAAGAACTACTAACAGGATGGTGCAGCATTAATCCCTCACCATGCCTTTTATCCCATATGTTTGGTTACCATTTTTTTGTTCTTACAGCCCTCTGAGTGAGCAAAGTTAGTGACAACACTGAACTGCAGGAAAACAAAATTATACAAATTGTGTTAGATGCAGGAAGGCTGTTGGAGTTGATCAATCAAGTTCAAGTGAAGATTTCTTTTCACGTTAACTTTTAAATCCATTCCCAAAACATGCTATAGCAGACAATTAAGAATAGGGTTAAAGGTTTAATGCAGGCACACAATCTATAACATCAAAACAATTACATCCTATTCAATTAAAGGGGGGGGGGGGGGGGGGTTCATACTCTGCCAGTTCTCTTCTCCACTCCAGGAAGCTGTCTCTCTCTGTCTGCTGGAGGACCTCTGGACTGGTGCCTTCATCCCAGTGAGGCCTGAAATATTACAAGAAAAATAAGGCAGTAATGGAACATCAGATGCAATGCAATATTAGCACAATTCTTACTTCTAAGACAACTAGAAAGAAGACATAAAATACATGTTGACAGTGTAATAACTTTGAAGTCTCTGGGCTTACTGCACCTTCGTGGAATTCTGAGGAGTTGTTTGTTCTCCTCGTGCAGCTTCTTCAGCTTTGCCGTCTCCTCGGCTGTCAGTAATCCTGCCCGAGCTTCAGCTGCCACAAACTTGATGTTGAGCTTTTCTGGGGAAACATTTTATCCATTAGTTGCATCCTGGGAATCCAGTCTAAAGTACTTGTAGATGACTGTTTTCAAGGATCACTTGTCACGTCAATGCAATAGAGTATTTACCTGCAACAAACTCTGTCCCGGCCATTTCAGCAGTTGCAAGGAAGTCATCCATAGAGCTCTGTTCAGTCACTGACTGCAGGTTGAGACGACCCCAGTCGTAGCCATCGTTCAGTTCACTGGTGTGGAGCTGGCAATGTGAGATCAAGTTTAGTCATCAGAAAGCTGTCTAGCTAGCTACAGCTAATAAGACAGACGGTCATTAAAACATGTACAGTGCCTTCGGAAAATATTCTGACCACATTGTTACATTACTTCCTTATTCTAAAATTGATTTAATTAAAGCAATTTGACAAAGCAAAAACAGGTTTTTAGACAGCATCAAGTCTTCTTGGGTATGACGCTACAAGCTTGGCACACCTGTATTTTGGGAGTTTCTCCCATTCTTCTCTGCAGATCCTCTCAAGCTTTGTCAGGTTGGATGGGGAGCGTTGTTACACAGCTATTTTTAGGTTTCTCCAGAGATGTTCGATCGGGTTCAAGTCCGGGCACTGGCTGGGCCATTCAAGGACATTCAGAGACTTGTCCCAAAGCCACTCCTGCGTTGTCTTGGCTGAGTGCTTAGGGTCGTTGTCCTGTTGGAAGGTGAACCCAGGTGAAGGTGAACCCAGTCTGAGGTCCTGAAAACTCTGGAAGAGGTTTTCATCAAGGATCTCTCTCTACTTTGATCTGTTCATCCTTGCTTCGTTCCTGACAAGTCTCATAGTCCCTGCCACATGATGCTGCCACCACCATGCTTCACCATAAGGATGGTACCAGATTTCCTCCAGACGTGATGCTTGCCATTCAGGCCAAAGAGTTCAATCTTGGTTTCATCAGACCAGAGAATCTTGTTTATCATGGTCTGAGAGTCCTTTAGGTACCTTTTGGCAAACTACAAGTGGGCTGTCATGTGCCATTTACTGAGGAGTGGCTTCCATCTGGCTACTCTACCATAAAGGCCTGTTTGGTGGAGTGCTGCAGAGATGGTTGTCCTTCTGGAAGGTTCTCCCATCTTCACAGAGGAACTCTGGAGTTGTCAGAGTGACCATCAGGTTCTTGGTCACCTCCCTGACCAAGGCCCTTCTCCCCAGATTTCTCAGTTTGGCCAGGTGGCCAAGTCTGGAAAGAGTCTTGGTGGATCCAAACTTCTTTGATTTAAGAATGGAGGCCACTGTGTTCTTGGGGACCTTCAATGCTCCAGAAATGTTTTGGTACCCTTCCCCAGATCTTTGCCTCGACACAATCTACAGACAATTCCTTAAACCTCATGGCTTGGTTTCTGCTCTGGCATGCACTGTCAACTGTGGGACTTGTGTGCCTTCCCGAATCATGTCCAATCAATTACATTACAGGTGGACTCAAATCAAGTTGTAGAACCAACTAAAGGATGATCATAGGAAACAGGATGCAACCGAGTTTAATTTCGAGTCTCATAGCAAAGGGTCTGAATATTTATGTAAATATTAAAGTTGTTATCTAAAAACCTGTTTTAGCTATGTCATTATGGGGTATTTTGTGGAGATTGCTGAGGATAATTTTTTATTTAATCCATTTTAGAATAAGACTGTAACGTAACCAAATTTGGAAAAATTCAAGGGGTCTGAATACTTTCCAAAGGCAATGTAGTTCATTTAACAAATTCACCAAATTCTGCTTTCCTCCAATTAACGTTCCTCAGCGAAATAGTAAGGTAGAACTGGATAGAACCCTGTTATATGTCTAGCTCGCTAACTAGCTAGCTAGCTGTTGAAACATGTATCATCAACATATAGTAACAGTTAACGTTACCCAAGTATCGCCCCTCTTGTTGCCTCGGCCTGCGTTGAGTCTCTCCTTTATCAGTGATCTCCCGAGCCCCATGGCAGACTTTTTCTTACCCATTTTTTCGATTTTTGTTTAGCCTTGCTTGTTAACGTTACCACAAATCTGTTTTTGTAAAAATGTAGCCCATGTGAGAATTGTTATCCCATGAGGAAGTGAAACGGAACGTCCCAACTTCACTGCAGAATGACGAATAACTATCGAGATTAATCGCGTTTTCTCTAATGTATAATTAGACTTATTTCTGGAGATTATTGAACCTGGAGGTTATTGAATCAAACTCGCTGTGTATTTGTATAGCTTTCATTAGGATTTAATGTAATGATTTGTGCATTGACTTTTGATTTGTGGTACATTCCAAAAGATGTGTCCAACACTCAAATATGCATTGAAGGAAACATCCTTTGGCAAATTATAGTTCCGCCAAGGACAAGGTCATGTGACAGATGCTACCACCTAAATGTCGATACTAAATTGTATTCATTTCTAAATATATAACCTACTCAATATATTTATAATTATATTTCTGCAATCCATGCGCAACACAAACTAGTTCAGATAGATTTGTAAACTATATTTTTTCATAACTATAGGCCTTATATATTATATATACAGTTATTTTTTCCTTTTTGTGGGGAAAGTTTTCAGAAGATTCCACACTTTTGTTTGGGGGTGTTTCATGAAGAGACTATTATACTCTAGCCTAATTATACGTATAGCCTACTTGTATAGCCTACTTATACGTATAGCCTAACATTCTTATTCTTAAATGTTATTTTATTTTAAACTTGTTACAGACGAATGAAAGAGGCTTGAACGCATGTTATCAGTACAGGGGGAAACTCTGTATCATTGCCAACAGATGGCAGCATAAAACAAAGGATGAGGACCAAAATAATTATTTTTGTGCATTGCCATACATTGAATAATTGACCGCAAACCAGCGTTAATTTGTATTATACGATTGATATAATGAAACTTTAGGTAGGCTATGTATAGGCTCGATTTGTATCCCTCTTGCATTTAGATTTATGTTTTTAAACGAACTAGAAACAGAAGTTATATCCGTTGTGTTTTGAGTGAATGTAGGCACAACGGAATTATTGTTGCAATTTACCGGACGGGTGTATATAAGCTGTTATCAGTTTTGTATATTAGCCTATATTTCCCAAATTCGTATGATTTCAGTTCATAAATAAACCTTTGTAAGTGCGCTCTGAGTGCCAATTTTATCCTCAAGGGAGAGCTGTTTGACTTTGGTCTCCTCCTCTATGTTCCCTGCAGCGACACTGAAATGGTTCAACCCAGTATATATCCACTGTAGACCATCCCACTCACAGCAGAACCAACCTCACAGCAATCATTAACCGCAGAATGGGATAGCGCAGTTGTCTGGTTATGGAGAAGTCTTCAGAGGATGAACACATGCATTACAGGATAACTTGACTGTTTGTTGTATTGGAGTTGCTATTATATGAAAAGGGTCAGTAAAAAGATAAGATTTAGTTGCAGTAAAACGTTCGCTGTAGTTGTAGATTTTTTGCTGTTTACGTGACACGACCATATAATGCTGCCTTGGAAGAAGAACAAGTTCGACCTGATAGATGAAGATAAACAGTCGAAGCAGAAGGGTTATGCCGTGAGTTTGAACTACTCTGCGCTGACCTCCTTTGCCAAGTCTTGTCCGGAGAGTGCTTTGAACAGGGTTGGAAGCATGTTCAAGTCAAAAAGGAAAAAGGTGAAAATTACCAGCGAAGACCCCACATACACGGTCCTCTACCTGGGCAATGCCACCACCATCCAGTCGAAAGGAGAAGGCTGTACGGACGTGGCTGTGAGCAAGATTTGGGGCAAGAGCGAAATGGGCAAAAATGGCACGAAGATGAAACTGACCATCAGCTCGCAGGGAATCCGGATGGTGCATGTGGACGACAAGGCGAGGAGACCGGGACATTTGTATTTATTGCACCGGATAACCTATTGCGTTGCCGACCCAAGATTACACAAAATTTTCGCTTGGATATACAGACATGAGATGAAGCACAAGGCAGTGATGCTGCGATGCCATGCGGTGCTGGTGTCCAAGCCGGAGAAGGCAAAGGCCATGGCACTGCTTTTGTACCAGACCTCGGCAACAGCGCTTGCTGAATTTAAAAGACTCAAAAGGAGGGACGATGCAAGGCACCAGCAACAGCAGCTGATAGGGGAACAAACCATACCCCTTGTGCCTCTCAGGAAGCTTCTAAACGGACAGTGTTATTACAAACCCCCGGTGGAGCGCAGCAGGAGCGCACCCAAATTGGGCTCTATCACAGAGGACTTGATCGGAGAGGAGGAGGAGGAGAAAGCGATGCTCTTTGAGTGTGAGGACATTCTAGACACGAATGACGATTGTGTGGGCAATGGTAAACAGGAGCTGTCCCAGATTATCAGTGACCTTGGAGAGATGTGCATTGGAAACGACGTACAAACGCTAAAAGCGGACTTTAGGGTTACCCGACTCCTCTCCGGGGAGAGCACGGGCAGCGAATCGTCAATAGAAAGCAACCAGGAGCCAATTTCGGTCTCTAACGGATTCGAGGGGGGAAGATGCAGGAAATAACATAAATAAGTCTGCATTGTCCTGGAGCCAAAATTGCCTCCACAAATAATTTGCTTTTCTGTTTATTTCACGCTGTCCATTAAATGAGTGTAGGCAATGCCTGTAGTATTGCGGCTCCTCGTGAAAGGATACATGTTACAATGATTGTGGACATAATCCGCACAAAAAACACCTATTATTGAATGATATTCTGGGAAAACATGGATAGTCTACAGAAAAGGGGAGGACTGCATGCTGAGACTGAACCCCAAACTCGCAGTGCGCACCAGGACAGTGATTTCCACTCTTCAATAAGAGGGTTTGTATTAGAGCTTGTTTACCCAACCTATTTCCCTCATGGAAATGACATTCTTCTTGAACAACATTGTCCACGAATATGTAACTTTACGTTTTAAAAGCACGTTTACTTTTTGGCTCGATGGGTTAGAGTAGATGTCCCTCACTCTCCTTTCAGAACGCTTTTCTACAATTAAAAACTGTTGTTAAATTCAGTCGAGTATTACGTTTATTAGGCTATGTGTATAATATCGTTTTCTCGTAGGCCTATATGGTCTCATAAACATAATGTCATATCTTTGCTGTGCAAAAGAAAATTACCCTAATGTATTAATATGTACATCGTAAATGCATTATGTGTATACAGATATCCATTCTTTTTTAAAGGAGAACATGTGGTTTGTTTATGTGAACCTTAAAAAAAGACCAATACAAAATAAAAATGAAAGAATATGCAGGCGTTTGTATAGTTCATGCACTCATTTGGTACAATACTTCTAAGAATCCAGTATCATTTCCGTAGAGTATGTGCACCCTGTTATTTGATGCCTCAACTTTACCCCTCCAAATTTAGGTCCATGCATGCACCACTGGGTTTAGAATTGCAATGAGTTAATGGAACATATCAGCATTCACACTTTACATTTTTTTATGGCCTACTTTTTTGTATGTAGCTGATTGATAAAGATTAATTTACCAACATTACACCCCCCCCCCCCCATCCTTGGGAATCACACAATTTGGGGAAAATAGTTTTAGTGGAGGTTGGCATGCATGGGAGAGACATCTCATGGCCAAGTTTATTCTGGGAAAGGGAAAATACTCTCTTGTTCTAATGATTTCTAGTAAATTAGTCAACTGTCAGTTCTCTCACAGACATTTCTGCGTTGCTCAGTTTATTTTGGTGACAATGTTTCAAGAGGTAGTAGATCCATTACTTGTTGCGTCGACACCTGCAGTGAAAATCACACCGCAAACAACACCTCTATTTTCTCTCCAGCTCTGTTTTTGAAAGGTGGGCTCGCTGTATCGCAGTCACCATTGTAATTAGGGGATTTCTAGAAATGTTTCATGATTGTTATTATGGTTGTAGTCGTACAACAGGAACAGGCCCAGGTAAACCACTAGGGGCTCAAGTCATTAAAGAGGGAGTATTGTGTTACATAAAAAAAAAGACTTAATGTAAGACCAAGGTGTCTATTTATAGTAGTTACTAAGCTAATTCTTATTAATTTATTATTACAATTTTGTTACTGCAGAATTTGGTACAGATTCAAGTTCCGTACGTACTTTACAAATAACGATGTGTATCAATACATCTGAGTCATGTGTGTATGTTAGCCCAATTGTCAGCGTGTTTGATATTTAAAGTCTTGCCTACAGCCTAGGTTGTCTTGCCTAAACAGAATATGCTCTTATTAGGCTCCATACAGATCCTATTCAATTCGTGACTCTATGTTCAGGCTCACACACACGTGTGACCTACAGTATCTCTTAGGGTGCTATCTGCTTTCACAGACTGCAGCCACACTGCTACTTTTATTGCTTTTCTATAAGTAGAAGGACTGTCACGGAAGCTTCCCGTCCATGCTCTACCAAACACGCATAGCAACAGGCCCACATGAATACCACCAACTGTATTCAGATCCTGCCTGTCACATTGAGTGGTATTAATAACACAGTAGTGCCACCATGGTCACAGCACTGCTCTGTCAGGGCTGTCACACTACTGGGCATGGTGTTCTTAAGATCATATTTCATGAGAAGGGAGCTGAGGGCAGTCTCCACTCTCTGTGGCTGTCTGTCTGCAAGGACTACTGTATTGATATGGACATTAGTATTCTAGTTGGGGATAGTTCAGTGCTGCTTCAGTCCAGCATTAGCCTCAGTCTGTCTGCCAGTGCTTTACTCCAGAGCACTCTACAGCATGCAGAGATGCTACTTCAGAGGCAGCCACTTCTACCTGTGCTGCGGCACAGTAATAAGAACTGAATTAGAGATGAGGCGAGAAAGATGAGCTTCTTCCCTGTTTAGAATCCAGGTGATGTGTGAAGGTGTCTTGTTATATGAACAGTGCCTATTGCACTTAACCAACAGACCCAAGACCTTTCCAACACTTCATATATAGCCTGGATGGCCCACCACGGCTCTAGAAATGGGAAGTCAGTGCTTTGGGCCAATCAATGATTGCCCATGGGTCCTATAAAAAGCAACACATCTCCTCATTTTGAATTGATGCAATGGTGGTCACTAGGACATAGTAAGACAAAACTACACAACACCAAGGCTGTGTCACTCGCTGCACTTTCTTTCTTTCAGGGAGTGGATGGAAACTGTACTGGGGGAATCGAAATAGCAACAGTGTGTCAACCCACACAGTTCCCCTTGTCAATGTGGTGCTGCTTCCATCTGCACTAGCTGCAGTCTCACTGAAGCCTCCCATACAATAATTACACCACAGACAGTATGACATCATCAGCCCATGCTCACCACATAATAAACCAGCAGGATGTGCTATTAGTGGACAACTGCAAACTAGCGCTATAAACCTCTCATAAAGACAGCGAAACTGTCCATTAGTCTTCTATTTTTAAAGTACCCCTTGCCATCACTAGACAGTTTCGCCCTAGTGCAGCCGTGACCTACTGTATATTTTCCCTCAGTGCCAGCAAGCTACATTTGGATGCTTTGTTAAGCTTACCATATGCTTCCTAGTAAAAATGGCTAATGCATATATTATGACAACATTTTGTGACGTTTCTGTTCGTTTTGGTGTTCGGCTGTTTGAGCGCACATTTTTCTTGAGGCAAGCCAAAGTTCGGTAGCGGAAGTCTACACTCCTTTGTCTGTGATTGGTCAACAATAAGGATTCTTCAATTAAGTGATTGTTGTCTTTCAACGACAGATGACTCGTTTTCATGCCAATGTTGTTAACTTGAGCAATACTGCATCAAACATCTTGGTTAGATGTAATATCAGGCGACTAAAAAATGTCAAAATGAATGGCAGAGTCATGATTTATCTTAGATTGATTCGTGACTATTTTTCTGAAGTGTTACTGGAGGTTGTTTTGTACAGCGTCTCAAGAGGGACAAACAGTAATATTTCTGCTTTTTTCAATTTTTTTTAAGCAAATCTTTTTAAGGGATTATGCGTGGCACAGATGTTCGCTTCGCCAAGCTGAGTTCTGCTAGGAACAAACCGGACCAAGTATGCGGATGCCTTTACAAGGCCGCCAAACCTTGTTCCTGTCTCTTTTGTTTTTCAGCATAACCTGAATATCCTCTCCGTGTTTATTGAGTGTGTCTGATTTAACAGTTTAACACGATGTGTTGACATTTAGTGCATGTAAACATATGTTAATTCAAACCTCGTGGGGCGAGAGCAGATGTTATTGTCTCTCCCTTTTCACTGATAAAAGGAATAAAATAGTCTTTTAAAATTCAAATGTCACTTACAACTTCACCTTAAAGGTCCAATGCAGCAGTTTGTATTTCAATATCAAATCATTCCTGGGTAACAATTAAGTACCTTACTGTGATTGTTTTCAAATAAAATGGTAAAAGAATAACCAAAATATGTATATATTTTTTAATGTTAAAAAAAATGAGGGGGTAATGTAAGGATCGACGCTGGTGACGAGAAGCAGGTACAGGGAGTGAACATTTTAATAACCACGGACAGGAACAGAATAAGGACTGTTTCTGGACAGGTGAAACGGAACAACCACAATGCTGACACAGGGCTGAATCAGAGGAAACCGACAGATATAGGGAAGGCAATCAAAAGGTGAAGGAGTCCAGGTGAGTTAAATGAACGCTGATTCTTGTAATGATGATGACAGGTGTGCGTAATGAAAGGCAGCCTGGCGCCCTTGAGTGTCAGAGAGGGAGAGTGGGAGCAGGCGTGACAGGTAGCTCAGCTTTAATATTGCAGATAGATTGTAGCTTCCAACAATTTAATTGTCTGCATTATTACCAATCACCCATACAGTATATATTTTCTTGAAATATATACAGTGCCTTCGGAAAGAATTCAGACCCCTTGACTTTTTCCACATTTTGTTACGTTCCAGCCTTATTCTAAAATGTATTACATCGTTTTTTCCCTCCCCTCATCAATCTACACACAATACCCCATAATGCAAAGCAAAAACATTTTTTTTGTAAATATATATATATATTTTTTGCTAATTTATTACAAATATAAACCTGAAATATTGCATTTACATAGGTATTCAGACTGTTTACTCAGTACTTTGTTGAAGCACCTTTGGCAGTGATTACAGCCTTGAGCCTTCTTGGGTTTGATGCTACAAGCTTGGCATACGTGTATTTCGGGAGTTTCTCCCATTCTTCTCTGCAGATCCTCTCAAGCTCTGTCAGGTTGGATGGGGAGCGTTGCTGCACAGCTATTTTCAGGTCTCTCCAGAGATGTTCGATCAGGTTCAAGTCCGGGCTTTAGCTGGGCCATTCAAGGACATTCAGAGACTTTTCCCGAAGCCACTCCTGTGTTGTCTTGGCTGTGTGCTTAGTGTTGTTGTTCTGTTGGGAGGTGAACCTTCGCCCTAGTCTGGGAATCTGCTCCAGAGCG
This sequence comes from Oncorhynchus mykiss, assembly GCF_057628025.1. NCBI lineage: Eukaryota > Metazoa > Chordata > Actinopteri > Salmoniformes > Salmonidae > Oncorhynchus > Oncorhynchus mykiss. The sequence continues at coordinate 60,663,355 of NC_143026.1, forward strand.
CTCAGGACTTTATCATGGATCTCCCTGTACTTTGCTCCGTTCATCTTTGCCTCAATGCGTCTCCCAGTCCCTGCCACTGGAAAAACATCCCCACAGCATGATACTGCCACCACCATGCTTCACCGTAGGGATGGTGCCAGGTTTCCTCCAGACGTAACACTTGGCATTCAGGCCAAAGGGTTCAACTTTGGTTTCATCAGACCAGAGAATCTTGTATCTCATGGTCAGAGTCCTTTTGGTGCCTTTTGACAAACTCCAAACGGGCTGTGATGTGCCTTTTACTGAGGAGTGGCTTCCGTCTGGCCACTCCACTATAAAGACCTGTTTGGTGGAGTGCTGCAGAGACGTTTGTCCTTCTAGAAGGTTCTCCCATCCCCACAGAAGAACTCTGGAGATCTGCCAGAGTAACCATCGGGTTCTTGCTCACCTCCCTGACCAAGGCCCTTCTCCCCTGTTGCTCAGTTTAGCCAGGTGGCCACCTCTAGGAAGAGTCTTGACGGTTCAAAACGTCTTCCATTTAAGAATGATGGGGGACACTGTGTTCTTTGGGACCTTCAATGTTGCAGAAATGTTTTGGTACCCTTTTCCAGATCTTTGCCTCGAAACAATCCTGTATCGGAGCTCTACGGACAATTTTCTCGACCTCAGCTTGGCTTTTGCTCTGATATGCACTGTGGGACCTTATATAGACAGGTGTATGCCTTTCCAAATCATGTCCAATCGATTTAATTTTCCAGTGGTGAACTCCAAGTTGTAGAAACATCTCGAGGATGATCAATGGGACCAGGATGCACCTGAGCTCAATTTTGAGTCTCATAGCAAAGGGTCTGAATGTAAATAAGGTATGTTTATTTTTTTGTTGTATAAATTAGCATTTTTTTCTCCGCTTTGTCATTATGGGGTATTGTAAAAATAAAAATAAAAAATTGAATAAGGCTGTAACGTAATAAAATGTGGAAAAGAGGAATACTTTCCAAATGCACTGTATATAAAACATAGAAAAATCATGTTTCTGACTGCACTGGGCCTTTTAAACAAACAGTTTTGTTTAACCTACTGTAAGGTATATGACTCAATAGTTTGTTAAATAGTACACCACTCATGTTTGTACAAGATAACACGCTAACCTGTCAAATTGTATATACTATAGTCCTACTCCAGTCTCATTTAAAGCTAATTTATCACCTGATTTACTTAACAAAAGCCACATCTCAATAGGTGGTCAGGGTATCCTCATGATAAGGGGGGGGGGGGGGGGGGGGGGGGGGCATTTCCTCTGTCATTCTTTATTGCTCCTCTATTGTTTCTCAAGCAAGGGGGAAGCCGATGACATCACGAATCCCCGTCAGACCGACTCCTTGAATACCCTACCTCTTGAAGTTTGAAGTTACCTGAAAAAAAATGATACCCTTTAGTGTGTGTACTTTACTGTATTTACAGTATTTTCAACAGTAAAAGTTCAAATAATGCAGATTGAACATATATTTCATAACACAGACCCATTTCCCCAAATAATTGAAGTGCACATTGTAATCATTTAGTCGGTGCCTTTAGTCATGCACAAAGTGAGGCCCATACAGAAATGGTTTGTTGAGATCTGTGTGGAAGAACTTGACTGGCCTGCACAGAGCCCTGACCTCAAACCCATCGAACACCTTAGGGGTGAATTGGAATGCTGACTACAATCCAGGCCTAATCACCCAACATCTGTGCCCAACCTCACTAATGCTCTTGTAGCTGAATGGAAGCAAGTCCCCGCAGCAATGTTCCAACATCTAGTGGAAATCCTTCCCAGAAGAGTGGAGGCTGTTAGAGCAGAAAAGAGGGGACCAACTCCATATTAATGCCCATCATTTTAGAATGAGATGTTCGACGAGCAGGTATCCACATTCTTTTGGTAATGTATTGTGTATATAAGTGAATTTGTCCGAATACTTTTGGTCCCCTAAAATGTGGGTACTCATTACAAATAGTGCTCTAATATCTAAACGGTTCTCCCGATTTATAGATGAAAATACCCTCAAATAAAAGCTGACAGCACTTTAACATCATAGTTGTTGTATCATTTCAAATCCAAAGTGCTGGAGTACAGAGCCAAAACATCAAAAAATGTGTGACTATTCCAATACTTTTGGAGCTCACTGTAGATCTCAACGCCTCTCATGTCTGACTTACATTCATTTTTCCTCAAGTGGTTTTGCCATGTTGTAATCGTCACTGCCGTCAGCAATTCAGAAACACATATTTTGTGTGCTCCATGGAAGATCTCAATAAATGCTGCTCACTTGAATCGTAAGAGGTTTGCTAATCATCTGCTTGTGGAACATAACAGTACAGGTTGAACCAGAACAACTAGACCTGGGACTTGTTTTGAGCCGTGCAAATCAATCCGTTGTTAAATAATGCATGTGATGTTTGGAACAGTGGCCTTTTAGGTCGAGCTCCTGTTACATCAACAGCAGAGAGGCAACATTGGCCTGGATCATTATGAAGAGACCATTGACCCTTTGAATAATGGCAATACACAAAAACACAAATACATCGTCTGGATGGCAAAAACAAAGGTGCTTTGGCCTGCGCCTTTACACAGACACACACAGATGGTGAAATATGACAATAGAAGCTTAGACAGCTGGAACGAGCTTGCCTGGGGGCAGAGATAACTTTCTAGTTGTTTTGGAGTCTGATTTATAATCTGGAGATCTATAATCAAATGGAGCTTCAATTACAGTAATTAACTTTGACTGTGTTTTTTAGATCCGTCCACAATTCATCCTAGGCTGCTATAATGGCACATTTTGAGGCATAGCATGTATAGGCTAGACTCAATGTAATCCGGCCCTCCCTGGCAGTGGTACAATACATCTGGTCGTTCTGGTTTAGTGACATGGCAGGTGTCAAAGACAAGCCAATCTAATCTGACACTCCTGATGACATTCGTAGGCTGTGTAAGGGAAGATAAGCTCTGAGAGACATTAGCCTGGAAATTGTGTGTGTGTGTGTGTGTGTGTGTGTGTGTGTGTGTGTGTGTAAGAAAGAGGGAGAGAGAGACAGAGAGAGAGAGAGATCGTCTATGGCACCGAGTCGCTTTCATGTCAACACATTTGTAGATTTTCTTTTTCTGAGTTGTCTCTGGAAGTTCGGTGTCAAAGGAACAGGAGCTTGCTATGCTATTCTGGTGGAGAGAGTACAGAAACATCAATGTTGTGGCAGACATGTTTAATGTACAATTATTCACATTCATTGAATAAAGCTTATCATATGAAACACACAGTAAAATAGGCCAAGATGATTTCAGCATCAGCTAGAATATACTCTATAAGCAAAATTCAATTGCCTCTCTTGAGAATGGACCAGGCTTACACAACTTCTACATTATAGATATATCACTGACAAAATCTGTCATCACTTTGCTCTCAGATGTAATTTGGGCCATGTGAACCATCCACTTTTCAGTATGAGACATAGGGAGCTTCTTTTGGAAAGGCACATCTCGCCCTATCCCCATAATGGCCACCCGGTAATGAGCCATGTCTGTGGTGGTGGAGACACTAGAGCCCCCAAAGCCCCACTTGGCTGCCAGTTGCTCTTGTTTTCCACTGCTTCTGACACAAATGTTTTCCCCCAGGAGAGTCATAGATTTCAGCATGGTTATTTCTGTCCTTCCGTTAGCAGAATTGAATAATAACAGGAGGAGAGCGGGGAAAATCACAGGACTGACTGACAGACTGCCTGTCTGTATGGTATGGGAGATCCCATCAAAACAGAATCCGTCCACGACCTCTTTCATTTTCAGAACAGGATACGGTGGCCATGTTAATATCCCAAAATGCTACCGGTTCATCCATGTGGAAACAGTGGAGTCAGTGAAAATTGTACAATAAGTACAGCATCTTCTTATCGTATTGCAGTACTTACCCCGAAACTCAAGATGATATCTCTGAGATTCTCAGAAAATGTCCCCATGTACCCTCTCGATTAATTCATTCAGTAGCTACATGTTTATGGGCAGAAGACTGAAGCAGCGGCTACAGTGCCTCCACTCTGCTCTCCCAGAGGGACTGAGTGCGAGTTCATCATTTGAGATGAGGACCAGTGGCGACTGGTGTGTCGAGCTGGCACAGGAGAATAGTGTTAATGTGTAAAGAATACACACCACTGTGGGAGATAGCCTTGGAGGTCTGCTACTGAGCCAAACAGATGTATTTGTTTCTATTTGGAGGTCTCTCTGTTGGCTGGCTGCATGATGTAACAAAACATTTCCCCTAACAGTATAGTGCCCTCTTATTTAACACAAGTGGAAGTTTAAAACTCATTATTTGTTGTGAACGGATATGTTAATCTGGTTTGCCCCATCAATTACCGTGGGATGATGAAAACATGCCACCATATCTTTATTGACTGTACAGTCTGGGTATATCTGCCACTACGGTCAGGTTTCCTGGACCCAGATTAAGAGAATTTCCATTGAAAGTGCATTTTGGACCAGGACTAAGCTTAATCAGGATCTGGGAAACCGTCCCCAAGTGTTTTTAGTTATGGGTTTATATTATGTAGCTATGGGATTGTAGGAACTCTCGTGATTGATTTAGATTATACATAACCAGAGCTGAATATTCCATTGGAAATACCTTATAATAGGCAGGCCTCATTGTTGTATTGACACATGGTATGTACTACCGTGCTGGCCGACGAGCCAAGATGGTCTATACTGTAGGGCACTGGGGCTGGTGTCATCGATCTGTGCTATTTCACCAACGTATGTACGTGTCAACAGTTGGCGCCCATGTGGAAACATATTGACTTTGGTTCTGACATGGTTCTCACAATGACTCAATGGAAATGATTGGATACCAGCCTTGAACTGAGAGGATGTAGTTTTCCACCCGCTTACCTTTATCAGTCCCTCACTGTGGATTAAATCTGTGATCAGAAAATGATCAGAAAACATCAAACAAATTACATTACAGTATTTAAATCCTTTTTTTGCAAAGCAAAAATTGCTATGTAATTTCATGCAGTGCAGTTTTCATTAAATTCCACAGAATAACCTTTCTATAATCATAACGGATATGAGATATATATATATATATGAGAAATAACACACGGCTGCATGTTGAATAATAGTGTAAGAGATCACAAGAGATCGTAGCTAAATACTGGACTGTGTGCTGCTGGCACACCAAAGACACCATATCATGCGACGTTTGAGACCAGAATGTAAATAAAACAGAGCCTTTTGTCCATAGACATCCCAGCAATGTTGATCCAGCGGCATGCAGCGGACAATACTGAGAAGCTGACTGCTGCAAACCTGACATTTTTCTAGGCCTCTTCTATATGTCTGTTGTGTTTACAATGACATGTATCAATATCAAGGTTGGAGAAGTATAGGATATTAGAAACTGGGCGGTTCGAGCTCTGAATGCTGATTGGCTGACAGCCGTGGTATATCAGACCGTTTACCACGGGTATGACAAGTTATTTTTACTGCTCTAATTACGTTGGTAACCAGTTTATAATAGCAATAAGACACCTCTGGGGTTTGTGGTATATGGCCAATATACCACGCCTAAGGGCTGTTCTTAGGCACACCCCCTTGGGCCTCATTACTTAAGTACAGCATTATAGTGGCTTGCGAAAGTATTCACCCTCTTGGCATTTTTCCTATTTTGTTGCCTTACAACCTGGAATTAAAATGTATTCTTTGGGGGGGGGGGTTGTATCATTTAATTTACACAACATGTCTACCACTTTGAAGATGCTAAATATTTTTTATTGTGAAACAAACAAGAAATAAGACACACACAAAAAATAACTTGAGCGTGCATAACTATTCACCCCCCAAAAGTCAATACTTTGTAGAGCCTTTCAGAACAAGTGTGTATATATACTGATATCATCTGACACTTAGATTGTGCACACAGGTGGACTTTATTTAACTAATTATGTGACTTCCTAAGGTAATTGGTAGCACAAGATCTTATTTATGTGCTTCATAGCAAAGGGTGCATGCACCACTTTTCCATTTTTTATTTTTTAGAATTTTTTGACAGAAGTTATTTTTTTCATTTCACTTCACCAATTTGGACTATTTTGTGTATGTCCATTACATGAAATCCAAATAAAAATCCATTTAAATTACAGGCTGTAATGCAACAAAATAGGAAAACGCCAAGGGGGATAAATACTTTTGCAAGGCACTGTATAAGCTAAAGCAGTGTATATAGCTTGAATCCTTAGAAACCCCAGTTACACAGAAGGCTACATGCAGACTGGTAAATGGTTAGGCTAACTGGCTCATATGATCCCTTACTCCCCTGGGGCATTATGGGAGATGATGACACATCAGTTGATGGATGTGTGATATTGTGACCATTCTAAGCAAAACCATCACGCTCTCCCTGAAATTTAGCCTGTGTGTAAACCCTGTGAATTGACACAAACAAAAATGTATAATGGGTTCACACCAAAGAAGGCTGTAAAGCCAAAACGTCTGTGTATGGGAAAGGGGGATACCTCGTCAGTTGTCCAACTGAATGTATTCAACTGAAGTGTGTCTTCTTAATCAGAGAGGTGCGGGGGGCTGCCTTAAATCAACATCCACGTCTTCGGCGCCCGGGGAACAGTGCTATCCCCGATGCAGTGAAAATAATTTAAAACACTAAATGATGATGTTTTATGCGTGCGATTCCATTGCACCTTTCTGTTTGTTTGAAATTGTGACCACCCCATATTTTCGTATTGCAAAACAAACCTAGGAGGGAGTGCTTATTGTCTATGATTTCCACAACAGATGTACTCTAAGCAGTTACATACATAAACGGCAGCCATGATGAATAATAAGAGGCATCAGAGCAATCATGCAGCTTGCTTGATTTTGAATCAACAAATCGTGATGCATGTTTATTAGAATAGAACAGAATAAAGTAGTATGCGGCCTCCCGGGTGCATCGCAGTGCTATCTGTGCCACCAGAGACTCTGGGTTCGCACCCAGGCTCTGTCGCTGCCGGCCGCAACCGCGGGGCGAAGCACAATTGGCCTAGCGTTGCCCAGGTTAGGGAGGGTTTGGCCGGTAGGGATAGCCTTGTTTCATCGCGCACTTGCGACTCCTGTGGTGGGGCGGGCGCAGTGCACGCTAACCAGGTCGCCAGGTGCAAGGTGTTTCCTTCGACACATTGGTGTGGCTGGCTTCCGGGTTGGATAAGAAGCAGTGCGGCTTGGTTGGGTTGTGTTTCGGAGGACGCATGGCTTTCGACCTTCGTCTCTCCCGAGCCCGTATGGGAGTTGTAGCGATGAGACAAGATAACTACTAACAATTGGATACCACAAAATTGGGGAGGAAATAGGGTAAAAAAAATAATTAAAGAATAAAGTAGTATGCAGTTCAACATGAATTAGCCCTATGGTTCGACGGGGGCTAATCTCCGTAGTGACACTACTAACCTAGATTCCCAGAAGGACCCTGTCCACAATGTGAGACTGGTGGAGACAGATGGTCGGTACTCAGTACCCACTCAAAGCCTCTTAAAGACTCAGGACTGAGGCCAAAATCCTCTGGACACATCAAGACCATATTAGACTACCAATACTATCTAATGGTTTACTATTTACTGTAATCTCTTGCCCTTTCGTGCGAATATTTAAACTAAATTGGGCATGTTAACGTTTAAAAAATTAAATCACAGAGCAGTTATCACAAAATATAAAATAATATATAATAAAATATAATTTAACAAATATCTAATGCAACAATGCTATAACGCTAGTCTTTCAAATTACATAAAGCTGTCTATCAGCGGAGCCTTGTCTGGCAGCGAAACTGTTAATTCAGCCTTATTTACGGCCTTTAAAAAAAACATAGCTGATATGGCTGACTTACTTAAACATATGTGGTTTCTACTGACAATTGAGATGTACAAACTATGGCATAAGAGGACGACAAGTGGATAAGAGACAATCCGTAATTTCGATTAGGACTGACGTAGTCATAACTATTTGTTCAGAACTTTTAAAATGTACAGCGACAGAATTCAGAACATGGGCCGTTCTAACAGTAGTCTCCCTGTACACCAAGTCAGAACTGTAGGATAAATAAAGGGGGCATATAAGCAGACAATGAAAACTCTTACATTATTTAATGATTACATTTGTCTAAAACTGGCTATAGGCTACATGTGCACCACCAAGTCAGAACAGTAAGCTAAATTATGAGGGGGGAAAGGGACCAAGTTATTAGGGTGAGGAACATGGGCTACTAACAGCTTACTACACAACATATACTTAATATTACTTTCTTGGCTACAGTATACATATCTCCCTTGCATATTACATAATTTATGTAGCAGCATACAATACATTTTTGGACTCACCTTGTTGTGCTGTGCTCACTTGAACAGGAATGTGACGCGACGGTCCTTCTTGTTCCCGACTTGGAATTCTGAGTTGGATGACAGTTCAAAATTATTTTCTGTATTTTTCCAGTCTGACATAGTTTTATTTTTTAGAGTTCCCAGTTGTCTTGAACTCACTGATGTCTGAGATTTCCCAGTTCCATTTTTCCAGTTGTTTTGAACGTGGCAGAAGTCATGCTGGATTGACACCATGGCCAATTTCAATATCACGAAATTGGTGAGAAAAGGGGGGTAAAAAAAATACAAAAGGATAAATATTCACATGCAATGCCATGGTCCAGAAGTTACAATCTTGTCTACTCACTGCAACTCCCCTACGGTCTCGGGGAAGGTTGAGAGACAAGCCGCACTGCTTTTGACACATTGTCCGGAAGCCAGCCACACCAATGTGTCAAAGGAAACACTGTCAAACTGACGACAGAAGTCCGCTTGCAGGCACCCGGCCCACCACAAGGAGTCGCTAGAGCACGATGAGACAAGAAAATCACGGCTGGCCGAACCCTCCCCTAACTCGGATGACGCTGGGCCAATTGTGCACCATCCCATGGGTCTCCCGGTCACGCCCGGGCTGTGACTCAGCCTGGGACTGAACACGTGTCTGCAATTGTGCCTCAGCACTCATTGTTGAATTTGCGATTTCCAACTTGTTGTGTAATGTTTATGTCCAATGGCCGATGAGTTCCAATACGTTTTATCTATAATTTCTCTTCATATGACAAGGATTGAAAAGTATTTGCCAGTAGATTGTCAACTTGATTCATGATGATGACTGCTTGTCTATATCTTTTTAGCTAAGATTTTGAAAGTATGATGTTGGCATGATCAGTCCAATCAAAGCTATGGTAGATATACATGATTTGACGTCATTTTATCTGTGGCCAATGACCTTGAGCCTTTTTGGATGGGCACTTCTAATGTAAGTCTATGGCAGCACCCAACGGGCTTGAATTAGTCTGAAAGACCTGCATTTTGGAGCTGCCTTATTTAAAAAGAAAAGAAGAGACCATGTCCGTATGCGGCAATATGAACTCAATGTCATTTTATTTATTTTTTTACATTGTTTGCAAACTGATATGTAACACATATTAATGCAAAACAGGCACACTATTTATAATATATTTACTTACTGCTAGAGCCCCAGCTGCCCTGAACGACGCGTCGCTACTGTGTGGGGTACAGAGATGA